>NC_067303.1:5785905-6105373 GCF_020740795.1 Apus apus
AGAGATGGTTTCTTGCCCATTGTACATTGAGGGCCTTTACTTGCTGGGAGCAGCTGCAAAAATGTGTCCACTGGGAAATGCTCCAAAGAAGCTGCATTTTAGCTGGGTATTTTACTGAAGTGTAATCAGTAAAATTAGCATTTTACTGCAGTGTGAAGTGCAGCCCTTTCCTGTGACGTGTCTGCTGCTCTGGCTCAGCAGGGGCTGTGGGTTTGGTACCCATCATGTCTGTGCAGTGAGGAGGAGCCACTCCAGCTCTAGCTTTGGGTTGAGGTGTGATGTTTGATGGGCAGGTCGTGATTCCTGCAGAGCAGGTCTGGCTGCTGGGCCTTCCCTTTGCACAGGTCACTAGCATGTTTAGCCAGGAGCCATTCCAAGTGCTTGCAGCACCAGGAGGCTGAGAATCCCACTGGGAGTGAGCAGGGCACACATTTAATTATCACAGCTTATGCAGAGAACTGATGCTGTTGGAATTGTTGAAGGGCAGGTTGGATGGGGCTTGGAGCAGCCTGGGCTGCTGGGAGGTGTCCCTGCCCATGCAGGGGTGGATCTAGATGATCTCAAAGGTCCCTTCCAACCCAAACCACTCTATGATAAAGGCAGGGGATGGAGAGACAATGCTTAGAATCCCTGCCCTGGTTTTGGCAATACCAGGGGTGAATATTTAGAGGTGAATTAATTTAGGGTGGATATGGTGCTGCTGTCAGACTGCTGGTGTCCTAAGGACCTCCTCTGCTGGGTGGCACCTCCAGCCCCTTCCCTTTAGCAGCTACTGCTGGGATGACAGCTGGATTTCTGCTCCTTGCTCATGCTCTGTCACTCCTGACCACAGTGAGCTTTGCTTCCTGGCCTTAAACCAAAGCACCTCATCTGCAACCAGCAAAGGCTTGTTCTGAGTGAAGTGCACGAAGAGGCCCTGTTCTCCATGGCAGATGAACAGGTGATGGATGGTTGTGCTGAGGAGTGAGATCTGCTGTTGGCATGTGTAGCACAGCTTAACCTTCCCGTGGACTGTTTGCTCCACTGAGCATTATTTACATTAGGAGGAACATTTAATCACGTTGTGGGTTCAGAACCCGGCTCGCTGGCTTTGTGCTCCTCGCCATGAACTGCGCTTCGCGCACGCTAATTGTTCTTAATGCCTTAAATTAATTACAGCCATTTTCCCTGCCCGCCTGTGCCACGTCCTCCAAGGATCACCATGGCAACTTGCTTGCCGAGATGACCATGCACATTGAGGGTGTCCTTGGGTCTGGTGGTTCACAGGCAGTGCCTGGGGGCAGCCCGGGCTGCCCCTGCCCTCCTGCTGAGCGGTCTGCAGGGTGAGGAGTGAGGAGCACTGGGACCTTGCTGCTATGATTTTGAGCTGGGAGCAGCCCCAAGGTCCAACCCCACCTCCCAGATGAGCCTCACCTGGGGCTTGAGTCCCTCCTTGTGTACAACAGAGGTGACCCTGACTCCCTCAGACGTCTCCAGGGCTTTGGGGGTCCACGTGTAGAGAGGAGAACTGGTTTACATCTCTCCCTCCACTGTCCTGGATGGGACTGATCCTGAGTGAGCTCAGCACCCTCCAATTCCTCCTCCCAAAGGAAGCACAGGCCCTGAGAGTTGGCTGATTTCAGCAAAGGCTCTTGGGCACAGAGAGGGCTTCTGCTTGGCCCTGCGTGGCCAGGGAAGTGCAGCAATGTTGCTGGAGGGAGGAAAGCCAGAGAAAGTTGCTAAAGCAAAGGAGAGAGAAGTTTGTGTGTCCTGTGGAGCCCCGGGGGGGACAGGGAGCTGAGTGTGCGGGCTGGGGAACAACCTCTGGAGGGGAAGGAGCTGCAGAGCCTTCAGCTGAAGGCACCAACCACCTGACAGGGCAGCAAGTGATGATCAGCTGTAGCTTCTCCATTCCTTGGGCACCTTGCAGGAGAGAGACCGACAGAAACCTCTCCCTGGGCTGTGGCTGAAAGGCTTTGCAGGGCACGTTTCCTCCTCGACTTCTCTCCTGCTCTGTTTGTGCTTAAATTCCAGCCGCACTCAGCCAGCAATTTGGTCTTTCCTCTCTGGGGTGTGCACCGTTAATTACTGCTGCTCTGACGGTCCTAGAGAGACCTGGTGCAAAGGATTGGCACCCGGGAAATAAAAAAAGCAGCAGTGCCAGGCTGTGAGAGCAGGCTGGGGTGCAGGAACATGCCTAGAGAGTTGGAGGTTCTCCTGCCACCCCAGCACTGCGCTGGGGGCTCCATCTTTTGGGGGGGGGGGGGGCAAAGAGATGAGCTCTGCAGGTGGCTGTGCCAACTCCAGCTGCTTGATGGTTCTGTCACCTCTCCCAGCTCTGCTTCCAGGGCTGGGTGTCTTCTCCTGCTGGCACGGAGGGCGACAGGCTTTCCTCTCCGAGCCAGCAGATGGCAATCCTTGCCCGAGGTTGGATGGGGCTCCGAGCAACCTGGGCTGGTGGGAGGTGTCCCTGCCCATGCAGGGGGGTTGGATCTAGGTGATCCTTAAGGTCCCTTCCAACCCAAACCATCCTGTGATCCTATGATACGACAACCCAGATCCAACAGCTGGAGCTTCAAGCAGCTTCTGAGCCAAGGATTTGGTGGGTCCCCACGGAGTGAGAAGTGGAAAGAGGGCTCTGAGAGGTGCGGGGGGATGTTTCTTGGTGTGGCTGGACCTGGCAGGAGCAGCAGGAGTTCTGAGCAGCACCGGCACAGCCCTGCTCCTCCTCCTGCTGGGGTCGGGGCTGGGCTGCAAGGCTTGTCTGCCATGCATAATTTACAGCTTTGCTGCAGTGATTCCAAGTCAGTTGGCTTTGAAATTTTAATAGGAAGGGAGGAAATGCTGTTATTTTTCTATTTTATTTATTTATTTTTTTTCTCTTCTGCTGCGGGCAGGAGGCTTAAAGGGACAGAACTGAGATCAGTAAATGGGGAAGATGGAAAATAAAGTGACAGGTTGCCAGCAGATATCAGAGCAAACTTTCTGCCTGTATAAATCAGCTTCCATCCAGGCAGCCAGGAAAAGGGGGGATTGGTGGTGTGCTGGGAAATGCGGGAATTTCAGCCCATCCTTGCTCTGACACAGACTTCCCACCTGGACTTGGTGGGATCCCTCAGCCTGAGGCTGATTTTTGTCCATTTTCTGCCTGCAGGGCAGAGGAGCAACCCCTGCTCAGTGACACGAGGGACGAGATTCCCTCTCACACTGTCCCTCCTTTGCCGTGCACAGCTTGGGCCTGCCCAGCTCAGCAGCTGGGGAATGTCTTCTGCTTCCCTTCCTTGCTGCTTCTTCATGGGCCAGTGACTCCGATACTCGGTGCTGCTCTTGTTGGGAAAACTAAATGAAGACACAGGGCAACAAATCCAGCAGCAATCGCTTCAGTGGCTCTTGATGAACTCTTGGCAGCCCAGCGTGGATCTTCCCAGTCCCTGGCATGCACCTGCATTTCCCCACCTGTGCAGAGTCCTGAGCCTTGCAGTTGTTTTGTCTCTGAAAAAGAAATCTTACTTGAAGAAGAGGGGTCTTCCTTCTGCTGGCAGCTCCTCTGGGTTTGCTGGCACCGGTGGGGCTGGGAGCCCAGCTCTCCACAGGCACAGCTTTGGAATTCCAGGGCTTTCCAGGAACAGGAGAGCATTGCCTTTACCACTTCTCCTTGGGAATGGATCAGCAAGGCAGGCTCTGCAGCTTTTCTGCCAGGAAAACTCACACGTCCAAGAGCACTGATGGGTTTTCAGGGTCACACAGGAGACTCCAGTTTCTTAACAGATGTTTGTACTGGTAGTGGGTGCTTGTGAGCAGGAGTCTGAGATCCCTGGAGGTTATTCAGGTACAGCAGAAGCAGCACTAACTGCTTTTTTTTTTTTTTTGTCTGAACAAGAACGTGTCCTAGAAATGTAACGGACTGCAATGGTTTGTGTTTCCCTGGCTTCAGGAGAAGGATGAATTGTGCCTTTTCCTAATATGACCATTTTAATTTCTGGCTTCTCTAGATTTCTACTGTCCTATTTAAAGTGGCCTCCATCACAGAGAGTGAGGCTTTGCTGCAGCTTCCATGCCAGGAACTCCTTTCTTGCTATCAAAAGCAGGATGTTTGCAAAGTGACTCAAAATCCATTGGACTCTCTTCTTTTTGCTCAGCCTCTGTCTCAAAAATACTAATGAATTTTACACGAACACCTTGAAACATTTCTTGTGTCATTCCATTAAAAACACTTCCCAGAGAATGCCCAGGCTGCAGATCAACCATTTCTGGTACCATTCTAATTTAAAAGCAAGTAGTTATTGAGTAATTGCAAATGTCTTGGTTAACTTCCTTCTGACAAGCATCCTCTAAGGACTAGGCTGTCCAGGTTTGGGATTTTTATGTTGCCAGGTTTCCCTTACAAAGCATTTTCAGTAGCATTATGAATTTTGGTTCTACTGTGGATAGAATCTCCTGGGGTATTGCTGTGATGTGTGCCAGACATTGGGCTCAGACTTTGATCACTGTGCATGGAAGTGCTGAAGTGGGATCTTTCTTAACAGGCATCAGAAGGGTAGCAAAGGCACTCAGCTCTCATTCAAGGCCTCTGGGAGAGGAGGGTGCAGGCAAGTGGCACAGAACGAGCCAGCAGCAGCAGAAAAGTAGGAAAAAGTAAGAAATCTGAAATGTTGTCAGTGATTCTGACCCTAAGGACCTTAAACCCTTAGGAGTACAGAGGCATGGCAGCAGCTGGGAGGAAGCCCCTTGCTGCCAGCACTGGCTGTGCATCCCTGCACCTCTGTCCTGTCAACACACCTGCATTTCAAATCACATGCATAGCTTGGCCTCCAGAGAGCTCACTTAGCATGACATCTAAAAAAATCCCCCAAACCTGCCTTTTTTAATTTGCTTGTTTGTTTTTCCTGATGAAACAAGCATGGGAAGGTCTTTTTTTTTTAAAAAAAAAACAAACAACACACCAACCACCAACAACAAAAAGTGGTATCAAAGATTGACCTCAAAGCAGCTGAAACCCTTCATCATCAAAAGCAAGCCTTTCCTCAGCTGGAAGTGATAGGATCTGTGAGCATTTATTGCTGGGGAGCCAGGGAAACCTGCCTGCTGGGTCTGAGGGTGCCTGGCCCAGCTCTGAGCTGGCAGGTGAGGGGCTGGTTCAGGTTTTGATGCTGCCCGTGGGGCTCCCCTCATCAGCCAGGGTGGCAGCCAGGTTAGTCCCCTCTATCAGCACAGAACTCTGCCTCCAGGCTGGGCAAACAAAAATGAAATGGCAGCAACAAAAGGCTGAAAGCTGAGCGTGTGTGTGGGAGGAAAGAGCCTTTGGTCGTGTCCCTGTGAAGCTGTTTCTGCCTTGCTGGTGGAGACACGTTTGACAGGGATTTTCAGAGCTACATCTCCTTGAAATTGGCTCGGGAGGAACTTGTCACCAAGTCTGACCTGTGCTTTGGGGAGGCTTCTCTGTCAGCCCCACAGATCCTCTCTCTGTACCTTTTTCTGCTCTGTCAGGATGAACTCCTGTCACGAATGCCCTGGTGATGTTTGTTTCCTTCCTCACCCTTTCCCTACCTAACAGGCTGGGAGTTTATTTATGTAAATTTCTTGTGAGCAACCAATGCAATTAAAACAGCAAACTGCATCAGAATTTGCATTAAAAATACCCTAGTCATTAAAGCTGCTTGCAATTTCCTCCATGCTCCACAGCTTTGGAAAGCTTCTTTACTTCCTCAGTCCTACCAGTTGAAAGATATTTTTTTTTGGTCTTGGAGCCTGAGAAGTGATCAGCAGAAGGAAATTGTTGCTCTTAAGAGCCTTATTGCTTATTAATGAAGGTAATTAAATGGATCTAACTAAGCTGAGGAGAGCATGAAGCCTAAGAGTGCATGCATTTATATTCCCTGGTCTGAACACTACACTCAAATTAATAAAAGAGTGGATGTAGACAATGGCTAATGTCTGGGAATTGTTCTTGAGGCTGTAATGAAGACAGCTGCCTCCTTTAGCTTCCTTTCAATAAAATATAGACAAAAATAGCCCGGGTCAACACTGGTAATGGAGCAGCTGCTGTGCAAGAGCAATAGATGCCACAAACCCACCCAAATTAGATGAAGGTGGTGGAGGATTTGGGCTGTTCTCCTGCTCCTTCCTTAGCCAAAGGGAAGCAAAGAGCTGGAGCAGGGCAAGGAGCTGAGCTCTGCAGGGGTGCAAGGCAGGAGGTCAGGGTATGGGGCAGTTCCCAGGGTGCTGTGGCCACAGCACCTTGGGTGGGGAGTTGGGGAATTTTGGAATGGAATGTCTCCCCTGCCCTGCCGTCTGTCTCATGTGGGTGCTTGTTGGGCTTGGGAATGGGGGACTGGGAACGTAATACGGGAGCAAAGCAAGGCAATGCAGAGAGTGGGGGTTTCTCTCTTGTCCCTGCTAAGCCAGGATGGAGCCCAGCTCCCCTGGGTCTGAGGAGCAGGAAAAGATCTGAAACAGAAACAGGAGAGAGCGTTTGCCTGAGTGTGAGATCTCAGTGTAAATAACAAGAATACGAAGCATAAATGTCACGTTGGTGTCATTGCTGATGAAAGGCTTCCAGCTTGTAGAACAGGACCTGCCTGATGTTTGCAGAGCAGTCCTGGGGTGCAGCCCAGGGCTGCCTCATCCTGCAGGGTTCCCAGCAGAGCCATGGCCCTTCTGGAGCAGCTGCATCTTGGAAGGTGGGTTGGTTCTGGTCTGGCTCCCCAGGTGAGGCCCCAGAGGCAGGTGTGCAGGGGTAACAAAGGTGTGGAAGCTCAACCCTCAGTCAGTAAAAGCTAAACTGGCCCCAGAACCTGATCACTGTCTGCAGGGTGAACAGGAACCACCTTAATAGTGGGGGGAATTCCAGGCTCATGGGAGGCCATTCAGATCTGAAAGAACGAAGCCCTTATTGTAGCTGCTGGCTCCTAAAAGCCTAGTTCACTGAAATCAGCAACTTGATTATTAGTGGCACTGCAGGTGCTGCCAGAGCCAGTATCTGAGGTGATCAGGAGTTCATTGGTGGAGTTTTGTTTGGACTTCTGGGTTTCTGCCCTACATATCTGGTGGGGAGACTGGGGAGACGACTGTGCCATGGCTCCAGCTGGCTCCATCTCCCTGCAGAGCAGTGTAAGTGTGTGTGTGTCAGAGCTGGGAGCTCTCTCTGATGGGAGCAGCCTGAGGAAAGCTGTCTTTGTTTTACCCCAGAGCAAGAAAGAAGTGAGACTGAAAATTGGCAGGAGAAACCAGCCAGGAGAGTGATGTGGGGGGAGACAGGAATCCCTGGGTATCAACACACATCACTGCTGCCTGCATTTGTTCACTTCACTGCAGGACTGAATTCATTCTCTGAATTCCAGTGATGACAGGCCCTTCTCTCTCCCAGAGGACCCACGGCTCATCAGGCCTAGGAGAACAGTTATCCAGGCTTGTTTGGCTTGTGTTTTGATGTCACATTCTCCATTTGTTGAGATGAAGATGCAGCAGAAGCCATCACTGAGGCAGGCTGCTGACATCCAGGCATACAATTGTGCTCCTTCAAATTTCCCTCTGTGGGCAGCCTGAAGTTTATTAAAATGCTGATCTCCACTATGTGGAAGGAAGTGGAAAATCCAGCCATAATGACTGTTCTGTGGTGCTGAGCACGAAGCAGTGATTAAGAGTCTGATTTTTTATTTGTTTTGTCCTTCCATGGCTTAACCCATAGATAGAAGAGCCAGGCCAGGTAAGCTGAGCTGAAAACCTGCTCTGGCCGCTCCTGGGATGGACAGGGAAGGGACTGGCACAGAGGGACAAGGAACAAAAGATCTCATCCCTGGAGGCTCAGTCTGAGCACACAGGGGTATGAACCTCAGAGATGTTAGGAGTGAATCTTGCCAGCCAGGGGCTCTGCTGCATTCTGCATTTCAGGCAGGGTTGGAGAGAGGAGCAGGGAGATGGATTCCTGGGAAAGGTAGGTGTTCCAAACCAGGCTTCCCCAGAGGCTTGGGATGGGGTGTGGAAAAAGCTTGGCAAAGGATATTGGGGGTTGGATGCGTGGAGACATGGAGATGAGGGCCAGCAGATCCTCTCAGTGTTGGTCAGAAAGGCTGCATTTAAGAAATCTGACCTCTGTGCCAATTGCTTCTCCTCCCTGGAACACCACAAGAGACTCCAGATTTAGGCCAGTCACTTGGGTGACTTAAATGTGAACTCAGTTGATATCAGTCCACAATGGAGATATTCCCTTCTTCCTTTCTGGATTCTTCTGACCTTGAAGAATGTCAGAAGGTGCTTTGTGCTCCCTCTGCCTTCTCCTTTAGAATTCCCAGAAAACTGGAGATAAAATTCAGGTTGAATTTGATAAAAACATATTTTCATTAAAAAAAAAAAAAACAAAAACAAACCCACACCAAAATGAAACCAATCCACAAAGAAACCCCCCCAAACCACCCCAAGTAATTTCTCTGCAAAAGTTTGTCCTGATTGAAGTAAATAACCCAGCATTATATGGGGAGTGAAAGAGAGTTCCTGGCTCCTTCATCTGTTTCTGATTTGTGAAGCTGCCCTCACCCTCCCTCCAAGGGCAGAGGCAGGGGAAAGGAGCTGAATTTCAGTGTCTGCAGGAGGAGGAGAAGAGAAGCTGAGATGCAGGAGCAGCTGAAACTGGAAGGGCCTGGGGGAACTCTGTCTGTGGGGAAGTGGTGCTGGGAACTCAGAGCAGCCAAGTGCAGTCCTGGGAAGGTCTGCAGGACAGGAGTCCCTCCAGGACTACCCAAGGAGGTGTGGAAATCCAAGCAAAGGACACTCCAGTCCATGAGGGAATTGTTTAGGGAGGATTTGCCAATGGCTTGTTCTCATCTACCAGTTACTGTTAATTTGCTCTCGCTTGCTAATTAAAGGCACACTTGGTGTGCAGATGCATATGTTATTAAGGAGCTGGAGCATGTGAATTTGAAGGAAAATGTCACCAGCTCTTCTGCATGTTTGCTTTTCTGCACCTTGGCTCTCAGCTGCCAAGTGACTTTGTCCCTTGCTCCCTGTCCCTCCCTGTGCAGTGGGAGCCTGAGGGATGAAGTGACCAGGGCCAGGAGAGCGTGGTCTCCAGGAAACACCCTGTTTGGTGAAGACAAACACCTCTCAGAGCCCTGGGGCTGGTTGTCTGAGCTCCACCTCAGCCAAGCCTTTGTCTCAAGTGTTTCTAGTCCAGTACAGCAGGCAGGGAAAGCTGTGCCAGTTGCTCCCTGGACGAGCACTGCCTCTTAATGTGTGGAACAGAACAGAAACGTTGCTCTGACTGGGACTGAACTCTCTCATCTCTCTCTTCTCATAATTTATTACCATAATCCAAGAATGATTTTTGAGCCTCTCAGAGTGCAGTAGTTTCTGGTGCAGGAACTGCTGAGACATCTGCTCTGTGGTGTGTTCTGTAACAAACAGTTCCTTCCTGCAAAACGGACTTGCAGTCATCGGCCCCAGAGCTTGGGGTTTGTGTGGCACCCTGCAGGCTCACAGACCCTGCTCAGCTCTGGGGATCATGCATCAGGTTTTAGATCAGTTGTGAAACCTGAAGTTAAAAAGACAGCAGCTATTTAGCATCTTTAGCAATGGAGGGAAGGTGGCTGTCACTGGGTGAGTGAGCAGATAAGGATGGTTCTGGCTTTATCATCCCTCTCCCTCCTTCCCCAGCCCCTTCTTGTCATGAAGGTGAGAGGACAGCCCCCAAACTGAGTCTCATTTCCACCCCTTCCTGAGGGAAGGCTCACAGTGAGTGGCACTACCTTACTCTTCAAGCTAGAGATGTGGCCCCCTGCTGTGGGCAGCCCCTTAAAATGAACTCTGAACTCTTCCCCAAAGTCCCACTCGCTGTGGCACAGGCAGTGATTGTGCTGGGTTACTCAGCCTGGAGTTCTACCACAGCCCTCAGAAAAAGACAGCTTGTTTTTTTGCTCCTTTTTTTGCCTGCCCTTCTCTGCTGCTTGTGCAATCTGCTGTCACTGAATTGCTCGGTGGTTTGTTTGCCTTGCTCAAGTAGCTGTGCTTGGCTGGAGCTTCGTGGACAGCCCCCTGGATCCACGTGTAACCAAGGGCTCCCATGTAATCACAGAGCTTTGTGCATTGCCTTAAAAATCTCAGCTCATGGGTGTCATTGTGGGGGACAGGCACTGCTGGCTCCTGGAGGCTGTGATTTCATCTGAATATGGGGCACTGGAGGAGCTAAACAATAGGTGTAGTTCAGCCTTAATGCAGCTCACTCCCTGTGAGGGTGGAAAATTACAGATAAACTTCTGTTGGCAAGAACAGCCCTAATCCCAGGAGATTCACTGAGTTATAAGTAAGCGTTTCATGCAAGCTCTTCCCTTGCCACCTGTTTGTTGGATTGTCACAGTTTGTGTTCCTTGCTTTTTAAATATAGAAAATGATCTGTTGGGGCAAGCGTGATGCAAACCCTGTTGTCTCAGGTGCTGAGTTTTGGCTTGAGTTTTGGGGTGGTTCTCTCTGTCCAGCAATGGAGGTGCCCTTGGCATCTTGCACAGAGCCCCAGCTGGATCCTCTGAAGGTGGAACAACTAGAGTGGCAGCGGCAGAGATGGGAAGAGCCCTGCACAGGCACAGCTGACATGGATGTTGTTCAACTCTCCTGACATGCTCCTGTCCTCTGTGGAAAGCCCTCAGACATGCCAGGGACACTGCAGTGGGACAGAGGGAGGAGCACATGCTGCAGCTGGCCCTGGCTCAGCACCTAAGAGAGCCAGATCTGGTGACTCTATTCATTAGGCTGCTCTTCCAGCCACCTTCCAGGGAGATGTGATTCCTGCCTGCTGGCTCAGTGCAGCAGAGCCCAGCTCTGGCAGGAGCTGTCACACAACAAAAGCAGGCAGGGGGGGAATACATATTAAAAATAACACCAGGAGCCACGAGTGTTGGGTCTCGTACAGCCGTGCCTGCTGCAGGAGGACAGCTCGTATTGCAGTAATTGTTCCCACTGCTCAGGCAGCAGGTTGTGCTGCCGAGGATCCCCCCGGGCTTTGCAAAGGAAGCCAGGCTGGATTTTCCAAACTGTCCCTCTCCCCTGGCAGAAGTGCTGGTGAAATTCACCCATGGGCTTGCAGCCACAGCAAGTCCTGCTGCTTGCAGTTGCTTTGGTGCCACCCGGGATGCCCTTACCCCACTCATCCCTTCCTCAGGGACTGTTGTTTGGCTGTGGATCTGTACAGCACCTCGTGCAGAGATCCAGGTCTCTCAGGAGTCACAGCAGGGGAGCAGGAATGAGAAACAGCCCAACTCAGCTGAGTCATGGAATAATTGTGGGCACAGAGGTGCCCACACGGATGAGATCAGCCCTCCCTGGCGTCTGTGGGCTGGTGAGCAGCCTGCCTGGCCTTGCAGCAGGAGCTGGAGGAAGGTGTTGGTATGAATATTCACCTGGATTGTAACTGACTCTGGTGGTGCCTGGTGTGTTATCCTGTGCCTGGCTGGGAACTCAGGATGTGAGGGTGAGTGAGAGACCTGACCTGACTCAACACCTGAATCTTTCACTTCTAAAGCCCTGAATACTTGACAAAAACACACCCCCGTGTGACTTTCACTCACTTTCAGTAGGATCCTTCAGCCTTCCTGCTCCAGGGAAACTGGAGCATATCTCTGGTTGAGGCCAGAGGGGTGGTGGTCAACAGGGGTGAGCTCTTGGATGGGAAAGGGAATCATCTCTGGAAATGCTGGGCTCACCATTATTCTTGAGTTGTATCTGGATAGACTGCCCCCCACCCAAGGAGGATGGAGATATAGGAGAATGGAGGATTCATAATAGGAGAATGGAATAAAAACCCCAAAGCTCTGGGAAGACCTCAGAGCACCTTCCAGTGCCTGAAGGGGCTCCAGGAAAGCTGGGGAAGGGCTTTTCATCAGAGGAGACAGTGACAGGAGAAGGGGTGATGGTTTTAAACTGAGAGGAAGGATTTAGGTGAGATGTTAGGAAGAAATTCTTCACTCTAAGGGTGGTGAGGAGCTGGGATGGGCTGCCCAGGGAGGTTGTTGATGCCCCATCCCTGGAGGTTTTTAAGGCCAGGTTGGATGAGGTTTTGTGCAGCCTGGTCTGGTGGGAGGGTTCCCTGCTCATGGCAGGGGGGTTGGAACTGGATGATCTTGAAGGTCCCTTCCAACCTGAATGGTTCTATGATTCTATGATTTTAGGTTTCCTTGGAGGGGTCACTGTGGTCCTTCAGCTGGGACCTGGCTCTGCTACCACCCGGGGCTGCAGGCAGCATCTCCAACCTGCACCTCCCCAGGAAACCCCCTGAGGCTGTGGCAGCTTCTGCCCCCAGCCTGGTGTGAGCAGAGGGGCAGACCCAGCCCCCTCCTCCTGTCTCGCTGCTGGCAGAGACGGTCCCACCACAAAATCAATAGGTAGATGTTCCCTGCTGTGTGTTTATGCTGGGGCTGGAGATAAATCTAAGTCATTTGGATGAATACACAAGGGGAAGGAATTTAGAAAGGAAAAACCACCGTGGTGCTGCTCAGCTTAGCTGGTTGCTATGCAACACTGAGCTGTAACCATAGCAACTCCCAGAGAAGCACCTTGTACAGACCTTTCCTTCGGATAGAAAATGCAATAGGAACACTGGGGGCTTCTCTCACCAGGGCAAGAATGGTCTCAGCAGCCCAAATCTCTTCCAGGATCCTGTGGGTTCACTTGGGTTCCTAAGACTGTGCATTTCCTGCAGTGGTTGCTTTGCAAAAGGGTTGGGTTTCACTGCTTTCCCAACTGGGAGCCTTTGCTTTGAGGGGCCCTGGCTGGAACAGCACTGAACCTGCTGGGAACCCAACCAGGCAGCAGCTACATGGGGCTGTGTTGTCCTGTAAGCAAAGCAGCAAATTCATTGTGGTGCTATTCCTGGTGAAGGAAAGAGAAGCAAGAAGGCTGAGAAGGTTGTAGCTGCTCCTGCAGGGCCAGAGCAATTGGAACTGTCAGCAATAAATACCCTCTAGTCTCTCAGATTCTTCCCCTTCTCCCGGGGAAAAGGCAAACTCCAAAAGAAAGTGAGGAAAATCAGAGATGGGATTGATGTCAAAACGTGGTTTTCCTGAACCAGCACAAAATGTGAAGCCCTGTGTGGCTGTCCCAGCAGAGCTGCCCTTTTCTGGTCTCCAGTCTGCAAATTTGGTTGGGGTCTAAGGTGGGTTGCTAAATCAGCTCTTCACACGACAAGCTCCCTCACATGCTTGGGACAGAGAAGTCTCCTTTGCATCTTTTGGAAATGTGGTACCTGCCAGAATGCAGCTCAATTGTGCTTTAGAGGATGTCATAATTATTCTTTCTCACTGCACCAGGAAGGGGAGAGTTCCTGCTCCAGAGATCTAATCCTTTTACAAGGAGGAATGCACAGGATAACATAACAGAAGGTACCAGCTGGAGATGCTACCGTGGAAGGGATAATTAAAGAGATTTTAAAGAAAAAGCAGCTTTCAGGAGGGAATGAACATGCACAGAAGTAGGAGGCTTGGAGTAGAATATGATAAATGTTTGGGATTAAGTATTAAACCCAGAAGGGAAGAGTAATCTGGATCATTCCTGAGGAGCAGGACTGACTAACTCTCCATCTGGAGTGCTTGATGGGGCTGTGGGAGAAACGAGCATGTTTGTTGGGAGTGCAGATGTGCAGAGATAGGGATGTGGATCCTGCAGCCACAGCCACCACGGGGATCCCCAAACCTGCTCAACACTGGTCAATAGGGCTGGTTTAACCAGCCAGATTTGCTGGCTGGGTTTAGAATATCTCCTGGATTTTATTTTGCTTTAAAAGTCATTGTGGCAAGTTAGCTCTGTGGTTGAGAGTATTAATTGCCCTCCAGGGAAAAGAAAAAGCCTGATGTGGTTCCCCAGATGTGGAGCTGAGCAGGAAGCAGTGATGAACAGCCTTGGCTGCTGTCTCAGCCCCAGGGACATGAGGTTTTGCTCCTGTGTGAGCCCAGAGTTGGGCAGTGGAGCTGTGTGCTGGTCCCTCTGCTGCTTCACCTCTGCCTGGGCAGCCTGAAGCTGATGGGGCAGAGCTGCTGTCTGAGCTCGGCCACTGCCTGGTCCCTCCCTGCCAGCAGAAGCCCTTTCAAGCTCATCAGAGGCTCAGAAGCAGCATAATTAAACGAGCTGTAGGTGCAGAGGTTGCTAAGCAACGTGGTTATCTAGCAGCAACCATCCCCTGCTCTCACCTGCTGGAGCTGCTTCCCCTCCCTGCCCAAAGTCCCCCCTGGGCTGGCAGAGGGAAAACTGGCAGGGTTGGGTTTGGAGCAGGAGCTGTTGCTGTTGTGTGGGCAGCCCAGCCCTGCTGCCTTCTGTCCCCTTGAGAAGCCTCAAGCAGGGAACCCCCTGCTCTGGGGCTGGGGCAACTTGTGGGTGTTTAAAGAGCTGAGCAGACAAGCACAGCATCAGGCTGGGACACCAGGAAAAGCTGCTGAAGTTCAACAGGGCAGACACTGTCAGTGTGAGCTGGGGGTGCAAGGTGCTGGTGAGCCTGGGAAATGCACCCAGTGATTTTCCTGGGCAAAGGCTAGAACCAACTCAGTCAGCACCTGCAAAGCAGTTCCCCGATGTCTTTCTCAATGAACTTAACCTATAGCTCATTAAATGCCTTCTCATCCATCAAACCTCTCGGCAGGACACTTCCAGTTCATCACCAGGCGTCACAGAGCAGCCCTGGTGGAGAAGCAGGAATCTCTGGAGAGAGGGTGGGAAGGGGGAAGTGTGTGTCCCAAACACACTGCTCTGCAGCATCCCCCAGGTCTTGTCCTGCTGAGGCATCCTTCACTTTGTCACCTGGGAGTGCTGAGCCAGCAGCAAATTCCTTCCCTTAGGCAGGTTTCTGTTCAGTGAGGCCACAGTCCTGACAGCCCTGGGAATAAATCAGCCTGGGCTCTGAGGAGGGACGAGGCAGTGAGTTGTGCTGCTGGTGTGAGCACTCCTGGAGCTCCCACTAAGCCAGCCCTGAAGGACAGGGTGGAGAAGGTCCCATCCTCTGCCCACAATGCCCCGGAGTTGTAAGGGATGGAATCCAGCAAAAAATCCAACCCCTTTTATGTCCCAGGAAAAGGAGCTCAAGGCAAAAGGCTGCCTAGCTCAGCTGCAGGGGTGCGTGGCAGGGCTGCAAGTCAGAGCCCCCGCTGCTCCTGCTGCTTCTCCTCCCTGCCTGCCAGCAAATCCCTTTCCCTCTTCAGCTCAGGACTGGCTCCAGATAGTTGGGGCTGTCCACAGATAACCCAATTTTCTCTTCAAGTCAAGGAATTTATTCAGCTAAAGTCTCAGCCATTGCCTCAGACTCTCCTCTGAGGAGGCCACGGACCGACTCCAAGCAAAGGCTGCACTTTTAGGTCAAACCTAGAACAGTGAGAGCTGATATCTGCTCTCCAGGCCAAGCAGAGGACAGGCTCCCACTCTCTTTTTTTTCAGCAGAAGTGGTGAAGTTCATGCCCTGTGTCCCACGTGTGAGGAGAACCTGTGCTGCTGGGTAGGTCCTGCAGGATGTGGGTATTTCCACCCCAGTCAGGCCGTAAGTTTCACCAGGTGCTTTGTTTTGTTGGCATTTCTACCCTGAGTCTTCAGGTGGAGGAACAAGGCCTGGAAAGACACAGTGCTTGGGGCTGCTCAGGTTCAGGAGCTCAGTCTCCTGCTGATACCTGTCAGAAATGTTGTCTTTCCTTTGAAGTGCTGCTGTGGTGTTTGGGAGTTTTGAGTTTCCTTCCCCAAAACCAGAGTTTTTCACCACTACTTCTGCCAGTTTTTATGGCAGATGATATTTAGTCATTAATTTTCATTACAATCATATTTTTTTTTTAATTAACTTTGAGAGGAAAATATCTCCCAGGTGATCATTCTTCCACAAAGTTCCAGACCAGCCACCCACAGCCTCACTCACTGAACTGAACTCCCTCATGCCAGCAGTTCACTGGCAATAAATCCATCTGTGATACCTTGTCCTGCTTTTAAAAAGCCACCAAATTCCCATGCATTGTCAGTGAAATAACCACAGCAAAGAGATGTATTAAATTCAGTATAAGAGACTGTTGTTGCCTGGATCAAGATAATCAGTCACTGATGCCAGAGGAATTTGCAATGTTCAGTGAACAGCTGCTGGCTTAACTCTTACAGAGAACAAAGTAAAAAAGAAGCAGTTTTCTTTTTCTTTGGTGTTTGCCCACTAGCTAGAACATTTCTGACTCTATTCCAGGTTTCTCAGACATTTTAACAGGTTAGCAGTGAGGAGCAGTGCATGTCCTGCCCAGACAGGTGAGCTTGGGAGTGTGTGGGCATGATGTCCTTAAAAGAAAACCCTCCAAAGCAAGCAAGACACCAGATATTCCAGGCAGTCAGAAAACCATTTTCTCAGTTCAAGCACAACAATAAAAAGTAATTACAACAGCAGGTGAGCTGCCCCTGTTACTTGCATTATGGACTGACTGGTGGTAGTGGAGGGTGCAGGGGTGTGTGTCGGTGGGACAAGATCCACTTGGTGCACCCAAGATTCTACAGGAGAGGAGGGAAAACAAGGGGTGCAGACAGATACCCCTTTACTGCACTGTTCAAACAGCAGAGCACTGGTTCCAGCTTTACCACCAGTTTAGGCTGGCAGCTGCAGCACTCACACTCTATGTTTCCTCTCTGTTTTGAATGCAAAGTTGTGATGACATTTATGGGCTCTTGTTCATTGCCAGGTTAAAACTCAGTCCTTCCCTTCATGTTTGTGCCTTCCCACAACTTCCTGTTAATTCTGGGGCTTGTGCTGAATAAATAGTGCCTGGGTATTTGATATTTATTTTTCTTTTAACCACATTTAATGATATATTGCTTTGTGATAGCTGACAAATGTAATTTTTCAATTTTTTTTTCACCCACAGAGAAAGATGTAAACTAAAAAAAACCAACACCCCATCAACTCCAGAATGCAAGAGAGTACTTGACAAAGTGCATTTTGTCAACAGAATGAAATTAGATACCTGTCAAAATACCTTCATCCTCAAAATAACTATTCATACATTTCATTTTCCTGCATAAATAGATATTCATCTGCTCTTTTCTTCTCTCATTTCCTACTCACAATCCAGCACTGACTGTGGGAGGGAAATATTTAAAGACACTTGCAAAGCAATAGGCAGGCTGGGTTTATATCATTTCCTCTGGCTTTCTTAGCACCGTTCACTTTATTACAAAGAGAAGTGAAACATCTATTTAAAACCAATCCAATAATATTGTGTTCTGAAACATTAATTCCTCACTGCAAAGCCCTGTCTGGGTTGAACCAAACCCTCTGTCAAATGAACAGCTCCTGGGATTTTGCTTTCCTGGGCAGGACAGAGCTGCTTCTGGTGCTGGGAGAGGCAGGGAGACCCAGGGTCTGGGGACAGGACTGGGAGCAGGGGAGGATCTGGAGACCCTTTGCTAAAGGCTGCTGCTCCAAAAAACACTGGGGTGGTTTTTTTTTTCGGAGGGCTGAAGTGCCTTTTGGTGACTTCCAGCCTGGAAGTGCTGGAGACACACGGAGCTGGAAAACAAACAGCCCCAGGGAGGCAGGAGCCCTGGGTGTTTGCTGGAGAGGGTGACCTCTCTGATGACAGGCTACAAGCTTGGCTTTTGATTTTCTCCTGGCTCCTACTGATGTTTCTAGCTAGATCAAAACCATAAGGATCCTGGATATCACAGGGAAAATAACACGACAAACAACAAAACACTTTGCAGCACAATCTTAGGGCCAGCAGGATTTTTAATTCCATGTGTTTCAGATCCAGCTCTCTCCAGCAATGTTTTCGATGGTGGCTAAAGCTCCTGCTTCTGAAATTTGGTAGCTTCACCCTCTCCTCTCCTCTGTGTAGCACAGGCAGGTGTTCTCAGGTAATCCTTGGAGGAGAAGGAGCAGATCACTTCCAGCTTTCTGAAGTAAACTGCCTGCTTTTTAATTTAGCAGTTGCAGCCCATTGTGAGGGGCTGCTAATTAAATTCCTTATCTTGTTAAATCTTCCTGTATGAGTCAAGTGCATCTTAAAATCTAGCAGATAAAAGAACCTTTTGACCAAAAATGAAAGGCATGTATTTGAAACACTGCAGAACCAACTACACTCACTAGCAGCACAACACTTCCTAAACTCACTCCAGACTTCATCCTTGACAATGACAGTTCCCATGCAGACAAAAGCCTGTCTGTAGATGACAGGGAATTGTGGCAACTTCTCTTTTTTTTATTCTTTTTTTTCTTTTTTTTTTTTTCCCCTCAGAAGGCTGCTCTGCTTCCTTGTGCAGCACAGGCTAATTAAAAATCAGCATAAAGTACAAGAAGCGTGGATCTGAATCAAAGAGCCAAAGAAAGTCCCTTCACCTGTCCCACACAGAGGTGGCACCAGGATGGCAGGAGGGGGGATGCTGGTCCCTGGGCACAACCACACTCTCTTTGCCCTCATCTGAGCCCTTTTTGTGTTCAGCTGCATGGCCTGTTGGTCTGTGCTGATGTGGCCTCATTTCTGTGCTTATCTCCATCCACTTGACTGCACAGCTTGGTTAAGCCCTGCAAGGTTTGGATTCCAGCTCAGAGGTAACAAGCAGCAACCCTGCTTTGCTTTCTACTTGTTAACAGAAAGAAGAAAAACAAGTGGGAGAGAGAGAACCTGAAATTCCAACCCTCCCAGGGCAGATTTAGTCTTGGCTTCTTATGCTAAGCTCTCCCCAGATGGGGTTTAATGCTTGTGTAACCAACACAGCTTCATCATGGCAGTGGTGGTGGGAAAGGGGCTGCTCCAGTGGCAGGGATTCTATTGGAAAACCATTTCTGCTGCAAAAAATACTGTTGTTATGAAATTTACTGTGGCCAGGTTGTAGCTGGGGAAACACTGACCAGTCCTCTGCAAAGTGAAGCAGCAGGACAGGACAACAGAGCTGCCTCCTGCTGCTGCTGCTCAGTTTTGTGGCCACCCCACTGCAGGAGGGCCTGAGACCCCCACCTGGCAGACTCTGCTGTGGCAGGGTTGTGTCACACTGTCCTCACCTCTGCTGAAAAGTCTCATGCTCAGAAAGCATCAGGAAAATTTCCACACCCCTGCCTTCAAAGGAGCTTTTCAGCAGGCAGGGAATGCCCTGCTCAGCAGGTGCTTTCACATTGTCTGCTCCTGCTTCCAGCTGGTGGACCTGCCCTGGGAGTGGCCTCAAAAAAGACTTGGGATCAGAGGCAGTTGGAGTAGATAAAAGTTGGAGTGTTAACAGGGACAGTATCCAGGAGAATGGGCTACAGGGAAACTGTGATTTGACACGCTGTTCTGTAAGAAGTTTTATTTGTGCTTCTCCCAGATACACCAGTGAAAACAGATGGGTTAATGGAAGTGTCTGTCTTCTGCAGAGAGGAAAATAAGGTGATCAAATCAGAATGATTTCCCCCTTCCTTAGAGAGAGGGGAGCAATTACAGGACAGTGTGGTGTGTGGAGAATGGAGAGGGGCTATTGTAGCCACACAATAGGGGAAAAGAAACAGAGCCAGTGGGAGAGACAGTGACAGAGAAAGAAGCAGAAGAAACAATATTGTCTGTGAGGAGGACACCATGTAAGCTTGGAACATCAGAGTGACAACAGAGGCTTTGTAGAGAAGCTGCAGTTGTGGGAACTGAAGCTGCAAGTCCTGCTGATAGGAGGGAGCAGCGTGTGGGCTGTGGGGCTGCAGGAGCCTGCACAGCACATGGTCCTTCCCTGCCAGGGTGGGCACAGGGGGGAGTTAGTGCTGGCTAAGGGCTGGACCAGCTCCTGCCAGAGACCCTCAGAGGAGTGAGGAGGGGGCTGCTGCAGGGAGGAAGAGGGAGGGGAAGCCTCTGGACCCTGGGAATTCCAGCTTCCTGTGCATCCCCAAATCTCCTTGGGCTCTTCAAATGCTCCTGATTTCAGAGTGACCTTTTCCTTCGAGGGAAAGGCAGTTTGAGGCCAAAACTGTGGAACCAAAAGGAATCAATGACCACTAGTTCCATTTAAAGATGACAATGCAGGGTTTGCTGTGTCTGAGTGAACACACTGCTGCACTGGGTTATCTCCTTGGTGCTGCTCATCTGGCTTCACAAAGCAACAAGTCTGGTATTATTTTTATTGCTTTTACTAACAGTGGAAGTTACTTTTACCACCCCAAACACAGACCTGTGTAAGATAAGCATGAGGGTGGTGAAGATATTTTCTTGGCTTAAAAGGAAGCCAGAAGTAGTGCTGGGGAAGCAGGGAGAGGTGGTTGGTGCTGGTGTCTTATGTTTTACTACAGACCCAATGGGGGATGAGGGTTGACACCAATGAGGCTTGTCAGCAGGGACCAGCAGATGTGTCTCCATGAGAACTTGCCTTGCCCTTCCAGAGGAGAGATGCAGAGTCTGTGCCAGCCCAGCCTGCCATCCAGCATGCAAACTGCTTGGAAAGTGTCCCAAGGAAAAATTCTACTCGGATATTGAGGAAGAGCTGCTGTGAAGAGAGAGGAAGCAGAGTCTGAGGGGATCTGCAGTCCCTGCTGTGGCTTCCAGGAAGGCAACTCTGCAGACATTAATAAAAAGAAGGGGAAAGTGCAGGACACAGATGAAGAGTCATCCCCCTCAAGGTATTTAGGAAAGCAGTGACATTTAGCAGACTCAGTGGTGCCAGCAGAACCATTAAGAGTTGTTTATCACGCCAGCTCATCCAGTGTTCTCAAGATTTTGGGTCAGGCCATTTCATCTCCACCAGAATTCGACTGGAGGGTGGGGAGGTCACCTTGCAGTGAGGTTTGGCTCTGGTGGCTGTGATGGCTCTGGTGAAAAAAGATATTGAAAAAGCTATCACTAAAAAATCATCTGCCTATTCTGAGCTCAGCAGGGAAGGCTGACTGGCTCCTCTATTATTGATGAGAGAAAATGGGAGCAATGCAGCAGAGCCCTCAGGAAGGGTGTTAAACCTTTTACTTCTGCAGACTCCAGTAGGACTGGTATGAGCACAGTACACAGATATTTAACTGGCTCATTGTCACTGCCCCAGTCTGCAAATCCCACTCACAGATGGCAAAAAGAGCCTCTCTATGCCCCAGTACACTTGTCCATAGCCTGTGGTGGGTGATGTGCCACCTCAGCTCTCACTTGTTTCTTGTAACACAGGAAGAGAACCTCAGAGTCTTCTGGCCAAATGAATACAGAAGTGTGCTTCTCTCCTGAATATCTGGCTGAAATCTTTAGTGTTGTGTGTTTCCTATCAACCCATATCTGCATAAAACAAGGAGTTTCCCAAAGAGGAGTGACAGCCCAAGAAGGAAATGCTTCATAAGGATATGGCAGAAAGGGAGAAAATTATTTCCTTCCCACAAGCCCCAGTCCAAGAATAGAAACTAGCAAAGCCACAGTGATTGTCTGGCCCTGCTGCCTGGCTATTGTGGGAAAAAGAATTTATCAGCCTCATCTGTTTCTGTTCTGGGGAAAAAAAAGAAAGAAAAATCTATTACAATCCCAAGGCAACTCTTGGTAATGAACATTTTAAATATGTTACCAAGCTGTTTGTGTTTTATAATGAGCTTTCTAGAAAAGATGAGATTATGTTTCTAATAATGCCCTTATTGAAGTGTCATTGATTTGGAGAAAATAATATTATCAAGTTTTCTTTTGAGGCCTCTGGATAAGGACAGAGACCCGTGTTAGCTCTTTCCTCTTAAGGAGTTCAGCTGAGGATGGGGTTCAGAATATTTGGGGTATTAGTGACCTGAGCATTTGCAGTGCTGGCTGCACATGGATAGGACTCTTCTATTACTTCTACCCAAAGAGCCCCAGAGATGAGTGTTTAGGATGCAAGTTTTCTCCTTCTGGGAGTGTCACAGAATGGACAAAGAGTGGTGCTTCTTGTTAGAGCTGCTGTGAGCACATCCATCTCTCCAGAGGACATCCCAGTGCCACCTTGGGAAGCCCCACTGCCTGCCAGCAGTGCTGCTGGGAACTCATGGTGTAGCAGCAGGGTGTTTTGGATCAACAGAGTGTTCACAGTTCATGTTACTCCGTGATAAACCTCCAGGGTTGTTTTTCTGCATGCCTTGAAGCCAGTCAGTGCAACACACAGAACCTGGCTCCAACTGACCTCTAATTATAGTCTTGTTATTACTGGATGTTACTAATCAGCCTCTTCCCCTTATACTGCTGCTCAACTACAGAGGCTCCTCTCAGCTTCTACGTCTCTTGCATTTGCTTACTGACATTTATGGAATATTCTCAGGAGTGAGAAACACACAGAGCCCCAGATGGGTAGGTGTTTGTTCCATAATAGAAGCTCCATGCAATTCCAAAAGGCAGGTCTGTGCTGGAGCAGGGCAGCTCACCTGCTTTGGAGTCACCCTGATTTAAGGCAGCAGGGTGGGCAGGCACTGGGGGATGGTGGCTCAGGCTCTGGCCCCTGAGTCTCCATCCTGACTCTCAGAACAGGGCCTCCCTGCCTCTGAAATGATCCCTCTTTGGCTCCATTTGTGCTGGTTTTGCTTTGATTTGGGGTCTCTTCTGGGTGAGCTTTACTGAGGTGGACATGCCATTCCTCTCAGGCCCACTTCTGCCTGCAGGGGGGGAAACCAAAAGCTGCAGGTGAGCAGATGCATCTATTCAGCACAGACAGAAGCTCAGAATTTACTTGTTGCTGGGCAGGAGCTGGCACTTCATTTTCTCCAGCTGGCTGGAACTCCTGCTGGGGCTGGATTTTCTGCTGGGACTCATTCCTTGTCTCAACTAATAGAAGCAGAAGAGAGACAATCAATACTTGGGAAATAGGCAGTTTCTTCACATGCTGTTTGAATATTAGTGAGATGTCTGGTTTACACAACGTGCAACCAGCTGTTTGCAGTGATTCCTGCTCTCATTCCCATGACTTTCCAGCACGATGAGGGAGGGAGAGAACCCCACTCTGACCTGTTTCCCCCCTTGGAAGCCTGTGGTGTGGACTATGGCATCAGCATGGGCTGGGATGCTGCTGCAGCCTGAGGATGGATTGGGTGTTGTGAAACACAGAGGAGGACACAGGAAAGCTGGGGAGGGACTTTGGACAAGGGCAGGGAGGGAGAGGACAAGGGGAGGTGGATGAAAACTGGAAGAAGGGAGATTTAGAGATTACAGAAGGGTTCTGTGCTATCACTCTGATGGCCCAAAAAGGCACAGATTCCAATGGGGTGGCACCTGGGGACCAGTTCATGAGTTGGATTCCACAGCAGATTTTAAAAGAAACCAACTGCATCATATTCTCAGCTCCAGCAAGAAGCAAATCCCAAGGAATCTGTGACTGCTGCAAGAAAGGAAAGACAAGGCAGGAAGGAGACATTTCAACATGGTGTGATGCTGGGGGAGTTCTGTGTTTGGGAGATCCAAAAAAAACCACCTCAGGCTGGTTCCCTGGAGCACACCCTGTGGGTAATGAGGCCGGGTGTGATGACCACCAAGATGACTGTGCCCCCAGGCTGAGGGGGCACAGGGCAGCAGCTCTGCCAGCAGTGCTGCCTGCAGGTGGAGGCGACAGGACAGGCTTGACTTGACAGCTTGTTTACATCTAAAATTAGAAGTGAAATGAGAGAATATCATGCTTACAGTTTCCGGGCAATTAAATTTAAATGTAGTCATTTGCTGGGGTGTTTTGCAAGGTGCAGTTCAGCAGAGCTCCATTAAACAAGCAGGGGCGTCCTTGCCCTGCTCCAGGGAAGAGCAGCATGTGTGACCAAGAGGCTGTTTGGCCCTGGGGATTAATGACCCTGTGTAGTCTGGAAGCCAAACTGGGAGGAAAGAGAAGAGAGAAAAAAAACACAAAGGTATTTCCCCCCCTCCCCTTCTTTTATTAGACTCTAAATAATTAACAGGCAAATCCTACTCTGTGGCTTAATGCTGTTTTGCAAACCAAGTGGGCCCTGGAGCAAATGAAATCCATGGCTTGCCCATTCCCAGTTCCCTAGCAACGGGCCAAAGCAGGGAAATGTGCTTGGCCTCATCACAACAAGATGTTAAAGCAGTTAATATTCATCACCCATGTCTTGCTGCATTGGAAGTGAAGCCCCCTGCCCAGAAAGAGCAGGGACAGACTTAGGGACAAAATCATGTCAGTCTGAAATGAGGGATGCACACACCTGCAGGGAGAGGCAGGGAGAGCAGCCACAGGTGGAGGCTGCACCCTTGAAAATAGGGGCTTTCTCCAGCACAGCAAGAGCATGAGAGGTGCTGCTGTGCATGGGGAAACCCCTGGGAGGGCTGGAGCTGGTGGTCCCATGTGATTCCACTAAGCACCTGCTGGACCGTTTTTGCACTTCAAACCAGACTGAAGAGAACAGGTTTCTTGTGATTGTTTAAGGAACTGCCACTGTCCCACTGGTGATCTGGGCTGCTAATTGAGTTGTTCCATGTTGTGGCAGCAACTCAGCTTTTGGTAATTAGCAGCCTGGGGTGGATGGGGGAAACGGAGAGCTGTGTCCTCTGGGGACAGTGACAAACACAGCAGCTCATCACTTCTGGGCTGGTGGGAGGGTGGGGAGGCAGCTGAGACCTCTTGGTGAAGACAAGAACATTCAGAGCAATGAAGTCGGGCCCCTCTTCAGGCACAGAGGTGCCTTTGCTGGGATGAACTTGTGGGAGCAGCAAGCAGGGCAAGTGGAGAGCAGGCAGGGCAGGGACCACGTCTGGCACGTGGCACAAGCAGCAGAGAAGGAAGAGCTGCATGTGTTGGGTGGTGCAGCCTCCCCAGCATCTCACACATGCTCAGACAAATAGATTGATTTATTTATTTTCCATATCTGTGTTACAGGGGCCACAGTTGGGTGATTCTGTGAGACCATGTGTTCATTCTGGGCTTGCTTGCTGAATTACTGCAAACCCAGTGCTGGATCAAGGGCAAGGATGTTCAGCTCCTACTACTTAAAAAAATATGCACTTTTGCTGCCTGCACCTTTTTGAGGAGGAAAAGCAACTTCAGATTTCCTACTGATATAATAAAGGCCTTGTCATGCTAGCAGACTAGGATGCAGGTTAACACACATTTAATTGACCCCTGGCTCATTAATTGCTTACAGGGTGAAATAGCAACAGATTTAGAATATTTAATTAAGTGCTAAAATTTGGTAGCAAGTTAATTAACATGTAACATTTCCCTCCCTAACAAACACTTCTTAAGACAGGGTAGGCAAGGCAACATTAATTGTATCAATTAATGAGGAATTAAACTGATAATGGGTACAGCTGCTAACAATTAGGAGCCAATTATGTCAAGCACTTCAACCAGTTTGGAAAAGAACTGGAGGCTGGTGGGAGGTGCAGGTGGGAGAGGTGTAGATTATTTGATTTAGCCTTCCTGAAGCCTTTATAAAGAACCACTCCCAAGGCTGTTTGTTTTGCTGCTTCCTCCTGTTTGTGAGGCTGCTGGTTCTTTGGGTCCTCGTATCTTCACTCCACCAAGAGAAGGTCTGCAGAAGGTAGGACTGAAGTGGTTGTTTTATGTTAAGTAGTATTGTTGGGATCTGTGCTTGCTCAAACATGTTGGGTGGTGCCTCTTTAGGCTTCAAAATGTGAGAATGTGGGGGTTAAACTTCAAATGTTGTGTATCTCAAACTTTGCAGACTGTGGGCAGATTGTAGAGCCCCTCTGAAGCTGTGTGGTGCTTGGGCAGGAGCAGCAAGGGTGCCTGGAGGATGTTCCAGGGTTTTGTGGCATAGTAATTGAAAACCTTCATCTATCTCCCTGGTGAGATCCTGCTGCTCTTGCCACAGCCTCTTGGTGTGTAGCTATGGCCTCCTCCAGTCCTGATCAGAGGGTTCTGGTGGTGCTGTTCTGCATCCCAGCAGTTTGCTGCCTCCTGAATCAGGACTGGGAGGTGCATTCATGGTTTATAAACATATTTTTTTTTCTGAGCTATAAAGTTAAGGTCTCTCAGTAGGGTAACTGCACTTTTCCAGGGTGTTTTTGGCCTCAGTGTAGCCACAACCAAGGTTGTAGCAGTGACCCCCTGTCTCAGGTTCAGTCTGGGCTTTCACAAAGGAAGGTTGTGTCTTGTGGGTCACTGTGGCTTTTTTTTTCCCCTCATGTGAGCTGAACCATGTGTGAATGGGCATAATTTGTCTTAGTTGGATAGATAAATGGTTAGAACTGACTTGAGAGGAAGGAGCAGACAGACCCTCCCTGGTTCTAGCATCTCTGTCTTGGCTAGAACCTGCTCTTCCCTCCTCTCTGCTGGAGCAGGACATCCATGGGTGGTGCTGTGGTGTGAGAGTTGGAGGAGAAATAATGTCCCTCTGGAAAGAGGGTGGGAAGAACAGAGCCCTGGATACTGTGCAGTTTGGAAGGAACTTACTGACTGGGATTGTGGAAATGAAGCAGGTTTTGTGTGTTTTGGTGTCTCAAGGAAAACTGGCACAGAGGAATCTCTTTGGGTCCCAAATGTTTGTGTGGGAACAGTGGCTTTTCCTGTTGTGGCAGAGCTGTGCTGAGCATGGTTACACCCCCTCATCTTTCTTGGCTTTATTTGTCTTGGTGTTAATAAACTCTGGAGCCAGGTATCAGGAACACAGCAATGTGCTGTTTCCTGTAGGAAAATGGAGTCTAAGCCATGGGGAAAGACACTCTAAGCTGTTTCCAAAGCAGTAAAATCCAATGGGTGTGTATGGGGGGAAAAAAAAAAATCAAGGGTTGTGTTGGTAGCTTGAAATCAAGCTCCAATATGCCTGTGATTCTCTCTGTTCAGTGATTAGCAAATACTGTTTCAAATGGAGATAATAAGTCTATAAACTAGCAGGTGTTTTCCAACCATCAGTGGTTCTGAGACACAACAGAGGTTTTTGGGATGAAGAGATTCAGCTGGGTTCCAGGCAGGGCTGGAAGTTGGGATGAAAGAGTTAGCAAGAACTGTGAAGAGTTTCTTCACAAAAGAATGTGGTTATTAAAGGACTTTGATACAGGAAATATGTAATTGTCTTCAGCCATGTTTGGAAGGTTTTCAAGCCCTCAGGTTTTAGAGGAACATCAACATTTCTTATCTCACTTCAATGGCAGCAAATGTTGCCAAGAATCTTCCTGCCATGAAAAAGCTGCCATTCCTTAATACTTTGATTCTTCTTGGTTTGAAAAGAAATAAAAGAAAAAATTACAACACTTCTGTGTTGTAAATGCCTCAGGACTCTGCTTGCCTTTAAATCCTAAAGTCAGAGGTGTTTCCAGTGCTGAAAAAGCAGGAAGAACTTCTATTTAAGGACAGTAAAAGATTCTGTTGCTACTGAGGCTGTAACATGCAATGCATGGAGGACCTGCCCCTGCCTGTGCCTTTACCTAAATTTATAAGGGGTAAAAAATGAATCTACTTCTGTTCCTCTAGCCATGATAGAGCAGGAGTTCTTCCACTGCAGAGCACCAGTGCTTCTAACTGTCACAGTGAATACTGCAGGCTAGATATACCAGGGATGCTCCAGAACTTGCTAATCGTGCTCTTGAAAAGCACAATGACAAAGAAAATAACAGCACAAGACTTTAATGTGTTATTAGGGCTGGTATAAATTCCAGAGTATCATCGAGACAAAACATTAAATAATAGATACAACACAGTGGCAGCTCCAGGAAGACAAATTGTCACGGGAGCTATAAATAAAAGGAGTGTGTGAAGTGCTGGCACTGTCCCAAGGAATGGTTCTGCTGCTCAGGCACAGAGCAGCAATATTTATGCCTGTTAGTTCATGGGCTGGGAACATACCTGCTGGAGCAAGGCTGCTCACTGCCAACCTGCCTGCTGGCAGGCTGAATGCAGAACAGCAAGGCTGGAGGCACATGCTGAAAGGTTTGGGAACAGCTTTTTTCCATTTGAGTGAAGGGAGGGGGGAGTAAAATACAAAAGAGGGGTTCCAGGTTCTCTAAAACCATGCATGGAAGGCTTGAGAAGGGAGTGAGGAGCTCACCTGTGAGGGAGCTGCTGCCTCAGGAACAAAAGTGACATGATGCTTTCTCTTCAGAATTTTGGTTTCTTAGTGTTTGTGTTTTTTTTTTTTCCTGTGGGAAATGGTTTTAATTGAAAGCATCTCTCATGAGCAAAATACAAGGTTTTGACTAGTCTAGGCCTCAGACTGACCTTAGAGCACTGTCCTGTGGGTGGAACAGTGCCTCACATTCTGCTTGCCCACTTGCTTTTTTCCCTTGCAAAATAACAGCCTGTCAGCAGCCCACGGTTGTTGTTGTAGCATAATGGAGCCTGGACTGTGCCAGCACAAGACAATGAAATGCAATAATTCAAGCTGTAAAATCCATCTGTTTGAGCATACTGAGGTTTTTTTTCCATGATGTGGAATTGCTTGTGCTTTCCATTTCTATTTAAATTCATGCCTGTAGAGATTACCTTCCTTTGCCAAAGCAGCAGAGCCTCTAGTTGCTGGAATGAGGGAAGAGCTGCAGAGAAGCATTTTCAGAGCTGGGATCAGGGGCACCAGCCTTGTTCTGCACCTTGAGAGGTGAAGACACCTTGGCTGCTGCTGCCACTTCCAAGGTTTGCAATGAACCTTGGCAGTGTCTTCTGGTGTAAGAGTTGGAGGAGAAATAATGTCCCTCTGGAAAGAGGATGGGAAGAAGAGAGCCCTGGATACTGTGCAGTTCAGAAGGAACTTGTGGGAAGTCTGGGAGTCAAACTCTCACTGTAGTAGGTGGTCATCCCTTGCTGGTGTTACTGGAGCTGCCATGGGTTGAGCTGGGAGGGGTGTGCAGCTCCTGAGTCTTCCTGCTTTTATTGTGCTACGTTCTTCTTGGGTTGCAAGGCAGTAAAAGCAGTTTGCATGAGTGAGAAGTGAAGAGATGGTAAAACCACAGGGATCTTGCTCTTCCTCAGGTGTGTGGTTTCTCATGTCAATCTAGTGTCAAACAGCCCCAGGTTTGTGCCATCCCAGCCAAATCTGCCTGTGGCCACTCTTTGCCTGAGACCTCCAGCAGGTTTCTGGTCTATGCGTTGATGTTGAAGGATTGAGCCAAGGTGCTGTAGGACTTTGCCAGGAAGGGCCTGGTGATAAGTTCAGGGGAGAACTGCAGGATAAGTGGGATGGACTTGCAAGGAAAAATGCAGCATACAGGTTCTTAGACTGCTGCTCATGTAAAATTCCAAGCTTTAGCCTGTTTGTTGGTGGCAATAACCCCACTCCTTGGCCACACTGATGTCCCTTTGAGCAATGGCTTGCTGCCCTGGCTGTGTGGTTCCCTGTTTGAGGAGAACAGAATGAAAAATTATCCTTCATACTTACTCTGAAGTCTTCTGCAGTGATCACAGACCTTGGGCAGCCTGTGTCTGGAGCTGGCAGTGGTGCAGGCTGGTACTCAGCTCCACAGGGGTGGCTGGTTAAATTCAGCTCTTTCATTATTTGTCAAGGAAACCACAAATGGCTCTTTCTATTGTGCAGGAGAGACAGATCCATCAACAGGCAAACAAGTAGGGAAGGAGAATGTGTATGTTTTCATGTGGCAGAAGCAATCAGCAAGAAGATACTCTAAGAACTGTCATGTACTGAAAGGGGAAAACTCAGGAGGGATAGAAATTGAAAATCCCTGCGTGGCAATTGGACAGGCCTGGCTGTGTGTGTGGGGGGAAAAATCACCAAACCACATCACATTTTTTTACCAGTGTGTGTTATAAGTTAAAGAGGCAGTAAGAATGCAGGAAAACATTGATGCTGGTTCAAGCTGCTCTCACATTAGTGAAACTGTTGCTTCCTGTGAAATTACTCATGGCTTATGCAGGGTGCAGGAATGAGGATGTAGGCACAAGAGTGGCTTTGGAGCAAACCCTTCCTTTGGCTCAGCAGGCAGAGGGGAGCCAGCTTTCCAGTGCAGGGTGTGTGCCCTAACCCCACTCCTGCACAGAGCAGCTGGGCTGCTTGCTGCTCTCCTGCAGCTGAGGCTGCCCTGGCTCTCCTCTCTCCAAAGGTGTTGCCACAGGATGTCAAATCTATCCTGAGGCACCAGCAGTGACAAGGACATTGAGTCTGCAGGGTGGCTAGTGGTGATTCCAGGAGATCTGTGCTCTGGAACATTAAAAATTTATACATGCAGCTGCTCGAATGCAGCAAAGCACAAGTAGCTGTTGAAGCTGGGAGGTGGCATCATGTGGAGACTTCTCTGCTTAGCAATGACTTGGTTTTGATGATCTGGTAAGGAGACAAAGCAAACCCCTGAACACATCACTTTTCACTCCCTCTAATGCTCCTTACTTGTAATTATCTCTCTTCTGGAAGCACTTGAATTGCTGGAGAAGCACTTGACACAGAGCAGGAAGAGCTTTCAGTCACTCTTTTGATGCCTTGTCAGAGATGGACGAGCTGCTATGGAGAAGGGCACAGAACCAGCTTGCAACTGTCTGTATGGAGTTGGGGGTAGACCTCAAAATCAAGATCAGCAGCTGCCATGCTTGTCAATGTGCTGGTCTGCCAAGAGGAGAATAAACATTAAAAACAAGCTTGCCACTCCCAGTCAGCTGAAGAGGAATGCAGTGTGTCTTCAGTGTCCAAATGGAGGGACAGTGAAAGCAGTGATGAGCAGCAAGGGGCCAGAAGAATGATGAGGCTCAGTTTGTCAGGGGTGTTTGGAGAGGGGATGAGGCTGCTTCATGTAATGGAAATATTTCCTCGTTGCATTCTGTCCCATCTGACACAAGTTATGTGCATGGAGCAGTTTATGTGGGTGACTGTTTATCTGTCAGTGACACCAAGAACCAACTGCATTGAAGTGTCTGGGGCCACGTTGCCTTGGTGCAGTGGGGACTGATGCCAGCTGGGGATAGGACTCCTGCCAAGGCAGGAAATTCTTGCCTCCTCAGCTCCTCTCAAACTGAAGGAACCACAAAAATTAAAATAAAACAAGAAAAAAGGAACTTCTAAACATTTTCTTTTGCCAGGAGAGCACAAGGCAGATGTCTCAGGATGCATTCTGGTTCCTCTTGCCATTTTCCATATAAGAAGGTTTGCAGTGAGGATATGCAAAAGAAACCTCTCCTGCTCCCAGCACGACACATTCACATTCCTAATGAACTTTCCTGCTGCCAGAGCTGTGGTGCAGAGAGCCCATTACTGCATGAGTGATTTCTCCTCATCCTGAGACTCTCCATTAAGATGCAGTTTACAGAATAATTTTAGAGGGTTTGAAAGCCAGAGTGAATGTTGTGTTACCCCTCTTCAAGGCAGGGCTGACCTCTGCTTCTTAAATGATGTTTCTTGTGTGTGCATCAAGTTTTCCTTCTCTGATACCTCAGTTCTGTCAGTGAAGACAAGATCTGTACCTTGGGCTGTTGGTCTCAGGCATTTATGTATCTGAGTAGACAGGGACTTTCTCTGCAGTCAGACTAACAGGTCTGTGATCAAAGGGGCATCCTGGACTCTGGAAGGAGGAACAACTGGCTGAGGTGACAGATCAGGGGCTGGTGCCTCTGCAGCTCACTTTGCATCTTCTGTTTAATTTGGGGAAAAGGAGCTTGGAATTGCAAGGCTGAGGAAGCAAAAGGACTGGAACAGAACCTAAGATGAAGTTATAGACTTGCTGGTGAGAGATAAGCCCCTCAAAGAACTTGTTAAATCAGCTGCTTCCTGGTCTCTTTTGCAGACAGTTCTAGGAGGGGTATTGCTGAACTGTGTTCTCTGGGTTACTACTCAGCTGAGAGTCAGGAACAACTTTTTTCCTCCAAGATGTATTGAAATAATTCCAGACATGAAGTTAATATATTTATTTACTCAGAATTTGTGTGCATCTCTAAATAAAACACAATGCTTATTTTCAATATTCTATTACTGAAATAGTTAATTTTCCATTTTCAAATGACTATCTCAGAATTCTGTAACTCTATTTCTACAAGGTAACTAAAAGCTTAATGACCAAAAGGAACATGCCTTACAGTCAGGACACAGCCAAGTGATTTTTGGGCCCCTTTCACTGCCTTTAACAGCATCCTTGTAGGGTTTCCTCAAACTGGAGCCTCTTGCAGGAGGGGATTCAGAGCTGATGCACAAGGGTTTATTTTTAAAGCTGTGGATGTTTGCAATTATCTGAAGTGTGAGCACATGCTTTCTCCTTGTGAAGAGAGCACCAGCCCTTCATGAGATTTACTCTTGTGAGTCTGAAGTCAATTAAACATGGCAGCATGAGCTCTTTCTGCAGCACCCCAGTGAAGCTGTAAATATTTCTAGAATGACCTAATTCTTTTATACTTTTTTTCCAGGCAGTAGCACTTTCAAGTCTTTCCCTTTTAAGGCTCTTTCTCCACCCAGATTCCTCAGTGGTGTGGTTTGGTTTGGGTCCTTTTCTGTTGGCAAAACCCAAGGTGTTTCCTCCTGCACTCAGCTCTTTGACAAGAACAGGTTTAAGAGGGAATCTTGAAGCCAAAGCCAAGAGAGGAGTTGTGTGGTGGCTGGGACAGCTCTATGGCCAGCCAGAACCCACCTCTCCTGCAATGGTAGGTGCACAACTCCAGCAGAGGGAACTGGGTATTGAATCTGTGTGAACTGTCCAATTTTTCATCTGCCTCTCTTGCTGTAAGAACAGCAGGAGCTTCTAGTCTTTGTGCCTTTTTCCATTCCTATCCCAGATGCTCTTTCTCTTTAGTCTGAGGGCATGATGGTGCTCTAGCTGACCTCTCATCCCTCCTGCCCATGTTCCCTGGGGATGTGAGATCCTGCCAGCCCAGGGTCTCTCCCACAAGGGCCTCGTCCCACAGAGGCATCTGCTGTGGCAGCATCTGCAAGGGGCAAACTGTGCTCTGCATGTGCTGACATGTGGGCAAATCCCACATCTTTAAATAATACAAATTAGTCTCCACTTGGGCTCATCAGTGCTCAAGGGAGTTTGCCATTCCCCTTTGAATCCCTTGGCTGATGTTTTCTAAAAAAGCCCTAACTGAGCCCAGCTGCTTGCCCATTCCAATGGTTTTCTCATTCCCATCACATTTGGTTTGCTCTGGCACAAGTTCCCATTCCATAACTACTGGTTTCCCTGACACATGCCATGTAAGGAATTAACAGGCCTCTGAGGGGGGGGGGGGAAAATAATAAATTACTCCAAACTTGATGTTTTTTTCAAACTGTAAAGTTGTTTGGGTGTGTTAGAGGTTTTGGTTAGAGGCAGGAGTGTTTTTTTTTTTCCTTTCCTGTTTTCTTGCACCAAACATTTAACAGCCTGTTTTACAGGGCTGACCATGCTCAAGAGCTCAGCAGTGCAGGCTCTCAAATGGGTGTTGTCTGAATAACCTGGCCCAGAGTCCCCACTCTTGAAACATCAGTGGGGAAGGGAACATCAGGATGGTTTCCATCTGATTTTTGGGTTGCTGTGTAAGTCTTAAGACTCGGTCTGAGCTGGCTCCCATGCCCCTGCCTGCACCCAAAGGCTCAGCTATTGGCACAGTGCTCCTTATGGACTTTAATGTCAATTTTGATAGGGTTTATTGATTGCTAACTAGTCATTCATATTGTTACTAAGAGGAAAAGCCTTTAACTTGGCACCAGTTTTTGTTGACTCGACTTTTCTTGGAAATCTGTGTGGATCAGCTTAGCAGGTGTGTTGCCATCTAAGGTGAAAAGCATCCAGCATCCCCTTGTCAGCAGTGGGTGCTCCAGGCGTGGGTGAAGAGCATGTGGGCACCCCTTGTAGGCTTCACATAAGGTGCTTAAATAAGAGTGGAACTGGGACTTCAGTCCTTCTGCTCGAAGGAAAATTTCTCCCCCTAAAAAATCCTTGAGCCTTCAAGAAGGCACCTGTTGGCAGCCTGGGAGAAACAGTGTCTAGAACTATGTCTAGAACTAGATGGTGTTTAAAGAGCCAAGTTGGGAAGGAACAGAAGGTTTCTTACCCCTGGGTGTTGCTGGTAAAAGGCATTTTACTGAGATACTTTGGGGAGGAAAACTGACTTCTGAATGACACCTTCTTTGTGGTTTTTCCCCCTCAACTTCTTCAAATCATTATTGGAGAACCTCAGTCTTGGAGAAGGTCATGACAACTAAGTCTCAGCTTCTCACTTCCTAGTGAATAGAAACATTTCAGCCCCTTTTCTGCATATTTCCAGAACATATTCTGGGCTGTATAAGCCCCCAGGTCTCCCCCTTGGCAGCAGTCATTCCCTGGGCAGAAAGGTTGGAAGGATTCATTGCACGTTGCTCCTCAGGAGTCAGAAATGGCTTCATCCTGCCCATTAGTGGCCTCTTCTAATCAACCCTACAAATATCAACAAATGAGCAGACAGAAACCTCCCCCTGCATTGAGAAAGTGCTGTTACCTCAATAGAAAAGGACCTTTTGTGCTGCTGTGGGGGAAGGCAAACAGAAGAGGGGATCTCCAGGAGAGATGAGGCAGCACTGTATGCTGACATCCACTGAATTAATTTTTCCAAGTGGGGCCCTTCATTGTCTTCATTTTTAAACAAATATTCAGTGGTTCACAGATAAAGACCCGGGAGCTCAGTGTGCAGCACCATCTGTGACACAAAAATCCATTAGGTAGAAGGGTTTTGGCAAGAAGCCTCTAAAAAAAAGCAGCTCCTGCATTGAAATTCTCAGACATAGGTGTTTTTCCTCCTCCTCTCCAGAGCCAGAGGGAGCTTTGCCAGAGTTGAGGACAAAACAAGCAGGAATGTGTGAAGAATTAAACATCTTGACAGGGCTCAGTCTTTCCTAGCTGCAGAATTCAGTGCACTTAGTCTTCTAAGCCTTTGCAGACCCTCTGGATGGAGACAAATGGAACTCACTTCAATCTAAGGCCACCAGTGACAGGAACTGGATTATGCCACGTGCCTGTGTCAGGATGTTCCTTCTTGCTGCTTCTTGTCCTGCCTGTTTTGCAGAGGAAAGAATGAGATGACAAATACTTGAGGGACAGGATGTCCAACATGTTGGGCAACATGACAACCCAGCCTCTGTGCCACTAGAGGCTGGAACAGGTTGAAGATGAGAGCTGTCATGTAGGAAAGAGACTAAAAGCCAAGGCTGGTGTGCAGCAACAGGGGGGAAGTATCTCCAGGGCCCTGTTACAGTTCTCCCTAGGTTGCTCAGTGTGTTCAGATAGAGGCACAGGAAAAGCCAGGGATGAAGGGCACTTTAATTAGAAGGGAGGAGAGATGGAAATCTGAGAGATCCCTTTGCATTGCTGCTTTGTAGTACTTCTCTAAATTCAGGTGTGTGGCTCTGGGGATGCTGAGCAGGCAACAGGAGTGAGTGTTGATGGAGAACACAACGTTACTGCCCCACACCTTGTACACTCAGCCCTGCATCAATGAACAGCCACAGGGGTTTCTGACTGTGTTCCTGACTTGGAGTGGATGGAAAACACCCGGGACGTGTCCCAGGGGTGCTGGGGCTCGGAGCTTGGAGCCACTGGGTGGCACTGCTACCTTGCACAAATATTGATGGGGTGCATGGATCTGGGAGGTAAAAAGGAGCTGCTTCCAGGGACAGGCTTGGAATGGCACTCATGGTGGCTCTCTCAGGTGGCTTTGGTTGGTTCTTTCTGCCACTGATGGGAAGAGGCATTGCATGGGATGGAGTGTTCTCCAGCAGGGAATGGCACGTGAAACCTGCAGCTTGGACACATTTCTTATCAAACTGGAGATTGTGCCATGTTCCCAGCCTGGATTTGAGAGAGGTGTGGGTGGCTGCCCCTCAAGATTACTTGAGAGCAAAAGGTGGGTGCATCTCAACCCCCTTGCACTCTTTGGGTGAACTGAGAGGGTCTTAGACCCTGGTTTGTGTCCCTTTTGCATTGCACTGGGGAGTCAGAGGACAGGGTTGCAAAGCTTATCAGCAAGGGCTGGGCTTTGCTTTTCTTCTTCCTTTTCAAGTCTGAGCTGATGCATGTGAAAGGGAGAAGTCTGAGAAACACCAGGCAGAAGATAACCCCAGAGGGAATGGGAAATGAGACCTCCTTGGACTGCCCTCAAAGCTTGCAGGTCACCCTCCCTGAGGTTCAGCCTGGGGTCTCCCAAGCATCAGCCCAGATACAGCTCAGGGGGACTTTGGCCCTGGGAGGCAGAAGAATGATAAGTCCAGAGAGTTCACAAGGAGAGAAAAATGGATAGAGAAACGTGGTGTGACATGAGCAAACAAAATGTCAACCACTTGACCTTCTTTGAACTTATTTCAAATCCATCAGGCAGGAAGAAAATTAAGACTGTAACTCAGATTGCTCCTGTTGGTCACATTGCCATTTCCAGTACCCTGGGCTTTTTGTCTTAATTGAGCTGGAGTCTGTCCTATGACTGATTGCCAGGTCACACTGGCCCTAAATTAAAGAACAACATGGTGGTTGTTTTTTTACTTGTTAACAACTTGAAATTCCAGTTACTGGCACACTTTTTCCAGAAGTCTGTCATTTTTCAGGCAGGCTAACTAGTGTACCAAGTCCAAACCAACCCACATCTTTATTATTGGGATGGTTATTTATATTCCAGTAGTGCCTGCACATAAAATGGCCCTGGAGGCCAGTCTGAGCCCTGGGAGTTGACAGTATAGACAGAAAAATGTAAGCAAAAAGCATTATAGTTGCACATACCCTGTCACTGTAATGTACTTTCCACTAGAAGAGGAGCTGCATTTCTTCTGTGCTCCTTGTTTCTATTTGTTTTCTCTGCTAGTACATCTATCTGGCTATTTCCCCAACAGATAGAGATGAACAGTAACATGGCACCCATTAAGATATGATAAATACTTGAGATTGTGAGAGGGTTTGAGATCACTTTGTCAGGCACTGACAGCACAGGCTGGAAGGGGAATGGTGGCAGCTGGGGAAGAGCAGAACTCCAGCAGCAGGCAGGGGGGAAATGGAGGGTAAGTTTGTGCTCCTGTAGAGCTACTAGCAGGGCTTTTAAAGTGAAAACACAAGGAATCAAGGAGGTGATGGATTCTGTTCATAAATTAAGTCTGGCCTGCAGAATGTCTTTAAAAACAGACCAATGAATACAGTCCAGGCAGGGAAAGGGCGGGGGGTGGAGGGAGCTGCTTCACATGAAAAGGGACTGTTTAATGCAGTGATATGGGTTGTTCAGCTCATTAAACAACTACAAGGCCCCTCAGTTCCCTTGGTGGCATCTTCATGCCCCTGTGAGGGTTTCCTGCCCAGAACAGTTGCTGGGATGTCTGTCAGAACAAGAGCAGGGCTGGGCAGTGGGTGTTTGTTAGCAGAGAGGGGCTGGGCCAGGAGGGAAAAGGTGCTTCTTCCCTATTTTATTTTTTTTTTCCCTGTTTTGTGTATGTGCTCTGGGGTAGGGCAGCAATAAAGCCATGCTCTTCATCTGCAAAAAGCCTCCAGTCATTTAGTTTGTTGCTCAGGAGTGTTTGGCCATTGCTGGGTGGGAGGGACATGATGGTGAGGTGGGCAGGGTCAGCAGCTGGAATAGCAACTAGTAGTGTCTGATTTGGGGTCTCAGGTTGATGAGGAAATCAGTATTGCCCTGCTATCTCCACTCATAAAGTAACTTCTGCTGAGCTCTGGAGCAGCAGCTTGTTCTGAGAAGTGGCTGTGTGTGTAGCTTGATGCATGGTTATGGTGCTGGTGAGCCGGGTGGAAATTAAACCCCTGTCACTGCTCACCCAGTCAGTCATGGAGGGGCAGCACCAAAGAGCCTCAGTGGAAATGCTTCTCTAGTGAAGCTGCCTGGGACTGGTTTTCTGTGGCGAGTTGAGCTGCATGCAGAGGAGGACCAAGCCTTGTTAGATCTGTCCTATCTGTAACTGGGAGTTCAAGTTTGTGGTCTGTGTTGCTTCATTCTCCACACTGACCTCCAGGAGAGTTCAAAAGCAGCTTTTGGTCTGCACTCTTCAGGGGACTGTGCCCAAAGCCTGCCAAGAGCTGTGGCACGGGAATGTTACACATTCTTCCTTCCCATCTCAGGACTGCTGGGGCAGGGGAAGAGCTGCTCTTCGTGGAGCTGTGAGACAAACAGGAATCGTGATTCTATGAATCAGTTCTTTCTTCATGGAGTTCCTGTTGTAGGAGGTCTCTGATAGTACTGGGGTGTTTTTACAACTCTGCTGGATTCTGTCTGACACGTTCAGTTCCCAGATGTCTCTGGGATGAGCTGATTCCTGCTGCTTTGAGACTCGGCAGCCCTGACCTGCTTATTATCTGGGAAAGCCTGGTGTTGTGTTTGGCCTCAGCCTTGCTATCTTTAGTTCCCCTTTGGGAGAAAAGGGGGGAAAAATGTGCAACTGAAGATAGGGGTGGGGAAAAAAAAGGCAAACTTGCTGGCAGATTAGATGCTGAAGATCTTCCTGAGCTCCTCAAATCTAGCTGGCACTTCCTTCTGGGACTTGCTGTGCTCCAGAGCAGCAGCAGACTCCTTCCCCAGTCTGGAAAGGTGGGATCCAGGCTGTTATTAGCCTGGTTTAGTCACTCTAAAGATGGAAGAAGTCAAGAGTACTATTTCCCTTTTGCCACTGTTAGAGCCAGCCTTGCAGATTGGTTGCCACCAATGAACAGCAACATGACAGCTGCTGCATGGGACAAAGAGGTTCTCTGCTCCTTATTTCACCTGCTCCATTAGATTTCATTAGGTAGTCTCCCTCTGAGATAGTTTTGATGCAGGAGCTGCTGCTGACCCTGGATAAATCACTTTGGTTATAGCTAGAAGCTATCAGGAGTGCAGCACAGGCAAAGGAATTTCACATGTGGAAGGACTGTAGTTCCCTGCCTCTGAAGTAGATTAATAAAAGATGCCCAAGTGAGCTGTGCCTCCTGCAGCCCTTGCTGCTTCCTCTTTGCCACACACCTTTATCTGTGAATGGGATTAAGCTTTGGAGCAGCAGTCTGGGGGCTGGGCTTGCTATTCAGTGCCCAGCTTCGTGTCTGCAAGGTGAAATCCCTGCTTGATGTTGGAGGCTGGCCCTCTGGGGACCTTGGATAATGCTGCTTCCTTCACCACGCTGGATGAAGGGCCTCCCCTTGCTGCAGTGCTCAGAGGCTGCACTCAGAGGAAGGGCTTTGTCCTTGCAGCTCTGACAGGCACATCTGGCACCAGAGTCCAAGGGAGGGTAAGAACCAGCTATTCTTAGCCCATGGTCTGAGCAGGCAGCTCTTTCCTACCTACACACCCCTGGAGGCTTTAGTCAGTCCTGTTGCATCTGTGTCCCTCACCAGAAAGTGTCACACCAGGAGGGAAAACACAGGCTTCCCCAGGGCAGGACTGAGCCTGCAGGAGTTACCATTATCTGTGGGCATTCATTATGGTTAAAGGGCCCTGTCTGAGAGTTATTCTCTCTGTAAATCACGTTCATTTAAAATTATTATTACAAGATAGTTGGCTAATGATTCTTCCCCTTTGATTATTTATAAGGCTTTTACATTACATTAGTGTGGCCACTACAGCAGGTTCCAGGCTTAGCAGGTCTGGAACAAGGGTTGACCAGCCCTTTTCCACTGCTTTCAAGTAGGGGGGAATTGCAGGACTTGTGTTGGACACTCTGAGGGAGGAGGGGATGGACTGCTGCCTGGAACCAGGGGAGAGACACTCCTGAATTCCTGCTTCTTAGAATCATGGAGTGGTTTGGGTTGGAAGGGACCTTAAAGATCATCCAGTTCCAACCCCCTGCATGGGCAGGGACACCTCCCACCAGCCCAGGCTGCTCCAAGCCCCATCCAACCTGCCCTTCAACACTGCCAGGGATGGGGCAGCCACAGCTTCCCTGGGCAACCTGGGCCAGGGTCTGTTGCTTCCCTGCCTTGCAGAGATCAGGACTTGCTGCTCTCAGGACTAGCATCCTTTGGACATCATTCCCAGGGGAAACCCAAGCCTTCCTTGTCACACCAGCGCCCGGAGCTTGTGAAGGTCTTGGGCTCTGCCACAGGCTGTGGGATCTCATGTGAATTATTTCACTTCCTCTGTTCATGGTCTATGCAATCAGGATAAAAATCCACCCTTCTCTGCAGAAGTGTTGCAAGGAGAGGCTAGTGTGCCTCATGTATATTTATATTCCAGGGGTGAGGAGGACTATATATGCCTTGACTAATGAACATCTGTCATCTTCAACACTGAGCAAGTTAACAGTAATTTAAAGAAGTGAGATACTAAATGCATATTCAGATAGTTAAGCTATCAACCTATTCACACAAAACAGATTAGCACCTGCTGTGGGAGCTGTAGGGACATTCATTCTGACAGACACGTATTTTTTTCCATTGAGGCTGTTGCTTAATATATAGGTGCAGTCACTTTCACAATTAGCAATTACCTCTGCCATTAAAAGTGAGTTAAGATCATTGAACCACAGTGAAGAGTCCAAAAAAATTTGAAATGGGATGTCCCAGGCAAGGTGTGGGCTTTCCATCCCTGACGTCTGTCCCTCTGGTGATGTGACAAAGAAGTGACTCTCTCCAGACCTCTTGGAACATGCTCAGCACTGACACCACCACAGCTTTAGCTGCTGAGACACCTGCTGCTTTCTTACACCTCACTCTGGGAGGCAAAAACACTTGGTGTAAGGATCTTTGATTCAGAGGGCCAGAAAATATCAAAGACCAAGAAGTCATCTAGTCTTGACCAGGGTGCCACAGGCAGCCTGGGCTCTGAATGGAGAATCATGCAGATTCTCATTTCTGAAATCACTCAGCTTCTCAAGGGCTTGGATCAGAGAAGATGAAAGAGCTGTGACCAAATGTTTCTGGGCTGGACCTTATTCTCTGCTGTTGGATCAGGAGTTCTGCAGTGCTGCCTGCTCTCGGGCTGCTGCACTGCCTGCAAGATAGATGGGATGCAATTCCTGGGTGTCAGTGGCAGTGCCGACCTTGTCCTTCAGGATTGATGGCTCAAATCATGTTCTTCAGCCTGTGTTACCTCCTAATGCATTGTCTGTGTCTTTAGCAGGACCTTCTGCTTTGAGGTGTGACTCCCTCCAGACTTTGCTCCTACCCCTGCTTCCTGCTCCTCTGTCAAGGTGACATTCCTTCCTCTCCAACCACTTCTCAAATCAAAGGAGGGTTTTTGGGGAGCTCACTGTAAGTGAGAGTGAGACCAGATTCAGCCAGACCCTGCTCTGGAGCTGACTTTGCTAATTATAGCAGCTGGAATAACAAACTAGATTGGAAAAGGCTTTCTACAGAGCTCTGCTGATTTCAGCTAGCTGTGGGTCTTGTGCTCCATGAAGATATCCTGAGGATATATTGATCAATATAATCCTAGTCCACAAGCTCCTGAGCACCAACTTTTTTTTTGTATGATGTATTAACATTCACCTGAGGGAAGATAAGTCCTTTAAAAATCAGAAAAATATCTCCCTGCAAACATCTTGCAAAACCCACTTTACTGTCCCCCAGACGAGCAGTTTCATCTTCATAATTGAACTTCTCCTGGCCTCTCACCCCCTGTTTTTGTGTCCCCACTGAAGCCACACAGGAGTTCAGTGAAATGCTTAGAAACAAGAGCCTGGTCTGTTGGAAATGAATGGGAGAGAGCAAAATCCTCTGCAGGAGAAGAGGTCAAGAATTATGAATAGAAAATTCTGTCAAGGTGGCAACTTCCTCAGGTTGGATTACAATGAATGTCTTATGTGATTAGCTTTACGTTTTCCATCTATTAGAGAAGTGTATTGTGTTGGAAACCATTCTCCAAACGGAGAAAATACTTGATTTACTTCTCAGGCCCTTTGGGAGATCCATGGAGTAAGAATGTTTTGTATCTGGGATGAACCATTGGCCTCTGCTCTCTTGCTGATGCTGGAGAGATTGTTCTCTCATTTGGCCACACTTCAGTGGGTGCTTTTTAATAATAATTTTGCTGACCGTGTGTCTTTTGTGCATATTCTTTTCCTTTTCAAGCTTTAAAGATAGTTTTGAAGATAACAGGTCTGTTTTCTCCTGCCTTTTTAAGTGACTATAAGGATTTTTGTTCACTTCTTCTACCCAGATCAGTTTGTACCTGAAGTTAACTGGACAGGTGAGTAGGGTCAGAGGGAGAGAGAATGATGGATCACTGAGAAAAAAAGATGAGCTAGAAAGCAGATGAGGCTCCCAGAAGACTTTTTTTTTCAGTTATTCCATCTTTTTGTAGCTAGTAGGAGCAAAGTTATTCTGAGCAGGTGCAAAAGGCTGGTGTTGGCTTTACACAGAGGCACAGGGAATGTGTTATCAACCTGTGCAGGTACTTTTCGGGCTATTTATACTTTTAATTGACCTCCCCAGTTCTGAGATGAATGTTAAACTCATCCAAAGTGTATTTCTTCATTTGCTTGTATGTGCTTAGGGGGAAACTATAGGGGCAGAAGCAAGGAAAAAGGATAGGTCATAAAATGGTTTTAAATGGAAAGAGGGGAGATTTAGGTTGGACATCAGGAAGAAATTCTTCCCCATGAGGGTAGGAATTCACTGGAACAGGTTGCCCTGGGAAGCTGTGGCTGCCCCAGCCCTGGCAGTGTTGAAGGGCAGGTTGGATGGGGCTTGGAGCAGCCTGGGCTGGTGGGAGGTGTCCCTGCCCATGCAGGGGGTTGGGACTGGGTGGTCTTGAAGGTCCCTTCCAACCCAAACTGTTCTATGATAATGCTGATCAGGTGGTGCTGAATTCCTTCACTTCTGTGGGGGTGGGAAGGTTCTGTTCTCATCTGAGCACAGTTGGTTCCAAGGGGGCAGGATGGCTGAGTCTCCATCTCAGCATTTTTGTCCCTCTGAGGATTTTTCCAAGGAACTTTTCTTCCTGTGAAACAGGGAGGATGATCTGCATATTATGTAAAAACATCCTTCTTCAGCAGAACGGTTGGTAATTTTAAGGTGAGAGGAGGGAACCTGTCACAGCATCAGTGTGGAGATGACATTTTAACAAAGCTACAATAGGTTCTGTGTGTTTTTGTAAAAAAAAAACAACTGATGAGCATGTCAATTAGATGCAAATAGTGTCTAAATATTTAAACTAAAATAAAAACAAGCCACTTGCCTTGTTCCATACCAAGTATCCAGCTTAACCAGGGCAGAGCAAACCAGGAGGTGTGAGGTGATGTGTCAGGAGGGATGTAAGGAAAATGACTTTCAACATGACCTTTAAATATTAAAAGCATTTATTCAGAACATGATTTAGATATAAAAATATACAAGTGAGATTACAGACATCTTAAAACTGTCTTGTTTCCAGAGAGGCTTTACACTATCCCCAGGGAATGGAGTCTTTTTATAAGCAAAGGTTACACGTGTGTGTTGCAATATAATGTTTGTTCTCTCCAAAATAAAACAGTTTGTGAGGAGCCACTTCAGTTCTGCATCACTGACAAAAAAAGGCTCTTATCTGTTATCTAAACTATATAAAAAGAGGAATGGGCTGTGCCTTAAAATCAGGGCCTAAAATGTGTGGTTTGCTTATCAGAGCAACTGAAGGCTGAGTTTGGATGTGGTTCCATATTTATAAACGCATCAGCGAGGCAAGCACAGCTGGTTCTGTCCCTTTTCTAACCCTTTCTTCTGCTGCAAGAGAGTCTAATGGTACAGAACAGGAAACTTCCCTTTTGTTCCTGATTTTTGTGCCTCTTTTCTATCAGGCCAGAGCCTTGGTTGCCAGGCATGGCATGCCAGAGCCCAGATCTGTTGGTCCAGCTTTACCTCACTAGACTGATGTTTGCTCCTTCTCTCCACTAATCCTTCCTCATGACTGAGTCCTCAGCCCCTTCCAGTCAAGTCCACTTGTCAGGACTTTCTCATCTGCTCCACAGGTGGCTGGAGCTGTGGGCAAACACTCAATGATTGCAAACATGCATTTGAAACACCAGCTTGTTTGTATACAGGTCTGGCCCATAACATCCTCTTCTCTCCCCTGGGGAAACAGAACCTGGGACAGCCCCAAATGAGGCTTTTTTTTGGCCTGTCCTGCACCTCCTAAACTCTTGTGGAGCAGCCACTGCAAGGAGGGGTCAGATCAGGTGGTGAAGATGCCCCTGGATGGGATTGCCAGGCAGGACACAGGGCCAGGAGAATTCTCTGCCAAGGTGCTGGCTCCTTGCAGCATTGCAGCAGCCTCTTCCCTGAGCTCTGCCCTCAGCTGCTCAGCAGATCCCACCCTCAGCAGCTGCTCTGCACAGCCTGGCAGGTTTTAGGGGTTCCTGCAGAAGGGGGCTGTGAAATGCTCTGCCCCCTCCCACCCACAGGAACACAACAACAATAGCTTTAGTTTATCCAGCCAGATGACTCAAATTTAATTAATCTTGAACTCCAGTTCCTGTGCAAACTCTATCAATTTATCTGCAATTAACTCATGGCTCTTGCAGAATTAATGATTTTTTCCTTGGGGGTGGAGGAACCCAAATTAAAAAGGCAGCAGTTCATGGAGTCTTTAATTCTACAGCTCAGCAAACTGCCAACCCCTGACTCTCTCCTGCCTGCCAGCAGCAACAAACCCTGCTCCTTTGTTAAGTTTTATTGTTTATGCTGGACTGAACAATAACAAAGATGTAAGTTAGGGCTGCAGGTGCCTGATTAAGTTATTGCCACTTAATGAGTAGCTGTGTGTCAGAGGAGATGCAGGGATTTGGTGGGTTGTAGCCTTGGACAAGCACAAGCAAATCTGCCCAGATTTAGCTGATGAGAAGAAAGGTTTCATTGAGGATCAGTTCTGTCCCCCCTGCCATAGACTGGTGGGGAGCACATGGCAGGTCCTGAGGCTCACTAAGGTGCTGATTTGTTTGGCTGGATGTGTGCCTGTCCCGTGGGCTTCATACAGTGCAGGGATGATTTCCCAGGTGGAATTTAGGCTCTGTATGTAATGGATGGAGAGAAGAAAGCACTTCAGACAAGCTTGCATCTCTTACAGGCTGTATCAGCCACCAAACTTCTGAATTTACACACCCAAGTTTAGCACAATGGAGACATTTTATTTTTCCCCCATCCAATTAAATGTTGATTTTGCCTTTTCTGCTGTTGACGTTTCTGTAACCAGCTCCAGCAGTGGACTTGTGTGTCTGAATAGGACTGTTATCATTCTTGTTACCACATGCACCCATTGGTAAAAAAATATGGTCAAATTTAGAGGGTCAGGTTTCTTTGCTTATCAAAAATCTGCCAATCAGGGTCAGCCAGCTGGACACAATTCATGCAGCTGGAATAAGGGAATGAATCATCAACTAGGTCACTCAGTTTTAATTATTCCACACAAGAAAGAAGAAAAGCAACTCTCACCCCAGCCCAGCATGTCCAAAACCAGACAGCTCTGTACAATGTCTTCCAGTGTCCTGGCTATGACATGAGAGGGACATTTGGGAGTTCTCCCAGGAAGGGAGAAGGAATTTCTAGACTGGATTTTCAAGGCATGTTTTCCATGTAGCTCCACAGCTAGTAAGCAGCACTCCCATGAGAAGCCATCCCAACTGATGGCAATGGAGTCTTCAGAAAGCTGCTGTGTCACAGTAAAAAGCTTCCTTTTATGCTAAAACCATTCCCTTTGGAGTTAATAACTTAAAATGGTAGCAAACCTTCTTTGTGTGTGTTACACATGCATTGTGTTGCTGCAGAGGAAAAGCAAACAAAGCAGTGAATGTGATTTGGAGCAGAAGGACTGTAGCATGTGCAGGAAGAGCTGTCAGCAGCCTGAACCTCTGTCTAGCTTCCCTTCCCATTTCATCTTCCCATCTCATTCCACTCTGGTCAGGAGCTGAAAAGAGTCAGGGTTTCAATGCAGTTTTGAGTTTCTCAGATCACCTTTAACATTATTTATCCTTTAAAAGGTTTTTGTATTTAACTTTTCTACATTGAATCAAAAAAAGATGGTGTGTTATCAGTGTACAGATCTCGTGTGTCTCTTCTACTCCTCACTAAGCTTTAATTGCCCTTAAAACTAATGAGCATTTAGCTCCACCACCACCTCACTGTTGCCTCTGTCTTGTCTCTGATGCAATGAAGATTCCCCACCAACTGAGGGTCATGAGCAAAGTTCAACGTCTGAACCTGACAGAAATTAATCTTGTATGAAAGAAGAGGCAGTGGTTGACCAGAACAGTTCTACCTCCTTGTTGTCATCCCCTTTCCCTAAAGACAACATGTTTTCTGTGCAGAAAGCTATAACCAAGGACCTGAGTCAGAGCTACAACCAGAGAACAGCCTCTTGCTGATTCAGGCCTATAAATAAGACTGGAGCAGTTGTGTTGAGCTGTGCAGCACTGGATTGAACCTCTTCAGGAAGCAGCTTCCTGGTGTTTTTTCCCCGTTGCAGCCTGTCCAGGTCTCACCCCACATCTCCAGCTCCTTACCACAAGCATCTGGGCTGTCAGTAACCCCGATAACCAGAGCACAGCTTTGGAACCAGTTACTGACTGGAAAGCAGAGGAAGTTTCTCTGGCCATCTGTCCTCCTTGCTTCTGAGTGTGTTACTGTTCTAGCTTTGCTCTTCTGAATTCTGGCACTATCCAGTGGCCAGGGCTTTGTTTATTGTTTGTTTTGCCTTCACATTTAGTATTTATTAACTATTTATCAATGTTACAAGAGACTTTGGAGTTTCTCTCTCCCAGTGCAGTTTTCTGTGTGACTCTTGCAAACCCCTTGGAGGGGTTAATGTCTATAAACAGCAAGAAGTCCTGACAGGCTTGGCCTGTGAGAGGGGCTGGTGGTCTGCTGTGGAGGTGGGCTTTGGTGATTCTATCATGAATTATGATTCTGTGATGTCCCTTCAGCCATTTATGTAGCTGGTGGGTTCGTGCCAATGTGTCTGCAAGTAAGGATGGAACACATATGGTGCCAGCCACACGCATCAGACCCTGAGCTGCAGTGTTTACTGAAGAAAATACAGCTTTTCAACACTGTTATTTATGTAATTAACCAGACAAGAAACCCAAACAAAGATTTTGTTCCTAGCAAAGTGACTGTGGCTCCAGCTTAGAAGTTTACAAGTGTTGAATTTGACTCAGACTTCTTATTTGGCTTGGCCTGATGCCATCTGTGGGTCTGTCAGTCTCTAGAGGGAAATCTCTGCAGATACCAGTTCAACTGTTGTGGTTACTTTGGTATTAAGAGCTTTGTGCCTTAGCAGGAACAAGTTGCCTTTTGGAGTCTTCTGGTTAAAAAAATAAAAAAAATCCAAACCTAAAGACTTGAGAGGGAAGGGAGCACTGCTTATCAGAGGAGAAGCAAAGTCCTTTTAAAGCACCTTTCTCTTGAAAGAGGGAAGGAGCAGTTTGCAGCTGCTCCCCAGGACCTGTGCAGGGCTCAGCCTGCTGTGGTTTGCTGCTCCCAGGATGGCTCTTCCCACCCCAGGCAGGTGCCCAGCACAGGGAACAGCACCTTGGCAGGAGCTGGTTCTCTCCACAGCTGGGAGATGTTTGGGAGCCCATCTGCAGTGGCTGAAGGAGAGTGCTCAGGGCTAACAAACTCTCTGCTGGCAAAAGCTGGAGTCCCTTTTTCAGTTTGGGGATTGTTTTCTTTGCCTTTTTTTTTCTTTCTTGCCTTTGCAGTTTGGTTTTACTTGAAATAGAAACATCTGTGGCTGGTCTCTCTGGAGAACCAGGCCTGTTTATTATCTCTTTCTGGGCTGGATTGAGAAAATGCTGTTTAAGGCAGGACACAAAGTCCATGTAGCTCCTTGGGTCATGTCCTGACTCCACAGACACAGATTTCTCAGCAACTTCAATGGTACAAATATTTTCTTGAGTGGGTTTGGTATCCCTCCTAGTTAACTAGTAGAGAAAATAAGGCAAGAGATGTAGGGGAAGTTGTGTCAAGGAGTCACACAGAGCATCAGTGTTGGGTTCCTTCTCTGGAGAAGCCTCTGACTCAAAACTGTTTGTATCTGTTGAGCTTAAACTCTGCAAACAATTACTATGAGCACGTGCAAAACCCTCCCTACCCTGTTTGCATCCTAATTTTGCAGAACTGTAGCTTTTGGCCTGCCATGTATTTATTTTGGTTTTAAGAAAGGAAAGAAGAAATGGAAATGGGCCGAGTACTTTTTCTTCTTGGGGTTGATTGTTCTGCTGCCTTGATAATAAAAATCTACCCCTAGGATGAGATTGTACTGTTCTTCCTTTGACAGCTCTCTTCCCTCCCCTCCACATCTCCACCCTTTCCCCTGCATCATATCAAAACTGCCTGGGGAGCTCAAACCAAGCAAATATTGTTTCCAGAGGATTAGATTAGTTATGTCATTCTTGCTTGGGTTGATTCTTCCTGTAAGGTCAGCCCAGGAGTTGCTTGTGGAAGGCAGAGATAAGGGAGAGCACCAGGCTGAGAGGCTGCAGGGTGCTGATGGGGTCACACAGCCCCGTGGCACTGGGAGCCCCCAAAAACACCAAAGGAAACAAGTCCCTAATATCACCATGTCTCAGATGCTTCCCAGGTGGGTGGGGAATGTCCACTCTGATGAAGGGTAACACAAGAATATCATAAAATGTCCTTAAGAGCTGCTTCCACCTTGGAAAAAAAGTGAGGATGCCATAAAGTTTGTGCAGCTACTTGTGCTAACTGGAATTAATTTGAATATTCCCATCCAATAAATTTCCAGATATTCCTGTAAAGACTTTTATGATGGTGAAACTAGTGTCCTTTGCTCTTCAGTGAACAAAGGATGTCCTGGCTCTGTCTGGCATCTGGGTGCCAATAAACATTCATACATCAGGAAGATAAAATTAGCTAAGGCAAAGCTTAAACTTTAAGGAAAGACTTGTTGTACAAATTCAGGAATGTCAGGATTCTTATCACTGACCTATTGCACAAAGGACAGGAACAAATGGGGGGGGGAAAAGTGCTCAATTAATTTGGGTCACTTTGGGTTGAGGAGTCCAAGGGAAAGAAGCAGAAATGCTTGGATGTTCCTTTGCATGGATCCATGTTCTGGGTAGGCTTGTGCCACACTTGGCAAATACTAAAGTTTCTGGGTGACACTTGCCTGAAAGGGAGAGAACCACATTTTTCAACAGTTCAGCCATGTAACAGTTCTCAGGTGTTGTTTTTTTTTTGTAGCATTATTCATTGGAGTCTCAAGACTTCCAGAATTAACTGTTAGGGAGATGGTGCTTTATTCTGGAATAAAAATCCACACAAGGTCTCTGTATCTGATTTACAATCACTGGGCATCTGGGTCTGCACTGGACTCAGTAGGAGCTCTTGAAAGGAGGCTGAGCATGTAAACTCCTTAAAGCATGACTGGCTTCTTTTATTGCAGTACTGAAAGTGGCAAAATCTGCCCTGTGTGACAAGGGCAGTGCAATTATTCCCACTTCGTAATTAGGAGCACTGGATAATTAGGGAGTAAATAAGGGGTCTTGTGCTGACAGTCACTGATCTGACTGAAAGCCCCACATTTTTCATGTGGAACCTGTTAATGCAGGGAGGAGGAGACATCCCTAATGCATGCAAATCACTTTCATTGAGCATCGCTTTGCACTGGCTTCAAGTCAAGAATTCTGTTTCAATATCCAAGGCTGTAATAGTTTTGCAGACCAACTAAGGGGAAATTGGGAGTAAGAATGGAAATGTAACATTGGAGAAAACCACTGTGTAAGGCTGGGTGCTTGTCATGCTGCTTTCAGAAGAGATATATTGAAGAGAGAATGGGAGTGGAGGATTCGTGTGTCCCAGCCCACCCAGGCAGCTGTGTCACTTGCCCCAATCATCACTTATCAATGTTCAGATGAAAGCCACGTGTAAACACAGAAGGCTGTTCAGATGGGGGAGGGAAGGGACCAGCACACCCAGGGCCCCAGGGTGTACTGCATGTGGGGAAGATCCAGAGGTGGTTGAGACAAGCACAGATTCACTGGCTTGGCCTGGGGTAGCGTGGAGAGGCTGAAGCAGGGCTGTGGCTCTGCAGTGCCCTCCATGCAGCCTGCTTAGGAGTCAGTTCAAAACCTGTGCCTTGCATTCATTTTTCTAGCACTCTTTCTCTTCTGTTCTTGATAATTAAACATTTCAGCTAATTTTTTCCTACCTGCCACTATACACAGCACCTTCTTTTAGCCACTAGGTTCTGCTTTGACACCTTATCTCCCCTCATTGCATTTGTTTTCTCCTGAGCCTGAAAGTTCACTTCTGGTGAGGCACGTGGGTCCAAGTTTGAAGTCTCTCAAAGTGTGAGGCATCTGGGAGGAGACTGGCAGGATATTGGAAACACATTGGATTTGGAGAGCAGCACCCAGGGCAACATGCTCAGCCCCTTGGCTGGATGGGCTGCTTTGGAATGCAGACCTGGAGAGAAGTAAACTCATACTCTCTAGTGATCAAAGCAAGGAGCAGAAATTTCTGAATAATCTTGAAGCTTCATCCTGTTTTGTTTTTTTTTTCTTAATCAGTTGATTCACTCAGAGCTGCTGCCCTAAAGGCTAATGAAGCAGTAGAGATATTTATGGATGGTATTTTCTTAGCTCTGATAGGACTTTTTAAAATACCTAATTAACTCTGTGTACCAATCTTCCTGAAATCTGACCTATTGAGAATCCAGTTCTCAGTAATTTATACTCGAGACCTATGAAACCTGAGCCTTTGCTTTCCAAACTCCTGATTTGCTGATAACCTTGTTGGGGCTCAGAGGGACCCTCAACATCACTACTTGTAGGACTGGACCTTTCATAAGCCAAGATGTGGAGCTCTCCATGTAAGGTGTCATATTAAGATGAAATGCTGAGGGAGATGTGTAAAAACTGAAGCTGGTTTGAGACTGAGAACAATCAAGTGGCTGCTTGGGTAGAGTATGTGTCTCCTTTTAGATACATGGGGGAAAGGCTGAGCCAAATCTAAACAGTTTTGGGAAGGCAGAAATACTCTCAGTCCCATGAAAATAACACTTGTGGAAAAGCTGGATATAGCCTCGTGCTGGATGTAAACTGTGCCCATCTCAGGAAGAACAATGCAAGCATCTCCACACAGTTTGTTTTTAAACCAAAGCCACCAGAGATGTGAATGATGCCTTATGGCTTTGGCTTTTCTGGATGGAACGTGTCTCTTTTCAAAGCAAGATGGTTTTGAAGTATTCTCAGGAGATCAAGGCCTTGGGACTTTGTAGTTAAGGCTGCATTTATGTCAAAGTAAACATTTGGGATGAGAACTCTCAGCTCCCTGATTTCCTGCTGCTGGTGTGAGTGGTGCAGCAACAAATATGGTGCTTTTTAGTCCTGGACGTGGTGAGTGGGACGCTGCTCTTGAGCAGCACGTGCTCAGGGCTGCTACAGGTGACTAAAATGCACCAGAAAAGTGGCTCCCAAAGTAGTTGCTCCTGTGGTTCTGGGCATCTCTCCTGGCAAATTCCAGAATCCTCTGAGGGTGCCTGAGAGATGAGTCCAGGAGTTCAAGCTCAGGGCACGACTCTTAAATGTTGTTTAGATGCTGGGTCACAGTGGCTGCTGCAGGCTGTCATGTAAAGTGCTGAGGAATGAGGGATAGACTGCCCAAAATTATTTGCACCTCATGCTGTAGTGGGAGGACACCTGATTAAAATGTTCTTGAAGCATTCTGTATTAAGGAGCAAAACACGTGGGTACTACATAATAGCAATAAATACACCTTAGATATTTCAAAATAAAAACACTGCAAGCAAAGCGTGAAGGGGGGAAAAAACTAAGTGGAAAAACTGGAATGTATTGAAGCCAAATACTGCTTTATTTGAATGATTTCCAAAGTTTTCCATAGAAATTTGAAACACTTTTCCACAAAGGAGAGTTTGGTTCAGAAGAGATGCTGGCTCAAAAGAGACAGGCCCACATGTAATAATGAGCATTGCAGCTGAACAGGCTCTGCTCTGGTCTTGCCCTATTTGTTCTGGTCAGGCAGAGCTGAGGGGTGTTTTGCTCTAGTCCTAATCCATAAAAGTGTGATTAGGAAGCCTGGCTAAAAAGCTGCTGTTATTCAGCAGCTGTGCCCATTGTTAAATAAGCTCTCTCTTCTTTTTTCTCTGCCTGTTTTCCCCCCTCAAGCATATCCACTGCACAGCACCACAATGCAAACATGCTCATGGCACAGCAGACGTGCTGCAAACACCTTGGAAGAATTGATCAGCCCTTTCTGGAGGTGAGGAATGAAGGCACAACAATTCTATCTGCTCTCCTGGTACCTTGCAGCTGCCCACTGTTGTGCTTGGCTGCCATTCTCCTCCCAAGTAAATATGATTACTCTGAGTGAAGCATTAGCAATAAAGGCCTCTGATTCTACATGGCAATTGTGCACATCCTTATCAGCCCCTTTCCAGGGATTATTTATCCTGGCTTAGAGTGCCCTGACTTAGTCATCATGGAAGTCCTGCATGGAGGGCATTCCTTGGCCCACTGGCTCAGGCAGGTGACTGTGCAGTTTTGCATAAATAGGAGTAAACAAGAAAACAATTAAAACACTAAGGGCTGTGTCTTCCTGTAGTAAAACCCAGTCTGGTTCCACTTGGTTCACAAACTGTGGTGATTTACACCACCTGTTTTTTCTGTGCTGTCTCTGATATGGATTTAATCTCTAAGCAAAACAGGGAAAAATAAAGCAACTTTATCATTTATGGGACAGATGTGCTGGTGGTGACCTGGCCAGTGGTTTCCTCTTTTCCTCACTTATTTGTGAAGCAGATCTGAATTTGCAAATAGTTTTGATCCTCCTAAAACTGCCTCATTTGGCAGCAGTGACACTTGTCAATGAAACAGGAGTTACCCAACAATAGATACCACACAGGCTTGGAGAGCAGATCTCTTCTGGGGTGGAAAACCTAAAAATCACTAGTCATTAGTAAGTCCCCCTGTCAGTGCTGAACTGGTGAGCTGAGCTAATGAAGCTGTCTATGAAATGATAGCAGCAGGGAGAAGATAATTTGTGCTCATGATTGCTCTGCATCTGGCAGCGTGTCAAGAAGCCTCTCCTGGGGCTGGCTCAGGGATGGGGCTGCTGCCAGGGGGAAGGGTCTTGGCTGGGCTCTTGGGGAGCTGTGCTGAGCAAGGAACGTGTTGGGAGCAACCCTGACATCCACTCAGCATGGCAAGCTGGAGCAGTCCAGGGGTAGCCAAAAGCTGCTGGGGCAGGACGAGGTGCATGGGAACTGGAGATGGGGAGGTTTAGGCTTGGCTATAATGCTTAGCTTAAAAGGCAAAGCTTTATCTCTCTTTCCTGGCTCTGGCAACAATCAGAGCAGGTTAATCAGTAAATAAGGTCTCTCAATGTCAGCAGACACCAGGGTCTAAGCGTGTCCTGTGCTATTTTCTCTCTCACCCCGAGTTTAGGGGCCACAGGAACCAGCTGTGAGACCAAAGCAAAGGCTGTTTTATGGCTTTTTAGTGTGTAGAGCTATTCTAGTGTTAGCCCTCTGAAAGTCAGCTGCCTTTTAATTAAGGCTTTGAGCTGGTTTTTTGTTGCTTTCCCTCTCTGAGGTCACATTTACCAGGAGGAAAATAAGTAAGGGCCCTCCCAAGATCAACTCTGAAATTGTATCCTGAGAAAACGCTGGGCTTAAAATGGCTGTGGTCCTGAAGCTCTTCCCAAGCTCTGCCTTGGTTTCAGTTCAGGGCAGCATCATAAATACATACAAATGATGGTGAGTTCAAAGTGCTGTACATGTTACAGCCTTCAGCTGAATCTACAGAAGCACCTTCTGTGCCATTTATAATAATGTGTTACTGTAAGTTACCAAAATAGGTGATTAATGGCCTCGCATTAGCACCACGTTCTCCAGTGAAGTTATCACTTCAGCCATGAAGTAAAAACGTTTTTCATCTCCTGCTCCCAAAATGCAAATAGTAGCACCTTCTTTATGTAATAATCAAGTCCTCCATTAGTCAGGATAACACATTAATTGTGATTGCAGCTAGAAATCAATTAATGCTCCACTTAAAGTGCAATTTTGACAACACCGGGCGTGTGCTTTTCCTTTTGGCGTCTCTAAAACAGCAGAGAAGCTGCCAAGGCAAGGAGCTGAGCTGAGCCCTGTCTGGCCTCAGGAGCCTGGAGGTATCTAGGGAGCTGCATGGAGTGCAGCAGGTGAGCAGCCCAAGGGCTGTTCTGGGCAGCACTGCTCTAAATTTCTGCCTTGCTCTGCAAGCGGGACACGGGAATTATTCCCTGTGCTGCCTCAGTGTGAGGAGTGGTGTGAGCAGAGAGGAGAGGAGCCAGGGGTCCCTCTTGGCCTCTCACTTGGGAGGGAGGGCGGGCAGCTTGTCAGGAGGGCAGGACATGCTGCCTGCTCACCTCTGGTCCAGGTGTCCCTCACAGAGGCAAAACCCCAGCTGTGACCACTCAGCTCTGGGCTGTTCATGAGCTAAACTGGAGCTGGTTCTTGCTGCAGGACAAACACCTCTATTCCCAGGCTTTTCTTCAGCATTTAATTCGGAGGTCTAATGCTGGAGGGGAGTGGCAGGGGTCACCTTTAAGCCCCAAAATGAAAAGCCTGTGTTTTGCAAATGAGAGTCCTTTCTAATGGTGCTTCTGGAACTATGGAAGCACCATGTTGCTCTCAGGTAGGCAACATCCTCAGCCTTTGGGCAGGAGACCATCCATGTGCCTTAGAGCCTTTGGTCTCCACAGCATCTCCAGCCCTGTCCTGCTTTGTAATCAAGTTGACCTATTTGTTGCCTTTTCATTTCCTCACTTCAAAACATTCTGGTGCTGCTTCCAGAACAAACAATTCCTAACCGAGATATAAACATTCCTCCAAGGCAGAGAGAGTGGCTTCTGCATTTATTAGAGCAAGAAGTTACATGTGGAGTTTGTCTCCCCTGATCCCTGGAACTAATGCCATTTTTGGCATCCTGGTTTGCCTGCAGTTTTCTGCAGTCTGATGAATGTTCTGAGTTTCTAGCCTGAAAATTGGCTCGAATCTTTCAGCTCGGTGAGAACATTTTCAGTGGCAGGGATAGGGACTGGGACCACCAGTAGCACGAGACAGGGCTGCCACACCAGGCTCGAGTGGATGTCAATGCACTTTATAGCAACCTCCTGTGTTTCCTGCCCAGACCCTTCAAAGGTTCATTCCCCAAGACTGTCCTTCCTGGGTTAGACACAGAGTGTGACCACTCAGAGTGTGCAAGGAGTGTGTTCCTCTCTCAGCCCCCTGCTGGGGATGAGCTCTGAGCCAGAACTTCCAGGATCTGTCTCTGCTTTCTTGCTGAAAGGAACCAGTGGCTGGAATGCTTGGAGGGCTCAGAAGAGGGGACTGATGGTAAAGGGATGTGAACCCACTTCTCTGGCTGGGAGTAACTTTCTGCTCAGAAATGGGCTGGCATTAAATAGCAACAGGAATCACTGTATCTGGACTGGCCAGCTTTGCCACTATTAGGAGCCAAGAGATGAGAGTAGTTCCCCTGAGCAAGGTCTGTTCAGCCTTGCTGTGCTTACTTACAGCATCTTGCTGGTTTGTGCCAAGGAGCTTGCAAGAGGCTCCACAGACAATGCACTTAGCAGAAAACAGAGCCCAAGAGGAAAGGTGAATGGGTTACAAGGCTGCTGCAGGGAGGAGACAGTTTGGGGCTGGTTACAAGACAAAGGTTTTCCCTTGAGCTCTCTTTTCTTTCCAAGGAAGCTACCAAACCCAAATCCAGTTGAATTCTCAAACTGAGCAAACTCTGGTTTGTTTTCCTCTCTAACATCTCTCCTTTTCAAGCATCACTTGCTGCAGTCAGGATCGCTGTTGTGTAGCTAATTTCCCCAAAGTAAACTTACCCTTTTTGGCCTCTGGGAAGTGCTGACGAGTAGAAATTGCCCTACCAGCAGAACCAACAGCTCCTGTCCCCTGCCAAAGAGCCAGATGGAGGTAGGCTGCAATCAGGTCACCTCAGAGACTTGGAGGCAAGAACTGGGAAAGGCTATCACAGCTATTTTTTAAAAATTATTATTCTTAAAGAGAAAAGATGAATTTACATCTTCTCATATACACAAGGGGGAAAAAGTCTGTTTGAAAACCAAGGGGCCTAGTTCTGACTGTTCTTAGTCTTTTATCCTTAACTGCACTGATGAGAAGGGAATGCCAACTGCATCCTCTGCAAACTTCATTACTGAGCCCCCATCTTTCAAACAAACAACTCCAGACACAGGGCTTTGCTCAAAGTGAAAAGAGAAGGAACCAATTCCCTGGATGCAACAGAGGCAGCTATAAATGCAGTATCTAATGTGACTGATTAGGAAAGACAAAAGTTATGTTGTCTTGAAAAACAGTGTTGCTGACTCAGTGTAAAAATCAACATTACCTCAGCCCAGAATCAAAAAAAATCTAATATTCCAATGATTGAGAACTGTGATTTGAGTAAGCTGCTTTCAGATTGTGTTACTGCTCTTAACTTGGGTATTTGTAAAGCAGAGTTTATGTGAAACTTTCCCTTGGAGAACCAACTACCAAGCTATTCCAAGCTCTGTTTTGCTTGTGTGGCAGTTTGTGTGACCACAGGAGACTCCATCCTCTTCTCAGCTGGTGAAGAAAGATGAGCAGGGCATGGGATATTAAGTGCTCCCCCTCAAATTGTTCTTTTTATTTTCTCCCACATTGGCTGATTTTACTTTTCTGCCACTGGGTAATGGAGTTGTGTGCTTGGTGGAATGCTGGCTGAATGGAAACTGCTAAAAATAGGGGTGGAAATGTTGTGGATCCTAGATAATAGTGAGGTTGGACCTATTCAAAAGCCAGTTTCAGGAGTTACTGGTCTGGTGCTGCTCAGCTGCTCACCAGATGGGTTGGTAATCCCCACAGAGTCTTGAGAAAAGCATTTATTCTGACACAAATATAGTACATGGAGTGAAAACTGTCTCAGACTTACTAGCAGTGGCAAAGTCTTGTCATGCAGATGAGTTGAGGAAGCACCTTTCTCCCTCAGAGCAGCCGAGAGAAGACATGATAACAGAGAAAAGATATTGAACTAACCTTTCCCCTCTGGTATTTAAGTTTAGCTCACCCTCTGACCACAAGGACTGCAAATCAATTAGAGCTGACAAGTCCAACTTGGAGTGCAGCAGTGGGGCAAATGGTCTCAGCACTAAAAGAATTCTCCAGCATTTCTGACCTTGGATGAAGGAAAACACCCTCCTCTTGCCAGCGTGCAGGGCTCACCTGCAGAGCTGCCTGGGTGTACCAATCACACAGCACAAGCAAAACAGGGAAAACAATGTCTTTTAGTCTGCATCAGAGTTGGGGAATAATCAGGATTCCTGGAGCTTTCTGGAAGAGCTGCTGGGTGGCTTTAGCTGGGACAGGAGCACTTCCAAGCCATTTGGAGAAGGAACCTTAATTTGCAGCATTGCTTATTCCCATCCTCCCTATAAGAAGGTACAGGGAATTTCTTGGATAAGCCTAAACTTAAGAGCTCATTCCTCCCTAGGAAAATGACATTTGGCCCCAGTGCCCCATGTCAATGTGCTGAGGCACCCAAAGAGCAAAAAGCCTGTGTCTCTTTGGAGAGCATGAGCTGTCCTGCTAGGGAGACTCCATTCCAGTGTTCCTGCTCCTGCAGGTTTTTAACACCAAAGCTCTTACAGTGGAGCAGGAACAGGTCAGCAGGGGACTGAAGCACAGAAATGAGAGGTGAAAGGGTTGTTAGGCCTGTTTATTTACACCTCTGAGGATGGGTTTGCAGCAAACTTTCCTCAGCTTCTCGGGCAATTGCTGTTCCTCCTGACGTGGCATTTGAGGAAGCACGTTGATTTTATTTTCTGAATGCTTCCACTTAGGCTGGCACTGGGAAAAATGTGCATCCTTTTATTGTTCCTGATCGTTTGAGTATTTTAATCAGTTATGAACTAACACAAAATGCTTTCAGTAAGCTCTAATGGCTTTAATAATGATGGACACGATGCTTTTTGCTTTGGAGTGGTTTCTTAAGGAGACTATCTCAGAGTCTGGATCTAAATGAAGTTTGCAGCATCTTTGGAGCCACTGGATGAGTGTCTGAGGACAAAGCATGGCTCCATTGTGCACAATCCTTACCCAGCCTGATCCATTTAGCAGACATTTTAGATAATGGACTTCAGTGGTTCTGTCACTTAAACTATATGTGGAGGAACCTGGCAGTAAAAAATGCTCCGAGGTGCTCAGTTGACAAGGTAGTTCATAAACACTAAAGAATAGGCCACAGCTGTGACTTAGACCTGGATTAACATCTCTGCTGGAGCTTGAAACCTAATGTGCAGCTGTGGGGGACAGAGCAATGCCAGAGCACCTGTGCTGCTGCTCAGTGGCCTCCCTTGGTCCAGCTCTGGGACCCTTATATTTTGCCAAAGCCTGAGCATTGGCAGGAGAGAGACAATTTTACAAGAAACAGGGTTTTTTAATGGCCTAGGGAACCAGCTACTGAATGTTAAAAATAGCAGAGGAAATCTCCCTGACCATCTGCTGTTGAGAGCTGCTCTCAGCCAAGGCAATGCACCCCACCTCTGCTGTGCAGAACCAGGTGTTTTACTTAAGGTAGAGAGGAGAAAAGGGCTGAGGTTTGTCACTCTGCAAGATTAAGACCCCTCAGAAGGTCATGGAGGGTTCTTCACAGCCTTGGGAAGGCTGTAGAGCTCCAAGATCCAAATTATTGGGTTGTAGCCCAAAGAGGAGCTTACAGGGAGCTCCTGCAGACATGGGGATTTTCTGGGCAGGCTCTTTCTGCACTGGTTCACTGTCCCATCTACATGCTCAAACTCATCCCTATTTGGTCAGCTTCCTTTTGCCACTGATTAAAATTACCAAGAAGAGTTGTAAGCAAGCAGGCAAGATGTATTTCTGATATAATAGGAAAAATGCCTTCCAGAGGCTTAACCTCTCCATCCCTCCTTCTGTGCCCTCCCTGAATGTCACACCTCACACAGGTGTGTCCATCTTTTGCTCTGCATCTCAGGATCTGTAACACTTGTTGGTCCAGAAGGAAAAGCAAACCTTCAGTATTTCCAGGCCTGCCCTTCTAAGTGCTTCTCTGCCTACAGAAACATTATGCCCTGTCAATTGACATTAGCAGCTCAGCATCCCTGGCTCTGATATGGTGTAAATCTACAAACTTTACCAATCAAATCATGGAAGCTCAGCATAAAAAAAAAAAATAAATTATGGCCTTTCTGAAGCCCCCATGACCCTCAATGCATCAAGCTTTGGCAGGGGGCCAGCCTACCACTTAGTGTGACATTTCTGAAAAAAGGGGGATAAATGACCATTTTCATATGATATCCTTTCTTTCCCTTTACCCCAGCACGTTAATTTCTCTCTAGACATGCCAATCCAGGCTGCTCTTTTCACTTTCTAGCTGAGTTTTGGAGAGGAATATTAATCCAGGAAGAAATAAGGAAAATGGGGAGTTATTTCAGCAGCTTCTGGTTTTGCAGCTTCTTCCTAACACAGCTGTGGAGGTGGGGAGGAGGAGAGGTGGTGGTTGTTCATAACTCAGAATGCTTAAATAAATGAGCCTCTGCTTTGCTCTCTGACCAGACCCAGGTTAGTGCTGCTCTAGGATTAGTGCTCAGCAATAAATTTCAATGTGCATAAATGCTTTAATCAGATGAGAGCAGGAGATCAAGATGCTGGGAAGAAACCACAGAAGCCAGGAGCTTCCAAACCCAGGAGCCTCTTCTGCTTTAAGACTCAACCTAAAAGCTGTATTTTAAAGTTGCCCTCACTCTGTAGTAACTTCTTTGAGCTCCTGGCAAGTTTAGCAGCTCCTGAGGGTCTCTTGCTTTGATTTTGACTTGGGGGATAAACACTGTGAAGAGCTGAGTCTTTATTGGTGCTAATAAAAGTTATGGTGCAAAGGCCAGAGCAGATAAACCCTGGCCTTTGCATGGGGTGGGAATGGTGCAAGAAAACACCCTCAGCTGAGGATTTAGCTGCAAGCTCAGCCATGTCATGCCCAGCTCTGCAAATGGTGCTTTGTCACTGGTCCAGTGGAACTGGGTATAAAATCGATCAGGCTTGGTCCCTGGTTTTTCAGCAGGCTGGGTCTGGTGGTCCCCCTGCAGCCCTGCCCTGGCTGAGGGACTGGGCACAGACACCTTCCCACTTAGTCTCCCTCTCTCTCTTGCTGTTCTCCTTGTGAGCAGCAGGTGGGTTGAATTCTGTCCCAGACTGAGCAGATGGCATGGATATCCTTCACTGTGAGCCTTTTACCTTGACTCAGTACTTTTTTTCAGGGTTAATTAGGGACAAGGAAGAAAATTCCTCCTCTGGATGTTCCTTTTAGTCTCCAGTCTCTCTGCTAAGCTCCTGTCTTACCTGGGCACTTCTTGGCACTCTCTGCACCAGCATTTCTCGTCTTCTCTAAGCAGTGGTGGATTTCACTCTCTTGCTGTAGCAGAGGTTGAAAGCACCTATTTAAACTCTCTGATGTCACCTGCTCTTCCTACACAGCATTTGAGCATGAGTGGGTTTTTTCTGCAGTCCCTGCACATAAATATTTAATACCCACAATAAAGCAAAGGTAAGAACCAATTTAATTAGATTAAATGCCAGTGTTCCTTCAGCATGTTAGGTGGATTTGCAGGACTGAGTGATCTCTCTGACACTGAATTTCAAAAGCAGGTAGGGTCCTTCACCTGCAAATAAAAGCAGAATTTCTTTTCTAAATCTTCAACCCAAGCTGGTTCAAATGAGGTCACAAAGATGCACTGCAACCAAGCTGTGTGCATTTCTAAACACATTTTCCTTCAAGATGTATTTGTAAAAAGGGAGAAATGATGCCTGCACTCCCTTGGAAAGCCCAAACCATCATGTTTTGCTGAGTTGCCCGTTGCTATTTAAGCATCTGCTGCCTTTGATGCATATTTGAAAGCCCCGTGGGAAGCCGTGGCATGTTGTTCTAAAGGGCACAGAGTAGCTTCTGCAGGATGGGGCTTTTCTCATCAACTCCATTCTGTTTCCAGAATGTGCTCTCCTTCCTCAGAGCAATGTCAGGCCACCTGCACAAGTGCTAATTTGCTGCACTTGGTTGTTCCCAATGTTTTAAGTCTAGCCTGGCAGTGGGGTCTGTCTGTGCCCCCAGACCCCTGTTATATGGACACGGCTGGGTGCAAGCTGGTTCCCCCTGCACCCACCCAACACAGGGAGGAGGGATTTGGCTTATTCAAAGGCCAAATGGGCTTAAAATCTCTGGAAGAGATCCTCCAAGGATGTGCTAACACAGTTACGTGACACTGTAATATGTGTGTGTTGGTTTTGGAGGCTTCTGCCAGCTGTGGTTCCAGGCTTAGCAGCTCTGAACAAGGGTTGACCAGCCCTTTTCCACTGCTTTCAAGTAGGGGGGAATTGCAGGACTTGTGTTGGACACTCTGAGGGAGGAGGGGATGGACTGCTGCCTGGAACCAGGGGAGAGACCCTCCTGAATTCCTGCTTCTTAGAATCAGGGAGTGGTTTGGGTTGGAAGGGACCTGAAAGCTCATCTAGATCCAGCCCCCTGCATGGGCAGGGACACCTCCCACCAGCCCAGGCTGCTCCAAGCCCCATCCAACCTGCCCTTCAACACTGCCAGGGATGGGGCAGCCACAGCTTCCCTGGGCAACCTGGGCCAGGCTCTCATCCCCCTCACACCCAAGAATTCCCTCATGTCTCACCTCAATCTCCCTCTTCCAGTTTTCATCCATCCCCCCTTGTCCCCTCCCTCCCTGCCCTTGTCCCAAGCCCCTCCCCAGCTTTCCTGGAGCCCCTTCAGGCACTGGAAGCTGCTCTAAGGTCTCCCTGGAGCCTTCTCTTCTCTGAGCTGAATTCCACTGCTGTTACGTGCAAAGATGTGGTGAAATGTGCCACTAAAGCAGGACCAGGTTGCAGGGAAAAAGCACAGTGCTATGATGGGAACAGGCCACTTTTTCGTGGCTCACTTCCCAGTCACAGACCCACTCAAACCCACTGCATCCAGTGGTTTAGCACCAGCACACTCAGTAGGTACAGGAGGTTTGTGTCAGAGCGTGGAGCTCTGGTGGATCATTTCACTTGAGGCTTTAGTGTCCAGGGCAGGGGAGGGCAGCTGTGACCCCCTGCTGACCAGTGGGGCTGGTTCAGGTGCACATCATGCTCTCAAAGTAAACACCTGTGTAGAGCTGCTCTTGTCATTGGAGGCTGCAAAACCTCCAGCTTCACAGTCCTGAGGACCAACTGGATTTTATTTCTTGTTCTATTTCTATTCAATCATTTTTAAAGCATTAATACCCTGAGTATTTAACTGGTTATGATTCCTCTAGAAAGCATTCAACAAACCCAACTGTGTAAATGTGCTCAGCTCCCTCCTTGGCCTGAGAAAATGTGCTTGAGCTGCAGCAGGAATGCTGAGGTTTTCCTGGGCTGCTTAACTCCTTATCTCCTGATCAACACCCTCCACAGTTTAGGTTGGTGAAACTGCTGTCGCCAGGACAGGAGAGAGAAGAGCAGAAAGATCCAGCAAAGCTCCCTGAGGGAAGTTGCTGGCTCCTGGTTAATGGTATTAGAGCATCAATCTGAGCCCTTAGCCCAGCTCCTGCCAAGAATGCCTGTGTTATTTTGGTCATCAGACATCATTCATGCAGCTCAGTCTGTAATTCCTAGAGTGCTGCTCTCTGATGCAGTTGTGAGTCTGCAGAGAACTGCTCCTGTTTGCATTAACTCACTGATTGCTGGCACTTAATGAGGAGCCTGTGGCTGTGAAGCTCCAGCAGATGTGCTGAACACAAGGGTTGGAGCTAGAAAATGCTTTTTTCTGTGCTGTATTAACCAGACAAGGCACAAATCTCCAAGGCTGGAGGTAGCTGTCAGCTCCTCAGCAGCTTCAGTCATTTCATAGGAAAAGTTCCAGTTCTGAGGGGGAAAAAAGTGATGAGGTGGAATAAAAGGGAAGACCCTGGGACCCCCAGTGGTGTGTAGGTAGGACACTCAGCTCAAACATGGGATGACTGGATTGGAGACCCTCTTCTGGATGACATCAATATTGTGCCTAATTGTATAATTGCAGTCTGGAAGAAATTACCCAAACTGATGTTCCTCCGCTGATTAGTTTGACAATAAATAGGTGACCAAACCAAAATCTGTTAGTAGAATGGGGAGGGGTGGTTGTAATAGGAAGCTTTCCATGATGATAGTTCAGTTCTCATTCCTGATGCTGTCAGAAACTCACTGGATTCTTGTAGGAAGGTCATTTAGTCTCTGAACAAGCCTGGTCTCTTAGGGCTCTGGATAGGACTTGTACACAAACAGGTATCTTTGGAAAACAAGAAGTAAAAAGAGTTAAATATATATTTATATATATAAACTTATAGATCCTCTTCCATAAGAATGAGTTAGAAGTTGTTGTGGGCTTTTTCTTTATCTGCCCTGAACTAAGCCAATGGCTTCCAGAGATGGTCTCATTCCAGATACCAAACAGAAATGGAAAATTCCTCACCCTTCCAAGTAAGAGCCAAGTCATTAGAGATTATGGCAGTTCAACTGCAAGCTGGGACAGGATCTACTCACTTGTTTCAGCTGAAGCTCTTGTCTCTTACTGTGCCATGGAGACTGGGGACTGCAGGGTTTGGTGCTTGGCTAAAGGATCTTGGCTGAAAAGGGGGTTATTTTCTCAGTGGTGAAACAAGCTGCCTCCCAGGCCTGCTGACATTGATCAGACAATAGTTCTGCTGAAGCCAGTGCTTTCTGTCAAAGGTTTGTGCCTTCCAGTAGAGCAGGAAATGTAAAGCACTTTGTGTGTTAAAAGAAATATTAATATTTAAGCTAAAAGTTGCAGGGGAAAAAAAAAATAATAAAATCTAATAACCCAAAGCAGCTTTATTCCTGTTTCCTGAACTTGCAGAACGTTTAGGGGCTCTCTGTGTATGTTGCAGTCACTAAAAGAAAAACACTGAAAGCTCTCAAATGTAGCACAGTCTCTGTTGTGTTTGGAAACAAGAGGTGTTTGATCACTGCTGTGGGAAAGTCTTTGTCTTGGCTGCTTGTGCCAGCCTGGTGTCAGAGCTGGACTTGATGGCTTTGCTTGTACCCAGTGCTTGGGAGTCTGTTAGTGAGGCAGTAAAGGAGTCCCTGAACAGCTTTGTTTTGGGAGATGCCCTGAGCAGCTACATTTCTGGGCAGCTTTGTTCAGTGCTGGGTTTCTCCTCCAGCTACATCTTGACCCCAGTGGGATCTTCGTGGGGTTTCTCTCTGGGTGATTCAAATGCTTGAAAACACCAGATCTGCCACAATATCAAGTGTTCACCTCTGGTGCCTTCACTCAGAGACCTTCACAAAACTTCAGGGTGCACCTGGGATTGAGAAAAATGCCCTTGGATCTGCTCCTGGTGTCATCAAAGGCTGAGTCTTGATTCTATGCCAAGAACTCCAGATTCATGCCAAGTGCAAATTTGGCTCCTTGACCCCACCCTGTTCTGTTTTGGAGAAATAAAGAGTCCTTGAGATGTTTCTTGCTATTCCAAAGGATTCTGGATTTTCAAAAAATATTCCCACACGTGTGCACACAGGCACACAAACTGCTCTGCTTGTTTTGCTGCCCTTATTGCTGTCAACAGGCTTAGCAGGGAGAACAGATCCATGTAAATTTTTGTTCTAAGAAAAGGTGTCTTCTTGATTTGCTCTTTGCTCTGCAGTGGGACTGCAAGTAACCCTTGCTGGGGCTTGAATCATAAATCCAGCCCCAGCTTCTCCTATTGACCTCATTGATTTTTAGGTGCAACTGGCAGCGTAGAGTGATGAGAAATTCATTTTCCTAAAGGTAGTTGCTACTGTTCTGAGCAATTTGCAAGGATAAGAGGTTAGAAAGCATCCATCAAACCTGATCACTGCATCAGGAGAACCAGGCAGAGGTATTATCTTCCTCATTTCACAAGTGCCTTCCTAAGGAGACAAATTCCCTTGGCAAGAACAGAGTTGTGGGGAATATCCAGAGTCTGAGAACCTGTAGCACTCTGTGCAATTTGTTTCAAGCACCTTTAAGATGGGCTGTTTGGGTGAATTGAAAGTGCAAGTGCAAACTAGAGCTTCTCTATGACACTCTAATCCCCTGGGATCTTGAACTGCATTGTAGAATTAAAGAAATAAAGTTTAAAAAAAGCATTTATGTTCCCTATTAAAAAGGCAAACCCAGACTCTTTTATGAACTTTATCTCATTGCACTAGAGGCTGCCTTTCAAGTGCTGGTGGTGTTGGCACAGGCATTGTGGTGAGAAGGAGAAACAATCCCATTGACAACAAGCCATTGTCCATGGCATCTTTCTAATGAGATTTAATGAAACTGCCAGCAAGTCAAAATTAATGCAAATGAGTGCAAATTCACATATTCCAAAAGGATTAGAATATCATTAATGTGGGCATTAAATATTTAAACAATATCTCTATGAAAGAATTACGAGCCTTCAAAGCTTGTCTATGTTTTATGACCACATTAAAGCAGCTTTAATGACATCTCCTAAGCTGAGACCAGGAATTGCCTTTTCTTAAAGATCAGACCATGATCATGCCCAAAAGCCACAGGTTACGGCCTCCCTGTGGTGTCTCCTCCCCATCTGAAATCTTCTCAAATTCAGATTTCAGATCAAGTGGGTGTGTTGGGTTAGATGAGGTGTAAATGTGCCCCACACCTGTTTATTTAAAAGCCAACCAGAATGACTAGCAGGAGCTGTCAGGAGTCAACCTGCCACTGGCTTCTAGAGTCCAAGGTCATCCATGCAACTGCTCTATGTATATTGTGGGATTCAAGCTGCTGGAGAGCAGGTAGTTTTTCCTAGCTGTAGTGGATCCTGTCCCTACAAACAGTTTGAAGACTTATGTCAGTGCAGGCCTCCTCAAACCTTGGTTTTTAGCTGCCTTCCTTGCTTAGCAACCAACTGCTCCTCTTGTGCTTGATCTCTTCAGCCAGAGCTTTGTACAGGCAGAGATGAGTTTGGTGTCTGGTGCAGCCAGGCAGTGAGAATGCTTGTTCAGTCTCACAAGTGAGTCCCATCCATGCTTTAGTTAGTTTAGTTTGGTTTAGACCCAGTCCTCTGAGCTGGGTCTGAGACTGTGCCTTCCTAAGAGACATTTAAGCTAGTCCAGGTCGTGATAAAATAGTCACCTTCTATAACCAGGGAAAGTGGAAAGTTCTCATTTTTCGACACTGTTCAGAGTAACTTGATGGAAACCATGTCCTCCCCCTCTTAGCCCCTCTGAATATCTGCTCATGTTCAGCTGCAGCTGCTCAGAGCATGAACAGAAGGCTCTTAAGAATGTCTAAGCTGATAGAAGAGCTTGCAGAGAAAAGCTGACCATGATTAGTCCCCAGGGCAGCTGGAGAGCAAGCCAGTTATTTGGTGTATGTAAAATTGCCATGAACTTTGGAGATACTGTTAGGATGAGTAGCTAATTTTTAAAATGTTCCCTGCTTTGCATAAGCACCATAGTTCAGGAAAACATCTCTCCTGGTTATAGATACTTGCCTTTATTAAGTCTGTTGTTTTGTTCAGTTTTGAGTATTTTTATTTTCAGTTGTTAAGGCAAAACCTTTTTGATCAGCTTAATTCTGCCCCTGAGAGCCCTGGCAGCACGGGAAGGGACTGAGCTGCCACAAGCAGGGGCTGTTCAGGAAAAGCCCCTTGGTGGGGGTGGCTGAGGAAGCCACCAAATGGATTTGAGTCTTCCTGAAGCCTCAGCCTGTCGTGAGCACCTCAGACCTTTCTCTGGCTCTTCTAGAGCACGTGAGAGCTCATTACAGCCTCACTTCTGATTCTCTGGGCACTGTGTGACCTAGCAGGATAGCTAGCAGGTCACTTAGAATATCTGGCATTGTCCCATCACCTACTGCAGTGCTTCTGTGCTCAAGAGGCCCATGATATGGGAGGCCACAATGGGTTCTCACCACAGCTCCTCACTCCTAGGGCAAAGCACACTTCTTAACTGCAGCATTTCAAGCTGTCATTCCAAGCAGGGCACCATGGATATTAAAAATAAACAACCCAACTTACATTGAAGTGCACCAAGACAGAAGTGCAAGTAACTGCATTATTCCTCTCAGGGGAAAAAAAAAAGAGAGAAGTGAAGAACCCACTTGTGTAGCTTCATACTTTGTTTTTGAGGAGCTCTGACACTCCAGTGGGGAAGAACCACTAGATGACACAGATCCAAAGCTCGTTAAAGTCAGTGGTAAGATCTTTCTTGATGTGAATGAATTGTTATTGAGACCCTTGAATCTTGGCTGGCAAGGCACTCAGCTCTGCAGAATGCTGAGAGCTCTGCAGTGGGAAGTGCAGAAAAACACAGTGGGCTGAGATGGTTTCAAAACCAACTGAATACGTTGTGCCTTCTGTGCTTCAAAGCCTGGCTTCTCCTGACTGCTTGTTTTAAGAGTTTAAAATAAACGGGTCCTGGAGGTGTGGTTTGGTGAAGTCAGTTGCCACTGGAAGGGTGAGGGGAGTGGGCAGTTCAAGTTGCCTTGAGATCTGCTCAGCTTTACAGGGGGCTGATGCCAGGAAGGGAGGGGGGGCTTTAGCAGATATATCAGAATCATGGAATGGTGAAGGTTGGAAGGGACCCTAGAGATCATGACTGATGCTTTCCAAGGGTGCCTCACTGTGCTCAGCAGCTGCAGGTGTCAGGACTGTGACTGCAAAGCTCTGACTTGAACACCAACTGCCTACCACATCAGTCAGCAGTGCTTCTGCACTTGGGGCTTGGTTTGGGTAGGAAGGGACCTTCAGGACCATCTAGATCCACCCCCCTGCATGGGCAGGGACACCTCCCACCAGCCCAGGCTGCTCCAAGCCCCATCCAACCTGCCCTTCAACACTGCCAGGGATGGGGGGGGGGCATCAACAACCTCCCTGGGCAACCTATTCATCAATTTGTGATGCTTTAAGGAAGGATGGAAATGCACCAAAACTCTGCTTGATTTGGTGTTTTGGATTTAAATGTTGTATTGACCAAATTATGATGAATCAGTGCATGACACTCCTGGTGAAAATCCTGGAGAAAAACTGCTATAATGCCTAAGAAGTACATTAAGCTCCTCAGCTAAGGTGCCAGAAATTATAATTATTTCAGCTCTTGCATGAATAATAGTTGCTAGGAGGCTAAGCTACAGAACTCTGTGCTCACTTGGCCAGCTGTAGGTTTCATGTTCATTAGAATATTCACAAGTACTGACAGCAACTGGGAGCTGGGGGTTAAAGCAGCACTGGCCTCTGGAAGCTGGAGACAGTTCTTTAATGTCAGCTGTGAGATTTTAGGTGATTTATTGTAAATCTTGTGGCAGATAAAGACAGCAAACTGAAAAGTTAGAAACAAAGTGTGATGTAACTTGAAAACAATGACATAAACATTTATTCATGCACATCTGTTCTTGGGGGTGCCTTGCAGAGATGGGACCATTGCCCTTCCCTTGCTTCCCACCAGCCCCAGAGCTTGTCAGCTTTTTTGACCACTACTTTTTAAAGGAACACAGTGTACAAATTCAGCATTGCTCAGGTTGGACATTGGCAAAAGGTTTCTAGCTGTAGGATTGTGTAAGGAATAAACTGTTTGAGGGACTGGAAGGATCTTTTATCACATGAGGTTCAGGGAAGGCTGGTCCTGCCTTGGGGCAGCAAAGAGCCTAGATAAGCTCTTACAGCTCTTTCTTGCCCTAGTTCCTAGTTTGTCAGATGTTTGTTGGATTTTCTCAGCTGTGGATAGAAACTGAAAAATCTGGTTCTGAGCCTTGATAATTAGTGTGTCCCCACACAGGATGCACTGGATGGCACCCAGAAATAAAACAAGCTTGAAAACCTACAGCCCTGATCTCTGTGGTGATGGCAAAGGCAATTCCCTGCCCTCAGGAGACCCGAGGGAATGTCCCAACCTTTGTGATGAGGGAAACTGGATCCCAGCTGAGCAAGGAAGGGGCTGTGGAGCCAGAGGGGAGCAAAACTGCTGCTTCCTGAGGGAAGATGCTCCCCCAGTAGCCCACCAGCTCTGGTTACCCCTTTCCAGTACAAAACTGTGACTGTACTCAGAGACACTGTGGATTTTTAGCAGGTTGTTTATCTGATTTGTTTCTTTCCCTTCCTGCTGCAAACTTGTTTTGCTTTGTGCATATTTATATGTGTATAAAAAACCCAAACTAAATGAGGACAGCACACTCTGCCTCAGCTTTGATCGGGCTGTAGCTGCTCTAGAGCTGTCCTGATTGAATCAGAATGGTAATTAATTGAAAGGACTTGTCAGATTGGAAAGACTTCTTAAGGTGTTAGAGAAGGGCTGAGAGAAACATCCAAAGACCCAGCAAAATATGGTTTGCTGTTTCATTATCAAATAATAGATTCTTGCTAAAACAAAGAGGACGTTGTCTTTAGGGACAGGTGCCACAGGGTTTTGTAAAACTAAATGGGAACTGCCAGTGCTCCATCCTTGCTGGTCTGTTTCCTGAGTCCAGTATCCCATCCTCATGTCCATAGCCACATTCAAAAAAACTGGTACAGAACAACCTAGAAGAAGTGTAGGTCTCTGAAGTGCTTTCTTTCTTCCTGCAGTGATGTTTTGCTGACAGGCAATTTTTAGGAGAAGATGTTGTCCTTTCCTCAGTGGATAGCAGAGGAGAGCAGCAGCTCAGGTCTCTGGATTGCTGCAGAAGAACCTTTCCTTTCAATTCCCACAGTTGCATCACTGTAATTTTGTGGGAAAAGACCTGTCACTTGTGGTTTTCAGAGAATTACCTTGACTTGAGCAAGATCTAAAGACATCAAATTATAGAAGTTTTTAGCAGTAATTGTCTTGCTGGCTGCATGACACAGGACAGGCAGGATGTGACACTGCTGCTCCCTGTCTCTACAGAAGTTCCCCTAGAACTAATTTTCTTTGAGAACCCCCCTTTTCCCCCACAAGTCTATTTGCACCAACATTTCAGGGCTCCTCAGGAGTTTGTGCTGGTGTTTTGCTGCAGGTGCCTGAGCACTTGGATCCCATGTTGGGCTTCCCCTGGACTCTGGCTTCAGCCTAAATGACTTTTCTATCACCCAGCTCCTTCACCTTAGTGCTCAGCACCTACTTTCTGTAATGAACTGTCACTTTTATCTCTTCATTGATTGCTTTTCCATCTGCCAGGTGATCTTGTTCTGGATGTAATGCCTTTTTTTTTTTACCTCTTGTTAAGACATTGTCCATTTTAATTGCAGCACAGATGAGACAAGGGGTAGTGTTCAGCTATTGACAAAGTAGTAAAGATTTTGGGTGGTTTTCTGCAGGTGATTATTGGAAGATAATTCTTCTCAAGAAAATGCTGCGTCAAGGGGCTTTTGACTTTGCCCCAGGGCACCTGCTGATTGCTGGAGTCTTCCCTGTGCTTGGTGATTTGACCTACTTTCCACTCTCTTTTCTTCCTGTTTCTCCAGTTTTGCTTTCCTGCATCTCCTCTCAGACCCAGATATGCCATTTCCACACACTGTACTTCCACACACACATGGATATTTCATTTCCACTCTGCTCCTCCCACCTGCTCTGCCTGGCTCAGGTCTCTGCTGTGCTCCCTTGGCAGTGTGTGCCACGAGTAAAGCCCCTGCATGATTTGTGTTCCTGCAAGCACACAGGTGTATAAACCTGCTTTAGCTTTATAGACAGGGTGATATTATCTGTGAGAAATGGGCAGAAAATGAGCAAAGCAATTTTACCCTTCCTACACGATGGGGCTTATCCAGCTTTGGCTTGAAGGCCCATGGGTGCAGTCAATTAGCAACATTGCAGGGGGATGCTGCAGGTTTCTCCATCACAGCTACACACCACACGAATATTGAAATTGCCAGGGACCCTCAGCCGTTCATCTCAGTTCCCCGTTGTGGACAAAAGATGTTCTATTCCCAGCCTCCAAAAGGCTCTGCAGGGATTTCTGAGTTCCCCGAGTGGCTGAAGAGCTGCCTGCAGCAGGGAGGGCAGGTCAGAGGTGGAGTTCACCACCTCTCTAACAAAATCAATCAAGGGGAGAAAATCGGAACATGTTGGGGATTGAATGCTGAGTTAATGCTCACCGTGTACAGCATCTTGGTGTGGTCCCAGTTTAGAATCAGATGGGGATGAGAGAGACTTGGGAAAAGTCTGAGGAAGGAGGGGAAAAAACTCCTTTGTTTCTAGGGAGGGAGGAGAGAAAGCTGGAGAGAGGAGGATGGGTTCAGAGAAGCTGTAGGAAGCAAAAATTATTGTCAGAGAAAGACAGAGGCAAAAAGTTTCTTCCCTTCCTCCATTGCTCAGTAACAAGGCAGCCTGAGAGGGTGGGTTGGAGACTTTTCCTTCACCTTTCTGCTTTCTACATGGCCAGCCATGCCTCTCCTGGGTTTATTTCCAAGCAGGGAAGAATGGGCTTTGCAGGAACAGGTTCCCTCCTGTGCCTTGGTTGCCACGGCCCCTTCCCCAGCCTGTCCCCAAGGCCTGGGCCCTTCCCAATGCCTAAATGCCACTTGGCAGCTAAGCTGGGCCATTCCATTTTGCAAAATCGATGCTCTTCCTTTCTTCCTATTTGCCCATCAAACTGTAAAGTATCAGATCCTGATAGACAAACCACTTCCTTTCCATCCCTGCTCAATCCTTCCCCATCACGTTGACTCTGAGACCCCCCCATCCTAACATTATTTGTGCCCCAGATTTACTTTTTATCAGGGGGTTCCCCAAGTTTTAAAAAAAGTGCATTCCTAAAGGAAAAAAATGATAAAAAAGGGAGGCAGAAATCTATCTGGAAGCTGCTGTATTTGTCTTCTTTGGCCCACTGGCTATTAGTTCTGTATTTAGGACTAGTAACTCTGCTGGATGCTCAATCAGTAGATTTGGCTTCAGTGATAAGAAGGTAATAATATATTGTGCTAGGACTCAGCACAAACATGCTGTTTAATTCCACAATAAATGGGAATCTAGAGAATGTTTACCAGACAAAATCTCTGAGATGTTGCTCCTCCTGTTGCCATGGTGACTATAGTTGCCTGACAATATTAGGATGAGAGTGTTTGCATCATTTTTTCCCCCTCCTTGTTTTCCTTCTGAAACAAAAATATGATACCTGAGAATTAAATTAATCCCTGGTGTAGCTGCAGTTTGGTTTCCAGCATAGAATCCAGGATGCATATATACAGGGGTGTATTTTTTCTCTTTCAACTTACCCAGCCCAAAGAGTCACCCCAAACTCTCTATTTACCACTGCTCCTCTCTCCTTACCCCTTGGCTGCTGTGTGCTCCATAAGGAGGATCAAGGCAGGCACAGAAGAAAGATTATTTGAATGATTGATTTGTTTGTATGCAAGAAGGATTTATGTAAAGGCAAAATGTTAAAATGCTGTTGCTTCATTGGAGCTCAAAGGAGTGTGGGTGCTCTCAGTTCATTCCATACCTTCAATTCTCAAACCAAGTCAGCTGGGAATCAATTTAAGAAGCCCAGGAGAAGCAAAGCATGAGGATGGAGGTCCCCATGGACTGCAGGAGGGAAGGGTGGAGCTGCCACTGGGCTCCCCCACCAGCAGGAAGAGCAGGCTCAGTGTCTCCACTTGGTAATTAGAGTAAGTGTTACTGGAATCTGACAATCCCCAGAGCTTCAAGCACTGAACATCGAGGAAGAAAACTTGCTGGCTGCAAAAGGCTGTTTCCTAGTTCTGATCCATCCCACCAGCTGCCACTCACAACCCTTCTGTAAAAGCAGCCAGACTAGGCAGTGACACCTGTTCTTCCTTGACCCTCCTTCCTAAATCAGGAGTTTCATTTTTGCAGTTTACTTCTGAAATGGGGCTAAGTGCTATTAACAAGCCAGAAACCTGAGGATGGGGTTGCTTAGCAATACAGGACAGAGATGGCTTTGAATCACTGCTGAGCTTCAACACTTCAGCTCAGCTGAACCTCCTGTTCTGTCACAAACTGGCACGTAACTCCTTCAAGCATCACTGTATTGTTCCATTCCAATGTGAAACGCTTAGATACACACAGACTTAGAATTCCCAGGCATTTCTTTTGCTTTGTCTTTATCCCTTAACACTGTAAGAGTCTGTTCCACAATTTATTCCTTACATATTAACTAACTGAGGCAGCAATGTGAAATTGCAAATACACTGATATCCTTTTTACCTTTGGCTGCTGCAGCAAATTAATCACCTGCTCGTAATAATCTCCCTAACCTGAGGCTTAATGATTCCATGAACTCTGCAACTGGAGTTCTGATGTTTGATCCAATGATGAACTGCTGAAGTTGATTCAGGAAAGAAAAGCAATGTTGCTGAAGGGAGAAAACAACAATTAAAATGACTCAACACACCACACCCCCTCTTGGTTCCTTCTGATAATCCCTGAATTGCTACCTGCCTCTGCAGTTAAATTGGGTTATTGAAGATGATGTGTAAAAAATAAACCCAAACAAAATGCACCTAATTGGTTCATTTTTTTTAAATTTTTTTTTTTTTTTGTGGTGATGAGGAAAAGGTCCAGGACTGAGCAAGTCAGAGACACAAGCTAAAGAGAGAGGACACCAGCACAAGTGCAAAAGCTTGTGATGCACTGAAGAGTACTTTTCAAATGGAGCTATTAGAGAGCTTCAGAGGAGCAGAGCAGAGTTTGGCCACTTGCAATCTAACTGAAGTGCTGGGCAAAACAAACCCATGAGTAAGGAAAAGCACACTGGCTGTTGACTGAATTAATACACACTGTGCACACCTGGCTTGCTGGGACACCCAGCAGCCAGGGCTGTCTGTTATTTGACTCTCACACACACGAGGTGAGATGCATCATAAGATGTGATGTATCATAGACTTTTACTGCACAGTAAAATCTAGATAGATAAGACTAAAGGTCAGAGAGAGAGTTTCCTGTTCCCTCAGCTTAGCAACAAGGAAATAATGTGCACTGATGCAAAAGGACCTTTAAAAGCCAATGAAGTGACAAGCTCAGCTGGAGGATTCTGGGATGGCTGATTTCAATCCTGCCTGCAGAGATGCTTTCTGCTGTCTCAGTGGCTTCTGCTTTTTCATTTTGCTTTTAATTTACATTGCACAATTTAACCATCATTACAGGGCCTTCAGGCTATTTCTTTGAGGATAAAAGCTGAATGGAAGCAACACGTGCTGGAGCAGCTCACGAACACTCCCTGCTGTTCTGGCTGCTGCAAAACTCAGGTGAAGGCTGCTCCTGCTTCTGAGGCTGCATCCAGAGAGGATGGAGGGTAGCCCAGCAACTGGGTATGAGGATGGGCATTTAGCCCCCAGTCCCTTCTGCTCCTGCCCTTTTATCCTATCTGTTCTTTATCTATTGTCTTAGCAAACTCATCTAATGGTATAATTGGTTCTGCTTTGAACGGGGGTTTGGACTGAAGATCTCCAGAGATCCCATCCAGCCTAAATTGTGCCATGATCCTGGGAATTCTTAGCCTAGGGAACCTCCAGGCCAGAGAAAGCCTTTTCTGTTATGCCTGCACAGGCCAACACCATCAGTTGCTGTCTCTAGGTGGTCTCAGACACGAGCCCAACCTCTCCATCCCTCCAAAAGCTGGAGGCCTTTCAGGTCCCTGCAGGTTTCACTTTGCTCTCAGCCCACAAGAGAATCCAACCTGCAGGGACCCAGTCAAACATCTCATGGCTTTGCTTAGCTGGTACCTTCCAACTTCTGCTTTGAGCTGCTCTTTAAAGGGGAAGAGAACACCAAACCAGTGTTAAGACCACTTCCTACAACAGGTCTGCTTTTCACACCTCAGTGCCAACCCCTCTCAGGACACAGGCTTTAGCAGGAGAGCTCTGCCCTGGCACAGAAAAGCTGTTTGCAATTTCCCCTTCAGATGTATCTGAGAAGAATTAGTATGGAAACCTGTTGTGTTTTCCTCCCTCCTTCCTGTGATATTTAAGCTAATAATATTTCTTGAAGCAAAGAGAAAGGTATTTTATTGGGGCATGCTCAGCAGATGGGATTTCAGTGGCTCTAGCTCATCTAATTACTCTCTCTCTGCCATACTTCCATGGCATGCTTTGTAGCCTTACATATTTCTTGTAAATGTTGTGATTTTTACAGCCCTAAGAAAGGAAACAATAACATTAATTGATTTGGAAAGTTGCCTCCTGACTGCACTAATAAAGGTAGCAAGTGGTAGTGGTGTTAGTAAATGAATGCCAAGAGGAACAGAGAAAATTAAAGTCCATAATTCCAGTGTCAGTCACTAACTCTTACAACACGAGCAGCAGCCCCTCTGCATCTGGCCAAAACTTGTCCCCAGAAACCAGAGATTCAGATCCTCTAGGTAGTTAATTCTGTCAGGAGGGATTTCTGCAATTTTTTGTACAATCATTTTTTCCCTCTGGAAGCAGCAGATGCAACTGAAGAATACAAAGGGGAGGAAAAAAAGCTGTTTTGGTGAGTGGGCTTCACAGAAGAATTCAGAACAAATTTCTGAGTGGGATTACTTGGCCCATGTGCTCAGAACATCATTCAGTGCCTGAGCTGGTTTTTCTGCCCCACGAGACCATTTCCCTTGTGCTTGCTATCAGCTTTGAGTTTTCTTCTTCACTTGAGCAGGGACATATGCTGCGTGTCCATGCTGGAAGGGCTCACAAACGAGGTGCTTGGCTTGGGTAGAAGCTATCACCTCAGCCAGTGGGCAGCCCCTGAGCTGCAGGCTTTGTTCAGCAACCCAGCTCCAATGACCTCCCCGGGGACCTTGGTGGGAGGACCGAGTGCCATTTGTGTGGGATGACACCAGATAGCTTAGCCATGCACCACTGGAGCCCTTCATTCCAAGGGAGCCAGAGATGTTGGTAAGGCCTTGCAATCACCACCATCACGAGACCTTTCCCTTGCCCTTTGCAGCTCTCCCAGCCCTGACCTGCAGGCTCAGCCTGTGGGCAAGAAGCGTTCATCCATTCTTGGGCAGCCTGCAGATGTTGGGCTCCATAATTGGTTTATTTCTCCTCAGAGTGTCTCATAAAGGCTGACAGTGAAGTCCTGGGTTGGGAGGGGAATCTGCTGGCCCCCTTGACAACTGACATGATGGAGAAAATTGCCGTGTCATCACTTATTAGGGACAGCATATTTCCTCACTCCTGAGCCTGAGAAGGTCCCAGCTGACAGGGAGAGAAACTGGGATTTACCTGGAGCTGGTGGCCCTGGGCTGGGTGGTGAGTTTTTTTGGCAGATAGGCACTGCCCTTGGGGAGGCTGCTGGGGTATTACAGCACATTTTCATGCTTGACCTGCTCCTCACCTCTCCCTTTGCCAAGCGACACAGGGAACAATGTGCTCCTTTCTAAGTGAGGGTGCCTGGATAGTTTTGGCTGCTGCACAAGGAATGAGATCACGGAGGGAACTCATAGAAAACAATTCCTTTTCTTCCTCATCAGAAAGAATCACAGAGTCTCGCCCCAACTAGACATTTCTCTAGGTCTAGTCAAAAACAGTTGTTGGCTCTTGCAGAGAACAGATTCTTGTTCACAGAACAGAGACCTATTTTGACAGGTTTTTGGTTACCTTGTTTACTTACATTAATTGTTTCCTTGGCAGCCTGTAGCAAGGTTATATCTGTCCCAAGAAAAAGCAGCATCTGTCATCAGAATTGCCTCTAAAACAGTCTTGTCTTGGCTTGAACATCCAGGTAACTTCTCCACAGCTCCCATTGCTTCGGGAGGTGAAGTGAATTGTATTGGAAATGTAGCTGTCAGTTCAAAAAGAGCAGGGAAGTTCTGCTGAGGGCAGTAGGGCAACAGCCCATGGAAACGGGAGGAGGGTGGAGGGCTGGGGTGATTGCCAGGAGGGGATGAAGCTGCAGGAGTCCTTGCAAGCATCTGGTCCCCTCTGTTCTTAGCTGCTCACAGATTATAGAGACAATAATGATCACCAGGACCCACAAAGGCTGCAGAGACCCTCAGCAGAGGAGCAGCTGGAAAGTGTTTATGCAAAGGCAGCTGCCACTGAGACACCTGCTTTGCTTTCCCGGCCCTTTATACCTTCTCCCTTTTCAGCTTGTGCCCCAGAACAACACGATTTTCCTGTTCCTGTGGGCCCAGCCTGCGGGAAGAAATAATCACCATCAGCAGAGCAAACAGATTGTTGCAAGAGCCTTTAGGAGGTGGAAGTGACACTTAAGAATCCCTGCCATTAGCAGGGGATGGCGGCAGCCACCCATTGCAGCTCTGCTTTACAGAGCTGCATAAACATTTTCCTTCTAGCTGATATCACATCTCCCCCAATTCAGCCCTGCCTGGGAAATGGAACGAGTGGTTTGTTGGGGATTTTATTTTATTCTATTTTTTGCACGCTGTGCACAGCCAAGGTAATGGGGGATTTTCTGCTCCAAAGGGAGATGGAATCACATTCAGCAGGTGCAAAGTGGCTTTTCACTCTCCTTCAGCCAGTTCACTATCATGAGTCTTAAGCAAGGAAGGTGGGTTTGTGCAGGAAGAAATCATAATCTCTCACCAGAAAAGTGTGACAGCCCTTGAAATATTGGGCCTGGAAGGGCAGGGAGCTCAAATGTAAAAGGAGTGCAAAATAGCATAGGGAGTTCAGATTAATAATACGAAGCTGAAGCAACTGATGCAACAAAACAACAGTGTGTTTTTCCCTAGAACATTCTTTTCTCCACTTTCCTTTTCTTCAGCTCAGTTTGTATTCTTTGACAACAACTTAGATGACTGCAGGTGATTCTTTGCAGACAAAAGAAATTATAGACATTTTCAGTACTTCTGTGTTCACATGTACAACTGACAGAGCAGATTGCCCTGTTGGTACAGGTAAACTTCTGAAATTCTTCCAGATAACTGTGGTTTTTGAAAGAGCCATTATGAAATTTGTCATTCATGTTACACATTTGTTGGGGTTTCGGTTCTTCTCTCCTTTCAAAGGTTTGTTAAGTTGTTAGGGGTTTTTTTTATGGGTTTCTAGCCATTTCAAAAATCTTGTTTTTGATGTCAGTATGGTTTTAATTTAAGTAAAAATGGTAATGGCATAAAAGTGTTCATACAAACAACAGCAATAACTTCCCTGGTGACTCACCTAAAGAAAGTTAAGTTGCAGGTTGTGCCTTTACACTAAAATATGCTGTATGGGGTGTTCTCTTATTTTATTCCTTCCATCCTGCCTGGCATTCACACCCTTGGAATAGCCTGGGACTTAATATTACTGCCCTCACAGAGAAACCCTGTCAAAGCCTGTTACCTGGGAGGAAAAGAGGTTAAAAAATAGGATTTCTGCATCACGATGTTAAATTGCTCAGTGCTACATAAATATGACAAGGGAAATACAAGGAAGCTGTAACCAATACACCAACATAACTGTCATTGGAGGCTGATCTGGCTGGGTTTATACCTTTTGCTGCTGTCACTCTGAACTCTCTCATTGCCAGAGTATAATTGTTTGGCATCAATAACTTATATTAATACATTCCTGTGTACGGAGCAGCTCTTAATGATTACGCCCAACCTTAATTTGCTGAGCCTCAATCACTCCAGCAGCTCGTTGGCATTGTTAAGGTTAGTAACTGGGTGATTCATAAGACAGGGCACATCACCAATCAAGCTGATTGCAGTAATTGTTGCAGTGAACCGTAGGAACACCAGGCAGTTTGTTATTTAGCAGCAGCTTCCCCCAGCACACGGGTCTCCTGGGGGCACTGCAGGGGTCCACAGCACGCTGCTCTGAGGAGGGCCTGGTGCAGTTTTGAATGTGAAAGACTTTCCTACATCAGGGGGAGCTTCTCTGCCTGTGCAGGAAGACCTAGATTCTGAATCTCAACTGTTTTCTCTCAGGGAAGTAAAATCTAGAACCCTAAGACTACATACCTGAGCCCCATCTCTGCTGGAATTACAAATCAGGGAATGCTGGTGGGCTGGCAAGGAAAGGTGACTTCTCTTTCCCCAACCCTGCTTCCCTTGTGCAACAAATTCCTTGGTGAGAAAAGTTTGGAATGCTCTCAAGCTCGTCAACCAAGAGGACAGGTTTTAGCCTCAAAAAGTCCTCAAGGCTCTGTTCCTGAGGGAGCAGAGGATGATGGTGCTTTCTGTTCTGCCAAGCTCTCCCTTCCTCATCCCCTTATGGATCTCATCTGGGGTGGTGGGTTGACCTTGGCTGGGTGCTCTGCAGGTAGAGCACCATCCTAGTGGGTCCTACAATCAACAACTGAAACGAGTATGAGAGTTTGGGTATGTTTGGGTTCCCTTGCCACTATTAATAACTACCCTGAAGAGTACTTAAATATCTTTAAAAGGACTTAAATATCTTAAATATCATTAAATTTGCAGTGATGTGTCTGCTACCAGCGTTCCCAGCAGTTCCTCTGCCAACAGAAGTGCCAAGTATCCTGATTTTATGGTGCAAACCTATGGATTAAAAATAGATCTTATTAACTGCTCAGAACTGACACTTCTCTCTGACTAAAGGGGCTCATTTCTTTGCAGGCAGTAGAAGGATCTTCCTGTTATGCTGATAAATAGAGGCATTTGCATAAATAGAATCAGATGTTAGGTCTTCCTGCATATGTACTCCAGAATTAGATGTTTTGCTCTTGGGTGCTTGAAAGACCTGCTGCTGCAATGGGGCTGAAAGGGAATTCTAGAAAATAGTTACCAAATGTTTGAACTGGACAGGGACTGGGAAAGAAAGAGGTGAGTGTCCTTCCTGAAATCAATCTCAGCTTCTACAGTGAAATGTAGGACAGAGACATCACACTGTCCGTTTGCATTCTGGTGTGTTGCACACTGTGCACATGATATCATGTGTTACAGGTAAGAAAAGGCAGTTTTCTCAGTTTTGTCTGGAAGAGCTCTGATTGTGCTGGACTGGTGCTGTTGATGAATAATGTCCCATGGAGCATTACAGCTTTGTGCATTTGTAAACTATGCAAAAGCAGCACCCCAAAGCCCATGTGGCTCTGGCACGTGCTGCTGCGGGAGAAACAGGAGGGGGAAGTTCTAAGCTGTACTAACCTATCTGTGCTGCTGTGGTCAATAAACACTTTCCCTCCAGCTTCAGCTGGATAGAGACCAGTTCTGCACATTTTGGGAGAGAAGCTGCTTAAATGCTGGAAGGACTTGTGGTCACCATGACGAAAGGGATTTTATGTCTCAGAGGTTTCTGCATCAGGTTGAAACGAAGAAGGTTTGTTCTTTTTTTTTTTTTTACAGGGCAGAAAGGGATGGACTTTCTGCCTCCTCCCTCCTTGAGCTGGTTTCTTGCTGTCAGTGCTAGGGAGCTGCAGCAGCAGGAATGGCAAACACCTATATCCCAGCTTATCACTTCCCAGTGTTGCTGCTTTCCTGCTTCCCTGAGTGCTGTACCCTTCAGCCGTGCCGAGTTTGCTTTTGGAGGGCAGAGAAGAAGTGCTGGCTTCCCTTTTCAACATGTGCAAATGCTCAGCAGGTGTCTGCTTGCCTGTGTGAAGCCTTGCTTGGGCTGAAAACCAGGACACACAGCACATTCCTAAGGGGAAGCTGGTTTGTTTGGAGGTGCCCACAGCTGGCAGGTACACGTTCAGGACAAAACCAGCTGCACCCTTCATGCAGGCTGAACCTGAAGACACGTCTCCCACCTTGCTGAACTTCAGATCTCATCTGGGCTTCTGGCATGAAGCATTGCTAATGAGCCCTTTCCTCCCTTGCTTGTTGAGCAGGGGCTTGAACACAGGGCTGTGAACACAAGGGCTTATGCAAAGTGTGAGCAGTCCTGGCAAAGCAGTCTGAGAGCCATTATTTATTCATTTGAATAACACTTCTCATATGTTTCTCAATGCTTTAGAGGCGAGGCATTCCTACAGGTTCACTGCAGCACTTAGCCTAGGGTCTTTTCATGCATTTTCAAACCATTTATTCCAAACTACAGTTTATAAAACTCTCTTTAAAGGTTAAATGAAACCTGGTTCCTCCTCGATTCCTCCTACCCTTTCCCCGTGCAAACCTTGCCCTGTTATTGCTGCTTTGCTGCAGCAGGGTTGCACACAAAGTCTGAGGTTCTGGCATTGATTACATCTCTGTGGAACAAGGAATATTGGTGTGGTAGTATTTTCTTACTCTTGTTACAAGCTAAGGGAGCTCCTGGGACAGAGTCTGGTAACTGTGAGTGTCACATAAATGCCAGAAGTCCCAGCTGAGATAGGACAGACCAGGGCACGGGAGTGGTCCTATGTGGAGCAGTGTCCCCTTACACCCCAGCTCATCATATTATAATTTCTGGTGCTTCAGAGAGACCTTCTCAGTATGAATGAGCCACCCTGAGCAGACACCAGGGACTTGGGTTTTTACAAGAAACGAGCACCAAGAGATATTGTTAGGAGTACAAGGGGGGTATGAACAATGAGAACAAATCACACCTTTCTTTGGAGCTGGAGAACCCCTTTTCTGTCAACTTCTCTTTCTAGGCTCAGTGCTGCTCCCAGCTAATATTTCCACTTGCCTCCCCAAAAGTAACTTGGCTGCAGACCTCTTGCTTCCCTTCAGCTCGCTGGGAGGTGTGGTAATTACTGCCTATTTTTCCACATTGGTGCCTTTCCCCAGAATTATTTTCCACTGGTATTAAATTCCTACCTTTATCACCTTGGGGAGAGTTCAGCCAACATGACCTGATCACAGCAGGCTGCCCTACTTACCTAGAGGGATTTTTTTCCTCCCCAGCTCTGTGTTTTAGATGCCAGGAACTTCCCTTCTTCTTTGCCTGGTGCCTAAAAATAGCTTAACACAGCTCACAGGAACAGCCTCTGCCAGTTGCTACTAGAAACTCTTTGGCATCCAAAAGAGCAGCCAGTGGCTTCATGGAGGGCTTTGGCTCACAACCCTGCCTGTGAGTCTCTGAAGGTGCCCCTGCCTGATGGATCACCTCCCACTCATGGCTGTCTTTGAGTCCTCTGCTTGCAGAGCTGAGCAGGTGAACCTGCTGACAGTGTCCATCTGTATGTTGGAAAACACTGTGAGGAAGCTCAGTTCAAGATCTGAACATGAAAAATAATAATACTAGTAAAACAGCCGATTCAGAACTGTCTTTGCACCTGGAACATACACCCCTGTTTAAAAGTCTCCATGAATTTTTATTTTAAAGTGATGAGAGCCTGGAAACTTTATTTGTCAGGACCTTTTCTTTTTCTGCTGTGTAGCAGCTCAGTGTGTGTGCCTGCTCTGAAGAAGGGAGCAGGACTGTGTTTCCTATTTGGCACATGATTATTACTGGGGGATGGGACAGGACTCACAGGAAACAAAAAAGAAGTTGCTAGAAAGAAAGAAATCCTGCTTTAGGACTGGAATCTTCTTGCCCTGAAGCAGACTTGGGAATCTTCCAGCTGCTGGAGCTGGAAAGTGTTGCTGGGAAGGTGCCAAGGAGGGGTTGCTTTGGCCAGTGGGTAAATGGAGGTGGTCAGCTCCCAAAACAGCTCTCAGTCTCCACTGCTGAGTGGATTGCCAGAGAAATGAATCAGAGGAAGGGAAATTATTTGAGAAAGAAAAAGGAGGGTTGAATGGACTTGAACAGTTGCAGAAGAATAGTAGAACAGGAAGGGTTGCTGGAGGGAAGTCTGGTCACACTCTGCTCTTCCATTAATTGCTGCAGTACCTTGTAGGTGATGTGCAGGTTGCTCTGCTGAGCTGAGGGGTGGGAAATCATTCTCTTGCAGCCAAGAATGTGGTTATCAACCCAAGCTGAGTCTTTCAGAAGGTGTCTATTTGTTACAGGGGAAAGAGCAGAGGAAACCTGCTCCAGACATCTACAGGAAAGTCCATTTACTGGATCTCAAGTCTATCTTCTGTAGTCCCCATCTGGGGCCACTGAGAGCCTGACAGAATGATGCTCTGAGCACCCCTAGCATTGAGTCCAGGGCAGATCTTGGCCTCAGTTCCACAGGAGCTGCCTTCCCAGCTGCTGCACTGAAGGCAGCGACCAGTGATACCAGTGCACATCAGGAGAGAGCCCAAAACAAAGGAGAAATTCTGCTTCCAGGGCCTTGCAAGTCTACAGACCCCTGTGGCAAACAGGCTTATTGTGACACTGAGTAGCTTGGAATCACTGGTGGACTTGGCAGTGTTGGATTTATGGTTGGACTCGGTGACCTTAAGGGTCTTTTCCAACCTACATGATTCTGTGATTCTATAAAAACCTGTTTGTGTGTCCCCTGTGTCACCATCTGCTGAAAACACTGTCAGCCAGTGTGACATTGTCTGTCGTAGCTTGTTGGCTGAATTTGGGATCTTAAAAGCATTTAGTTCCCTGTCATTCTACTCCCACAACAACTCTTCCTGTAGCAGTTACAGGTCAGACAATAAGTGCAGCATTAATGTATGTGAAATAAAAGCAATCCTGAGCCTGTGTCCCTGCAGAATTCACTTCATACTCAGCCTGATGGAGAGGTAATTTATCCTAGAAATGATGACTTGAAGTTTGGCCATTTGGTAGAGTTCCAAGAGGCACACAGTACATTTGGCTTGGAATTCATGCAGGAAAGGACTTTTCAGACTTTTTTAACCACTCAGAACAGTTGAGGAAACTGGAAGGTATCCTTAAGAACATTCAATGTCACCCTAAATTAGGCCATAAAAAGTAAGTGCTTTTTAAAAGCAGTTTTCCACAGTAGGGTCTGCATTGTCAGAGCTTTCTAGTGATTTAGAGGTTCTCCTTCCTTGTGGCTCCTGCAAAAAAAATCAAGAAATGGGAGTCTGGCTGCTGTGAAAAATACTCTTGTCTTCAAATTTAGAGGAAAAGCTATATATATATATAATGTGCTAAACCTCTATAAAGCAGAGCCCATAAAACTGGGAGTCTGACAGCAGAGGTGTGGAGCACTGTCATGTGGAGAGCAAACCTGGATCTTAACCCTTTTGGTTTCATGTGGTAGTGACTGGAAGTGTTGCTGGGGCTCTGATGCTTTCCCCCAGGCTGGGTTGTGGCACTTACTTGTTTTTGGAGGATCACACTGAATGTGAGGAACAAGAGAAATCCCTCAGTACTGAGAGGGCTCACTTGTCATAAAGCTACTCTTTTTTTTATCTTCTTCTTCCTTTCTTTTCTTCTTTCTCGGATGCATCCCAACTGCCTACATGACTGTTTTCTGACTGTCTTCACGACATGTTAAGCTCCAGATCAGAGTTGAGACACATGCAGAAGACATGTCTGTGAGCACCTTTTTCCCTTGTCAGCCCTTAACTCTTCTCCCAAAAGTTGCCTTTTACAGTTTTCTTATCACCTTCTCTGTCACTAGTTCCCTCCTGGCCATCAAGTTAATTAGTGTTTCTCTCCCTTGTCTTTGGGTCAGCTCTTATTAGCTACAGAGCCACCTCCCTTGCTCTTTCTGGGATACTAATATGGATGGGAACCAGCTCATGTGTGGGGCAACATTCAGCAGAGGCTTCAGTGGGTTAAGAAAACAATGTGGAGAGGAATTAGTGTGGGGCAGCAGGATTCTGGCCTTTCCCAGAGCCTCAATGAAAAGCCCTTTCAGAGCCATTTAATTTCCTCTGGCAGTGGATGGACTGGATGACCCAGGGGACAAGAGACCTCTTAGTTCTGGTGTATACCTTGTTGCTCTGGGTCAGCTTCCAGGCTTTAAACTTCTCTGAAAACGTGCACACAGACAAAAAAAAATAAAAAATCAGTCTGGTAAATAACATTCCCTTTCCCATCAAGTGCTTAACAGGGAAGGACAGGACACAAGCACAGCTCAGAAAAGCTTCATTTTAATCTGCAGTGACACATCAGGCTGCAACAGGCAGAGGAGGAGCTCTTAAGCACAACAGACAAGAGAAAAGAGGAGGGTTTTTTGTACCTCTAATACTTCTGTGATGTTTATTAGGGTAGCTCTTAACTGTGACAGCAGCAGTTGTGCTTTGCAGCTCTGCCACTGCATCAGGATCTTTTCTGACTCAGGATCTACGCGTGGGCATTGTAGCAACAGCCCAGCTAGTGTCACCTGGCCAGTGTACAGTCAGCTCAGAGCACAGGGAACTAGGGAAGCTGCAAACAACTGCAGCAAACCAACGTTTCCCCAAAGCATTGGCTTGTTGCTTATCCCTTGCCCTTCTGCCAAGGGCTATCAGCAAAACCCAGCCCCTTGGGTGTGGGTGATTTATGGCTGCGCTTTTTTTTCTTATTCTGAGCCCCCAAACTTGCCACCCCCAGCAGACACAGCATCTGGGTATCTTTGTCACATCACCATGGTGAGGAACGCGGTGATAAACACATTGGGTGAGGTCCCTCCTTGCTCATCAGAGCCTGGTAGAACCACTTGGAATGGTACCTGTTGAATGCAGCACATCCTGCAGTGCCAGGCACGTGCCAGAGCTGCTCAGGAAGAATTCCCATCCTCACAGGGCTGCAGAGGGACCAGCCCTGGGCTCTGGTCCATGGAGTGTCACCAGGCAGCACAGGAGGGGCTGCAGAACTGCAGGTTCAGACAGAGCTGGTACCTGAGCACAGAAGAGAGGTGAAGTTGGAGTGTCAGGCTGTGCTGCCTGCAGGGTGGCTCTCCTGGCCTCCACCATCTGGGAAGCCTCTTCTTCCTCACATCAAACCTCTTATTTGCACCAAAGGTGCAGCAGAGAGCTCTGCTCGGCTGAGAGAGAGCGATGCTTTCAGCCAGGGACAAGCTTTCTCTTCCAGCTGCCCTTTTAGAAGATCTTTTATCTGTATTATTTATTCTCATATAACTTAATGTGAAAGGCCTCCTCAGCCCCAGGCTCCAGCAATTAGCACTAATAGATGATTACACAGCAGAGGCAGCACATAAAGGCAGTGTTCATTCTGTGTGGCCACGTGCAGCCCAGACTGATCTGCTGTCTGCCAACCTGCCACTGCTGAGGAGCAGCCCCACTGTGCTGCAGGGCCAGGAGACACCTCAGACACTCCTGCTCAGCACACCAAGCCAGCCCTTCGGAAATAATCCTGTGTATTTTGCCTTCTGCACACACGAGTGTGCACAGGCAGAGGAACAGGAAGCCCCCACCCAGGCCTGCTTGGGTTCCAGGTTGCATTTCTTCATTTTCTGCAAAGAATCAGGCTGCCAAGTCTTGCTCCTCACGCTGCTCTGCCTGGCAGCTCAGACACCCACCATGCTGGGCACCACCAGGGGGCTCAGAAATAAATTTTTAAGTGCTAAAACCCTCACTTTGGGAAGACAAGGGCAGGAGAGGCTCCCAGCTGCAAATCCTCAGGGTGCCTTACTGAACTGTGGCAGCCTTCCTTTCTCTAGAATTTCTTTTCATCCCTGTTCCTGCATGGAGAGAAAGAAGCTGGCATTTCATTTCCTCCTTTCTAGCCCTAAGGTCTCTGTCTGTAGGTTGGTCTGTTGTACTAGCAACCAGGTACCTGCACTAAGCAATTCCAAGGACCTGTTTCTCTCCAGTGACCACATTAAGCCTCCTAAATTAGGTTGAGATAATTAAGTAGCATCTTCTCAGCCAGGTTGCCTGGCTTTGAGCAGGAAGCAGTGCTCTTGGCAGGGAAATACCAGGGCTGAAGGGGCAGCCTGCTACTGCAGTCCTGCTGTGGCCACCCTGGAATTCTTGATCTCCTTCTGGGAAGGTGTCCCTGCAGCTCAGAGCTGTGGGCAGCACAGTGTGGTGCAGTGCTGGCAGCTGATTTTCCAGCAGAGGCACAGGGAAGGAGCTTCTGGAGACAAGGCTCATTGCTTAGCTTTTTTTTTTTTTTAAGTTGGAAACACGGTTGGTTGAATTTCCAAAAGCTTTTCTATCTGAGAAAAAAAAAAACACACTGCAAAATGTGCCAAAGTCACCTTCTCCTCAGCAGCTGGATTCTGTTAGGGACATGTCTCCAGAGCTTCAGAATGGGTGGAAAATGAAAAGCAGCTGACTTGGAGTGTTTACTACACTGGCTGGCACAAATGGGCTCTTTCCCAGCTCCACTTTGACCTGCTTGTTGGTCTCTGTTGAGTGAGAAATCCATGCATGGGAACACTGAAGAGTGTAGAACAAGTGCATTACTAGAGATCCACCCTGCCTGCCCCCAGAGAAATATGGCATCAGGTAGGGAAGCACCTTGCAGTGTGCTCTCAGGATAAAACTGATCCTTTGCTGGCAACATCCATCAGGCAGGCAAGCCAGAATTAACAGTCATAAATGAGACAAATGGAAGAGTGTTGTTTGCTATGTGGGTAACTCAGGAAGTACTGAGGGAGGACTTTTCCCTGGCAGATTCACTGGGGAACTGAATTCCTTTAATTCCTGCTTTTCAGGCAAATGTCTTCATTTTTGGATCCAGCAGAAGCTGCAGTTACCCTCATGGTGTGTTGCTGGAGATCACAGGCTCTCATGCACTGTGGTTTTGAACATGACAGAACACCTTTCTCCTTTGGACAGCAATAAATTAGTGGCTATAATTGGAGAGGTGTCCTGGAGCTATTATGAAGTTAGAAGTCCAAGGGCAGAGTCTGGAATAGGAAATTTGCAATAATTCTTTGTTCATTTCTGATATTGAAGGAAGCTGCTTGATCTGTTGTTGGCCTCGTGATGCTCACAAAACAGTGACTCACTGAGCTCATAGCTCATCCTTCCATAGATCTAATTTGTAGAAAGGTTACCAGAAGGATTGAGGTTTTTTTTTTTTGTTCTAGTTTGGCCACACTCTCTGCTCCCCTTGCTTCTGATGGGGAGAAGTGTCTGGCAAAGCTGTTGTGAGCAGAGCAGCTCTGCTGTGGTGCCAGGCACGAGCAAAGGTGGCAGCATAAAATGTGACCAACAGAAAATGTTTCATGCAAAGGAGTTTGTCCTTAGACTGTGTGAAGAGGCAGAAATCTAATTGCTGCAGCTGAGCCAGTGCCATGGGTTTGGTCTTGGCTGGATTTTATCTGTCTTTGGAACCTCAAACATCAGGAATAAGATTCCCACTCTGCTTTTTCATGCCCAGATCGGGTCTTTTTGCTTCAGGAGTGTATCCTTCCCTCACACAGCTCAGAGAACATCAGCAGGAGGTGAGTTCATTCTGTTTGGGCAGGTTCCACTCCTGACCAGAAGATTTCTTGTTTTAATGCAGTTCCTGTTCAGGATTACTGCCCTCTCATCAGCTGGTTTTGGAACTGCCAGGGTATCCCTAGTTCCTGGATCAAAATCCCACCCTCCAGCATATGACTGCTGGAGAATGGTGCTGTCCTCTTCCTAAGGAACAAAGACCAAGGAAGGGTATCTGCTCTGGACATTCCCATCGGGCTGGGGGGACACAGAGGCAAAGCATATCCTGCTTTCTGAAGAGAATCTGGCTTCTTTCCTACAGAGAGTAACTGGGAATCACACAGCTCACTTGATTTTCTTGCTGTCTTGTCCAGGCTCTGCTCTCCTCTTCTCCCTTACACATATTCCTCTCTATAGAGGAAACAGAAAGCAGCCTAGGAAAAAAAGCAGAATGTGAGGGGATCTGGGAATCCTCAAAGGATATCTCTGCTTTAACTGCAGAGTCACCACCAGAAAAGCTAAATCATTTATTCTCCGCCTTCCTCTCAGCATCTTTCTGTTTAAAAATGTAATTAGATCTGCATGTTCCTTGGTTTTAATTTTAATTACGTGTCTAGAACTGCATTGTTAAGGCTGTTTAGTGTCCATTTCTAAATTAAAAATCTCTGCTCTATCCTGAATACCACTGCACTTTATTCCATTTTATAACAGGGAAATGCTTTGGGTGTTTGTTTTGTTGTTTTTTTTTTAAAGAAGCTTTTGAAGACATTTAATGTTTTGGGGTTTTTTTACTAGACTTTTTCCTAGGGATTTCTACTCAGACTAAAGGGATTGATACTATTTACAGAGAGTTTGATAAAAACCTTGCAATCCTCCAGATTTCCTTTTCAGAAAGAATGGAAGGCACCAAAGTTGAGGAGAGCATTTTATTTCCTTAATGTTGCTGTTTTCTGTGCAGTGGGACCTCACACCAGCACGGTCTGAGGAGCTGCAGAAACAGGAAGGAAAACACATGCAGCTCCTGCCTCCACATAAAGAGTAAAATTAACAAACCACAGACATTACACCCAAAGATAATTCTGTGAAAATGGTCTTGAAGAGTTCCTGTTTGTTTGTTCAGATGTGTTAATAGAGACCTGAAAAGCTACTGACAGAAGAAAGGAGCTTTGAAGTGATCTGAAGGTGTATTAGACATCAGCAAAACTGTGGTTCCAAAAAAGCAAGAGCCCAGGGAGAAGCTGTCAGGGTGCTTTGCAGGTGTTCTACCAGAGGCAGCTTTTAGGGAGCAGCAAAGGAGTCTGTCTCTCCTTTTTGTCCATGGTGATTTGGGCTGAGCTGGGAATGCTGAGCTGGGATCCCTCGCTCTGGCTGTGCAGGCAAGCAGAGGAGACAGGTGATCCAGCTGATGGCCAGGAAAGATCTACCCTCTTCTCATGGTGCTTTTTTCTCCCTTTCTTAATCCCTTGCCTGCCTTCAGTCCTGGCCTTTCTGCTTTCCTCGCCACCAGTGCTCTCTGAAACAACTAACCTCAGGCTCCTGGTCTGTCTGAGGAGCTGCTCCATGATTCCCTGGGCCCAGCTCTCCAGGCTCTGCACTGCTCTTCATTTGTTTTATGCTCCCTGGTGGAGTTCAAGCCAGGTCAGCAGCTACACCCAGAATTAAATACAACATGCTTCATGTCACCACAGGGAGTTCTAATTCTTGTTGAGATCCCACTCCAGCCAGGGCCCCTCTGGAAGTGACACACACTCAGCTTCCTGGCCATCTGGCCACTGCTGTCTGTGGATGTGGAATAATAAATAGGATCTGCACGTTTATATTAGAAACTGCAGAGACACACAACCCTGTATGTAACTGCAGTGTCCTGAGGGCCAGAGATGTCACCTGAGATGGAGCTGGTGGCTGTGCAGCCTTCAGACACCATTGCCACACAAGCAGCAAGACCCAAATCTTGCAGCATTGCTGCCCTGGATATACGTAAAGCATTGGCCTTTGCATCCTTATGGATAAAACACATTCCAGAAATGCTAGATGTCACTAACTTCTAAAAACCCCAGGCGTTTCTCAGTTTGCATGCACAAGAAAATGCAGAGCTGCCATGCGTTTGTCATGCAGCTGGCACATCTAGTCCATTAAGCAGGGAAGTGCTTTATTCCTCCACTCCACCTGCTCATCCAGAGGAGTTTCCCCTCTGAAGCACATCCATGATTTGCAGGGAGATAGATGGCACTTTGTAACTATTAATTTAATGAGCTTATTTCAACATCACCCAAGCAAGGGAAAATTTACATCACTTACCTTGTGAGAAACCAAGGAACCTGATGTGATTAGGGCCTCCACTCAGCAAACGTGTTCTAACATGGGTCTGACTTCAAGAGATTTGAAGAGACTGTTTTAAAACAAGGGGTGTAATAAAGGAGCTGGAAATGAACTGCACTGCACACTCAAGGATCTTTTCTTCTTTCCTGCTGGCAATGGTGTAGAGCTTGGGTTTTCTTTTAAAAACCAAAACAACGACAATAAAAACAGACAGTGAAAGAGGCAGGATGTTTTCAGAGCTGTGGGTATGTGCCATTAACTGGGAACGTTGTCACAGCCTGTGTTGGGATGGGAGAGCAATTCCTCTCAGACCCTCTGAGAGGGCTGGACAGGACAGTGAGGGGCTGTGGGCTCCTGCTCTGAGCTGTGGTTTGTGCCCCATCACACAACCCTTTGGAGCTCTGCTCTGCCCCAGCGTTGCCTTGCTCATCATCTGCCCACTTAGAAACAAAGCCCTTCAGGGCCAGGGCTACTTGACTTAGGTTTTATTCAACAACTAATGAAACAAGTCTTTGGTCTGCTTTGGATTCTCTGGGTAATGAACTTTTACATGAACTCGGAGAGAAATGTTAGAGCAAAGGCTTAACTGAGATCACTTGATTAGAAGCAGCTCTGGGAAAGCAATCCATGAACCTGCAGTGGAAAGGTAGTGGTAGTCTCTGTAAAATGTTCTCCACTTCACTGGGGCTAGAAGGAAATAGGAGAAACCACTTTGGGGACATTGGTTATACCACCTCCTGCCCTGAGGGCTGCTCGTGAGACCTTGCTCTAAGACTCTTCCTGGAGCAGGATCTAAAAGCATCATTTAAAGAGAGATTTGCCTTGAGTTGGTAGCATTTACCCCATGCATGTGCCTATTGGAGGTTGTGGATCAGTGATACCCCAAGTAACTAGCATGGAAGAGAGGTGTGTGCTCTGCAGTGCCCAGCAAGCTCCTCGGGTTGCTCAGGGCTCCTCTGCAGACAGCACTGGTAAATCTGACCTGTCAGGTAGTGTTGATTCTTTCCTTCCTCCCTGGTGTCTTTCATTCCTCCCCTCCCTACTTCAATCTGTCTGCCAGAACCTCTGTAATAGCTATTAATTCTGTGGAAACTTGTAAATGAGAAGGGAAGGAGGGGAGAAAAAGATAAATAATTTATCTTAACCTCTTCTCATCATGTGTACAGACTAGTACTCTGCTTTGGGGACAAGTTCAGGTGTTTTAGTAGAGGTGAAATTTTACTAAGGCAACATAAGTGAGCATGAGGTATTTGTAGGGCTGCTTTCCTCCCAGAAAGTAAAACATTTTCCCAATTGACAGCATAAATTATCTGATCGTTGGCTCTGCAGAATGACATAAATGAAGTTGTCAGTCAGTCAGGCAAGTAAGTTTTCCCTCTGGTCATGTCACAGGTAAATGATTTGGTGTCTCTTGTGACAATTCTTTCCCTAGTTTGTTTTTCCTTCTCTCTTACTGGCCCAGTATTGAAGGCAAATGTTGTTCCTTTTTGTGATGAAAATGGTTGGGAGCAGAGTTAAAACAAGAAAAAAAAAAAAAATAGCAGTTTTTCCAAGGAAGGCTAAACCATGAAAAGCAAAATTTTGCTCACACTAGGAACAATTCTTCAAGAGCCAAGTACCTCCAGCTCCATAAATTTCTGGGTCAGCAAAGCACTGACATGGAAGATTAAATCCATACAGGATACAATCGTCAGAGACATGTAAATACTTCTACAGTTTCCATTCTTCTGTCCCAGAAAGCTAAACAGAACGTTGCTCTTTTCTGTCTGTACTCACCTGCAGTCTGAGAGGAAGGAACTACATCTTTTTGTGGAAAAAGAGATTACACTCCTGCCACTGGAATTTTTAGCTCAACTTTTATCCTGGAACAGAATACACAGGCAAAATGTACAGCTCCAGGAGGCAACTGCTGCTTTGCATTATGGAGCATGTCTGGGAATCATTAGTGTCCATGACAGAGAGCTGCAGGACCCCAGTCCTGCTTGCAAGTCTTCCCTTCCCTCTCTTGTTGTAAGAAATTCATTCTACATGGCTTCTTGTGTTACAGCTCTAGGTTTATTTCTTCATATTCTCTGTGCCCAGAGCAATTCCTCCCTGCTGGGGGTTGGCCAGCCTGCATTTCAGAGCTCAGCAAAGTTCCCCTAGAAAAGGAGGTGGTGATCAGGTGTCATGTCATAGTTGCACCATTCTGCTCCCAAAAACGTGGGCTGGAGCTGCAAGGAGTTGTCCCCAAGTCTCACTGAAGGATATTGCTCCAGAGAGACTAATAGTTAGAAGACAACTTTATCAGCAGCAGAATATCTGAAACATCTTTGGTATCTGGTGATATCCCCAGGTAATACACAGGGATAAGAGGAAAATCTCTTCCTCTTCCCCTCCCCTTACTGTCGTGATGCTCTTCTAAACAAGAAGCTTTCAGTGAGAGAAGGCACAGGACTGATTTCTCTGACCCTGGAAACAAAGCAGCATGTTTCCTTTGCCCCTTCTCCCCTAAAAATGGAGTTCAGGGATCCCTGTGACTTGCCTCCCTATCAACCCTGCTTTCTTTTAATCTCCCTTTTTCTGATGCTTTGTTTCCAACAGCAAATGCTTTTGGAGCAGGGGAACTATTGGCATCCCCTGGAATGCAAAAAAAAAAATTTGAACTTCAGCAGCAAATCAACTCCCCTTCTCTACAGAGCTTGTGCTATTGCTCTGAGGGAGTTTCAATTTCCTAATGTTCTAAAATCACTGTGATTACAATCCTTTATTATAAAGGTTTTCACAGGCATAAATTCATGTGAGGAAAGAATCTGCACACTTTAGGAGTCAGGAGTACTGTAAAAATGCAGCAGCTGGAAAACCACCTTTTCATTTCTGTGCTTATTAGGGACAGTTTCAGACTTGGGGATAAAAATCCAGGCTTCAATTGTTTAGCTTTCAGCGTGGCTGCTTCAGCAGATGAGGCAGCATCTGGAAGGAGCTACAAAGTGAAGCAGATTATAGAATCATGAGTGGTTTGGGCTGGAAGGGACCTTCAAGATCATGTAGATCGAGCCCCCCTGCGTGGGCAGGGACACCTCCCCATCCTACCTGCCCTTGAACACTCCCAGGGCTGGGGCTTCCTTACATGTTCTGATTTCTTCCGATAGGAAAAGGAGGATGAGAGTGTGTTTAGTGGCAAACTGACTTCCCCTCCCTACTGTTTGGTGCAGCAGACACCAAAGCCACCTTCACAGAGATCCTGAGGGCTCTTGAGTAGCAGGAAAGTCCCCTCAGCTCCCTCTGCGGAGCAGGGGAAAGAACTCCCAGCTCCAGTCCTGTAACACAAGGGCAGGGAAGAAGGAGATCTAAGATATTCATGTCTATCTACACACTATTACTGGCTTATTTACATTGTGGCTTTATTTTAGTTCCCCAAATACTGCTTGGCGGCTCCAATTTATTAGGCCAATTTTAACTGCAATGGGAACTGGCAAAGACCTTATCATTTAATTTTGCTAACATCTCTCATCTCTAATTCATACACCCAGCTCTATGACAAATTGAATTTGTATAACACAATAAATAAAAGGGCTTCTAGCTCTAGTTTCCTGTAATGGAATAAAATTATTGGAAACACACATTAACTGGAACAGGCAGACCTGGGGAAAGGGCTCAGCTTCCCAGCTATAATTCTCACAGGGTCCAACCTGGTTATTTTGCAATAAAGCTAATAGGAGTTTGCACCTGGTGTAATTTTTCCTAATGATGTTAGGTAGTTACCCATTTCCCAAGCTTTGTGCAGCCTCCTGGAAGGAAATGGGGGGGGGGGTTGAAAAACTTTAATGTAAGTGACAAACTAAGAGGTGATTCAGTATGATCCTGCACTGCTGAGCAGGGAGGTGGTGAGAGGGAGTATTTGGGCTCTACTGCAAGCAGACTGCTCTGGGTGTCCCTGTCAGCTGGGCTCTTTGTCACCATGGCTGGATGTTTGACATAGCAGCAGCCTCCTGGAGACAAGGTGTTAGCTGTTGGCACAATACCTTGAGCAAATATATACACTTATCTTGGCAGCATTTGCTGCAGATGCAGCCCAGCTTGGATTACCACAAGAGGAGGCAATGGTTGAAAGACAAGCCTGTGATCACTTTCCCAGGAAAAGGCCATTAGAGGAAATCCCTGGGGGGGGAGAGGAGGGTCAGTCTTCTCCCTAAGTGAAAATTTGCTATGAAACCGAAACGGGTGTCTCTGACTCTGTGAAGAACCAGCTCCTTACGGGCACAGCTCAGTGTAGGGAGAGCCAGTGGTGAAGACCAAAACCTGCCATGGACTTGCCCTTCAGGGTCTCAGCAGCTCTCAGTCTCCAGGAGGTGCCCACACACCTCCCGTGTTGCTCAGGCTCCCAAACTCGGGCACTTAATGAAAAGTTTCCCTGTGAGGAGTGGACTTGCTTCAGGCTCTGGCAGGATCCTCAGGAACATGCCTTGGGCCCAGATGGGTTGAGGGAAGTCAAGGCCTGTCTAGAGGGGGTGTCCCTCCCCAAAAACCCCCGGTGCCACCTGAAGGCACCCCTCTGGCTCCCAGCCACCTCTCCCCATCCCTGCTCCCTGCCCACTCTTCCCCCGACAGCAATTCATGCTGCTGTTCCATTTTATCTTTCCTCACCAGCCTGTTTTCACTCTCCCAGCCTTTCCATGGTTATCTCTGTTTGTTGTTACTATTATTCCCTCCCTTGGGAGCAGCCTGCTGGGGGCTGTTTCCTGGGAATGAATGAGAGCAGCTCTGCTGGGCTTCCTGATTTAGCACCTGGAAACAGGGTCTGGCTGAAGAGCCCCTGGCAGTGACAGCCCCAGAGCAGCTCCTGCTGTTGATTGAGCTGGCAACTGGGACCCCAGGACACATTATTTCCCTCCCCTCTGTCCCATCCTCCTCCCATTTCTGCTCCCACCCTCTAAATGTAGATTAGGCAGAAAAGAGGGAGAAGTGCTTCTCACTTCCCTGCATCCAAATGCAGAATCCAGGGAGACAAAATCTAAAATTAGAGTGCATCACAGCAGCATCTGAGTCAACTCATTTCATGTTGCTCCAGCAATGGCCCCTAGGGAGGCTGCAAATATACCAGGGAGCAACTGATAATAAATAACGTGAAGGTAGAAACAAAAATAAATGAAAGATTCTTTTCTGGTCGTGCCCAGTAGCAACTTTCTCCTGAGACAGTCTCGTGTGCAGGGTTTTTGGTGGCTGAGGAGAGTGCACAGCTCATGCTCCTGATGTGGTATTTAAAGAAGTAAAAATGTAGGTGTTGCCTGCCAATAGAAAGGCCATAATTTTGATGGCACGTTTCTGAATCAGATCAGGAGAGCATTATAAATTATACTACCCCTGAATTTCATTTCTGCTGGGTTTTCTTCTCTATCTGAGGCGTTGATTTCAAAGCAGAAGGGAAAATAAAAAATCCCAACCATGGACCAGCCTTCCCAAATATCTGAAAACCAGGATTTTTCCTTCTGGAATTTATACATGAAAATTTGGTATTTAATTTCTTGGCAGTTGAGACATGGGGAGCTCTTGTTTTGGCCCAGAATGGCAGCCCCATCTCCCTGGGTTTGTCTGTAAGCTAATGTGACCATGGAGAGTGGTGCTACAAGTCAAGTCCTTGGAATAACAAGAGGGAGTATTTTACTTGTTCTTCCTCTGTCAATGCACCAGGTATTTTTAGTGCTTCTGAGGAAATTCTCTAGACACTGGGTATTGTAAGATTTGAGCTTTACAGTCTGACCAAAAGGGGTATTTGAGAGGGCAGCAATTTGCTACGTTAAAATACCTAGGGCAGATAAGGAAGAAAGAGGAGACAGCAGAAGATCTGATGCACTGCACTGTTTTACTGCAGCTTTAGAAGGTGCAAAGATGTTTCCTGCAGCAGCCAGTGCAAGGACAGAGGGGTCTGGGCAGCCCACCTGTTGGGCAGCTCTGCCTGTCACCTGGCTCAGGGATTTTCTTGGTTCAAGGGATCTAATTACTCACACCCACTGGTTACACCAGCCTGTTCCTCCAGCTCCAGGCACAGCGTGTGGATCCATCGGGCCCTGGGCTGTTTACAAACTGATGGACAGTTTTCCCAAGAATTTATCCAGGCTTACGACTGATCTGGGATAGAAACTTGGCTGCCTCTGTAGGAGTCCAATGCCTCGATCTGCTTTTTGTGCAGTGGACAAAGCAAGAACAATGCAGTGTTTCAGTAGAAGAGATGATGCCAGTAAATACCTTGTCTCAAAGCAGTCAAGGAGCTTACAGGAATTGTGAGGAAAGCAGAAAGGCAGCTTGAAAAATAGCTCTTGTCTCAGAATGCAGGCACTCTGTCTTGCATTATTTCCTGCTTTTCACCATTTCTTAATTACCTGTTTGTGCTAATGGAAATATCAAAGTATCCAAATGACAGAGCCAGGTGTTTCTGCTGCATCTCTATGGGCTCGGGGCTGTTTTCAACAAGTGAGGTCTGAGGACAGAGAACCTGTGCAAAAATAAGAGGAAAATAAGGTCTTTTTATACAGAGTCCTTCTAACTCCCAGAGATTAAAAGCAGACCTACAGCTTTGAAGCTGAGAATCATTATTTCTGCAATTGTTTTAGAGCCAAAGATGGGCTTTGAGTGGGCACAAACATGTATTTCAGTCTTAAAGACATTTGCCACAAATTCTTTTCATGCTTTTCATGTGCCATTAAGTTTCCATTACATGGGTAAATGAATTACACACAAAATGTCATCGTTTCAGTAGGAAAATACAGCTCCTCTTGTTAATGTGTAGCCAACACACAAAAGATGATATTCAGTGCCAGTGTTGGCAGATTAACTAATTGCCTTGTCTGATATTACATGGGATGTCACAGACCTGCTGGGGAAAAGCTAAGACTGTTACCTTTAACAGAAGCTGAAAATGAGCTGGCCTCTGGGCACTTTGATCCAAGAAACGTAGGGCAAGTGGGTTTGTTCTGGTGGTAGGTGAGAAGGAGTTTCCTTACAGCAGCAGGAAGGTCTGTGTGGATGGCAGCAGCTCCTGCTGTGCCAGCTGGGGACCTAGCTCCACTTCCCCACTGATTGTCTCTGGGAGACAACACTGCTCTTACCTCCAGTTTGCTTTGGAGCATTTGTAAGGCAAATCAGGTCTTGGTTTCCTCCAATGTTGACTTCTATCAGAAAAGTTCTTTTCACAGCCACTCAAATCTGGGTCTGTCCCCTTGTTTTCTGAGTGCATGCATGCTGGGAAAATGTGTGTACCCCTGTTTGTGCCCATCCTGCTCACCTCCTGCTTCTGAAAGACTCTGTGAGGTCCTGCCTTTGTTTTACACATTTTGGAGCCTTCTTATGAGTAGATGCTTTTGTGCTCTTAGGAAGCCAGTCTGTGCCCAGGCTCTTTCTGCCAGTGTCTGCTGGATAGGTGTCCTTGGCCACATTCTGGAGAACCTGGTGGACAACCTGAAGGTGGAGAGTCTGAGCAGCCAAACACAGAAATTCATAAAGATATCAAAACGTTTTCCTATAGGATGAAAGGATTTGCCTGAGTTCAGAAAGCTGCATTTTCCATGGAGCCTGAGTCAGGCTGAGCAACTTTTAATTTTGTTTTCAACACCTCTTTTTTTTTTTTTTTCCAACAACTTGAATAAACAAACTTTCAGCTTCTCCCATTTCCTTTAATTACCTCCCCTTTAAGGGTAGCTGCACACAGAGATTGTATTACAGCATCTTCTGCAATTTGTATTTCTTCCAGTGGATCGTTTTCCCACTGTGTTATGTTTTTATGAAGCAGTAATCCCTAAGAAACTTATTGCTCGGACCAACGAGTTGTTAGATAATTGCATGGAAAGCACACGGAGGAAGAATTCCATTTTTATCATCTATTGACAAGACTGGATTGTTAGGCTGATTCTTCAGGAAAAATATTTCTGTGGCTGCTGGTCTGTGACAAGAAGACTAGGGAGGAGGGTTGTGTGTGTGATGGTTTATTGAGGAAAAGAGCAGCCATGGGGAAGCTGAACAACTGCTTGGGAACGTTGCTGATTGCTTTCAGCACTTGCTTTCACTTAATCTACCTGCCCAGTGCAGAACATGCAGACATTTCTATTAACAAGGCAACGCTGTAACGTCTAAATTGTGAGCCCAGGGCACACCCCGGCTGTAAAAATAAACATCCAGGGCACCACGTCCTGCAAAGATCAAAACACTCGGTCTCCAACGGGCATTTTCTGCATCTGCAGCCTGTTAGGGATGGGAGGATCATCCTGCTCTGCCTGCTTATGCCTGGAACAGATGGTTTGCAAGCTTGAGATAGAAAGGAAAGAGCTGGAAACTGAGAAAGATGGAAGGATTTGCTCAGGAGGTCCCTGGTCCCAAGTCCCTTTCTGGATCCTTCACAAGTGAGATCCAGGTGGCACCCTGTGCTCTGCAGCTGGTGTCAGGCAGCTTGGCCGCTGAGGTGGAGATGAAGCTTGCAGAGGTGACACTGGGCTTTGCTTGAGGACAAAATAACAACCCCTTCCCACAAACACAAGCATGAGAACATCCAGACTTCTCCCATACAACAGATTAATTGAAAGGCCTTTATTTTACTTTAAATAGCATTAAAAGAATCCTAAAAATACCTTTGGAGCACAACCCACCTTTTCTTACAGCCTCTCTAGGCTGAATTCCTGCTCTGTCTTTCCTTCCGCCTGTATAAAGGGGAAACTGGGCAATAAAACAGATAAGACTTGAGCATTAATTAACCCCCAGATTAACAGATTTTAAAGATGTTTAGGTTTTATTCCATCACTGCAAACTTTGGTACAGGCAACAAGAATGGTCGTGACTGGGAGGACAGCACCCCTTGGCTGGCACCCTGCTGCACCACTGAGCATCCTGCCCTGGGTTCAAGCTCTCCTTCAGCCATGCCTGAACCTCCAGCTGCTGCTGGAGATACTGAGCATCAAAACCTGCAGCAGCAGGTGAAATGTCAGATGTGAAACGCTCACAAGTATCACCCACACAGGAAGGGTGGCAGGGGGAGGAGGAGGAGGGGAGTGCAGTGTGATTTACTGAAACCTCAGGGAGACAGACACAATCATGCGTTGGCTAAATCTAATTCTCACAGCTAAGTGCAGGTGCTTTAAAACCTCTGCTCTGCACCCCAAATCCACGTTGTTCCCAGGAAATGGAATGACATCACTCCCTAATCAAATCTCTTCCCCCATGCAGTCTGTTACTGCAGTCGTTACAGAGGAGATAAGGTTCTAACCAAGTTATGCCTGAAAGCCCCATGATGTGATTACTGACCTATCATTGCTGCTTGAAGCAAGAGAGGGAGGCAATTTTTCCTCCCCCCTCTTTACTCTGAGGTGAACAAAAAGCAATCACATCAGAAGCTTTCAAACACCTAAGCAAAAGAGGTCTGGGCTGCAATGAGCACTTGTTCACTGCTCACAAGCTCCCTAAGTTGTGTCCTGGGCCATGATTCCTTCTCTGTCACAGGTACTCAGGCTTGGTTTAGATCTGGGAAGTGCAGAGGAGAGAGGTCCAGTTAATACGTGATGGAAATTAGGACCATTTTTACAGCCTTTCTGTCATTCTGGTTCAAAATTGTTCCCCCTGAAGTGACACAGCTCTCAGCCAGAGGAAGCCACTGCAGAGACAGGAGCAAAACCCCGAGGCTGTTGAGACATCTTTTATGTGCAGAAACCAACGTTAAGAGTTTGTTGAAGCAGCTGCCAGGCAGAGTCTGCACTGCAGCCCTGGGTAATATAGTTCATTCCAGAGTATTATCTGTGGCCAACCTGGTGCCAGCCAGTTGCACAGCCCTTTCCCTCTGTCTCTGGTGACTGGGGGTGAGTTACTGGTGTCATTAAAGCAATCCAGGGTAGGCTGCAAGGAGCCAGGGGCACAGTGCTGCTTCCTGCAGCAACAGGCAGAGCCAAACCCAAATATGAAAGTCAAATGTTACCTTCAGAAAAACAATCTCTTAGGTGTGATGGCTAATTTTAAACAGATTTGCATTATTGTCTGTATGATTTGCTTTCTGGAGGAGACTGGGAAGAAGATGACATTTCTCCTCTCCTTAGAGTGAGGTTTTGCTCTTAAGATTGGTGGGAGTAGTTTCCATTTTTGGGTGCATAAATAAATCTGTTGCTTTATGTGATGTTTGCAGGGCTGGCTCAGCAGGCCTGTTGCTTCCCTTTGTGATGCTTCACAGACAGTTGGTACTTCTAATAACGCTCTCTAGGATGAATTTTATTAATTGTCAATTGCTCGTTGAAAACCCTCAGTGTTACCAAACCTCTGTTACCACCCAAAGGCAGATACACCCCTCCTTGACACACACACAGGGAGTCTCTCTGGCAGCAGCCAACTTCCCAGTCTTTATCAAACTGCCAACTTCCAAGAAATCAGGCACTTGCGAAGTTAATTTCCACCTTATTTCATTTCCAGAGTGCTCTGTGATTCCTCAGGCTCTCATGTTTCTTCTGTGGCGTGGGCCGAGGGAACGATGTGATTTATGGCAGGGCACAAACCCTGGCAAACAAAGCCAAACTGGAGCCTGGTTTTAAGCAGGTTTGGGGATGTAGGCAGAGGTGTGTGGGAAGCTGCTCCAGTGCCACTGCACTGTGGGCTGTGTGCCCTGCACACCTGGAAGCTGTAACCCTGCGTGTGACACCTCGACTGCAGCAACAAGCACAGGATGAAGGAACCTCTTGCAGTTGTTTAACGTGATTCCTGCCAGAGGATGCTCTTTTGCAGCTGCAGAGCTGGATTATCCCCCTCCTTATCTGTTGTTTTAAGCACAACATGCACATCTCAGTTCAAGGATTGTGTGAATTTCTGAACACCTCTGATAGTTGTTTCGGCTAAAAGTTAAAGGGATAGAGAGAGGTTTTTTTAAAAGCCCAAGGAGAACCCCACTGCCCTGGCCAGTCTCTTCTCTCCAAAACCTGGCGATGACTGTAGGTTTGCATGAAGTAGAATGAATCCACCTGGAATAGCTTGTGTGTCTCACTAAACGTTTTGGGAGAGCAGGATGGACACACATGGGATGTTCTGCATCCGTCTGGGGTCCAGGGATTTCCTTTGCCCTGCAGAGACGCTTTGCTCCTGGAGGATGCTGGTTTTCCACCAGAGTCCCCACACTCCTGCAAATATTAATGGAGGCCCCAGACACCTCTCATTTATTTCTGTTCTGTGGATGGGTAGGATGGAGTGAGACCTTTCAGAGGCTCCCTCAGGGCTGCACTCAGGCTCTGCAGCATAATCAAGGTTAAAACACTTGCAGTCATCATGTTGCTCTGAAACTCCCCTGCTGGACCAGGGATCAGAGAGCTCAGGAGTCCAGTTTTTCAGCCTCTAGCTTTTCAGGGCTAACTAGACACCCTTGCTTATAATCAAGGATCATTTTTATTAGTTGAAGTTGTAATTTGTTACTTCTCTCCTAGACCATTTTGCTTCTCAGGGTCGGGGCACTTCCAAAAATTCTTTCATACGGTGTTTGTGTCGTTCTCTGAAGCCAAGCTGGAATTACCTCCCTGCTTTGCTTCCACTCCTGTCATCTATGCCAGGGAATCTTCATTACTCAGTCTTTTTTGAGGTCAGTTATTTTTCTCCCTTTTTGTGTTCAGAGAGAAAACAAATGCTTCTTTAGGATGTGTGCAGAGCAAAAATGTGTGTTTTCAGCACCTAGGAATCCCTCATCCCACAGAGAGCTGCCTAATCAAACATGAACTTGCTCACTCCCCAGAGCCCCATGGCTCAGCCCCAGCCCCCAGCCAGTGTCTGCTGCATCCCAGAGCAGCTTGGAAGAGATGAAGAGGCTTTGTTGCCTTTGATGTTCAGACATCACAGCTGCCACTCTTAGGCGACTTAATATTCATTTTTCCTTCTTGTGGGTTAGGATTATTAGGGCAAGGCAGCTTCTTTACACCTTTTCCTGTGAATGGCCTGATGGCATTTGGGGGATTTATGTATAGAAGTGGCTCTACTCGCAGCACAGATGCTGAAGACAACCTGAATTAAGTTGCTAGAGCAGGGAACATCCTTCCAGTAGAGCATGTAGCCAGATGCTCGTGCTGCAAAATCAACGTTGTAGGAGGTCAGGCTTCTACAAAGTGTAGCTAACCCATCTCTCCTCTCCACTCTGTGTCTGTCTGCTGACATTTAACACATTTTGGTTATTGCCTCTTCTCTGAGCTGTCACCACTCTGGATGTAATGAAACACCTTCTGAAAAATGAAGTTCTTGCTTTATGAAACTTCAGGAGCAGCATGGCCAGCCATCAGTCTCCCCTTCCTGACCACAGGCAGGCATTTGAAAACCTGCTCCAAGCTGAGCTTGATCAGGAGAAAATATTGTACTGCCCTTCTCTCTGGTCCCAGAAACCATCCTTTAAGGAGGAAAAAGACGAGACAGGTTGTCATCTGTTCCAGGTAGTTGCCCTGCAAACTGCTTTGCAGGGTGGCCCACAAGAGAGAGCTGAAGCTGGGGAGGAAGGTGAGGGCGATGCCCGTGGTGCCAGGGGCACAGGGAGTGACCCTGCCTGTCGTGCAGCATCTCACGGCTGGTAACATCTGTCTCGGTCACAAGGAGGAGCACTTGGCCTCACTTTAGCTGATGGAGATGCTGCGGCACCGAGGGAAACGTGATGGGCTGATTTCTGGCTTATTGTTGGGCTGCCCAGCTCACTTCCATCAACCAGAACCTGCAAGAAGTGTCGCAGCATCTACCTAAGAATAGCAGCTCTGTGAGGGATCTTCCAGCATCCTCTGAAAGAAGAGTGCAGACAGGATCAGGAAGCCACAATGAGCCTGGAAATCATGGAATGGTTTCGGTTGGAAGGGACCTTCAAGATCATCTAGATCCAACCCCCTGCATGGGCAGGGACACCTCCCACCAGCCCAGGTTGCTCAGAGCCCCATCCAACCTGCCCTTCAACACTTCAAGGCCATTATAGTAATTAATATTAATTAGCCCTTATATGTTAATATATTAATACATCAAGAGAAAGAACTTACAGAAGACATGAATAGAAACAAGGGATCAATTGTGGATGAAACATTGGAGCTTGGAGCAGTGTTGGTAGGTAGGTAGATTGATCTAAGAGGGAAACATCCCCCCTTCATCCCCTCCACATATAAAGTTATTTTAATTTTTTGTTGCCCAAACCTGCTTTGTTTTGATCTCACAGGATGTTTTCCCTGAACAGGTCAAATTTGCAAAAAAGATGACAATATAAAATGCTTATTTTTGCCTCAGTGTTTGGCTCTGTGGGAACCAACATCCATTGAGGGGCTGCTCCTGAAGGTTGGCTGGAACCAATTTTACCTGCCCAGACTTGCACTAATATCTGGACTGAAAAATGATAGAGGGGGTGTAGGGGAAAAAAAAAGAAGAGACAGACTGTGCTTCTTGCCTCCACTTTTAATCTGTGCTGTGTACATGTGTTGTTAGACAGGCAGTTCCTGCCTTCAAGATACTGGATTTTTCCACAAGGCTCTCACAAAGATATTGAGACACTGAAGAGCTCAGAACTGTCATTTTCCCTCTCTCCTGTCTCCCCTTGCACTGTTATCTCTCTTCCAGTGTGTGTTCCATCAAGGTGCTATTTTGACTGGCTGGAGAAAAGGCCTGTAAATATTATAATCCTGCTCCTCAATCATGCTCTGTTTGTACCTTTACATGAAGCCTATAGCAAGGGGATCCTAAAGTCTAGTTGGGACCTTACATGAGTAAGTAGCAGAAAGAGTAGCTCTCTCTCTTTCCCACCCTTTATTCTTGCCCTTGGTTTGCTGCTTTCCTCTTCTCTTATTTTTCCTTTCAAATCCAATTTACTTGTTCAATTGGTTTGTCCAAACTGCGTGATGGAATCTTCAATTGCTTTGGGGTTCACAAGTGTTTGTAGGTTGTGAGCTGTGCAATATTTTCTGCTCCATTTGCCAAGGGCTGCAAAAAAAAACCAAAGAGCCCACCCTGTTAGGACTTCATCTGTGAAGAGCAGTCTCTCAAAATATGAAATGAACCCAATATTTATTTCCGTGCCGCTATTGTTCTGCCCTCTTGCACCTTAGATAGCAAAAGGGCTAACAAGAAGTGTGTACTTTCTGCACTCTGCTGCAGCTATTTGGAAAAATGAAACACAAAACTCCCTGAAAATATGCTAAGGAGAGAAAATCCAGGGAGCAGAATGGCACTGAGGCAGGTGCAGCCCCAGAGGCTGGCTCTGACACACTAATCAAATCACGAGGCATGAGTTTCTGTTTGAACTAAGCAGAATAAATGCTCCTAACCCAGAAACACTTAGGGGAAAAAAATGCCAAGGGACTCATAAAACCATCTCTGCAGTGTTTGCATTGATAATTTTAACGGGCACTTCACGGTGTGGCATTTCATTCATGTGCTCAAGGCAAAAGAAAAATTCTATCCCCAAGTCAAAAAACATGAAAGTAGAAAATGGATTTCAATAAAACAGGATATGAAAACAAGGAGTAACTGTAAATGGAATTGAAAGCAAGCTGCATAAAGCTCCAGAGTGAGCCTTTATGTACCAGAAACGTTACCTCTTGCAGCTGCAAGGTGATCAGTATTCATACCTCAGAATTTACTGCTTTGGGTGATACTCAGTGGTGCTTCAATCAGGGGCATTTGTGCATCTCCATAGCTCCTAAAAATTAACCGAGAGCAGGTTATTAACCTTCCTCTTCTCACCATCTCATCTACCAAGTCTGGAATGAACAGAATGACAATTCCTAGACTTCAGAAGTGATGAAATGTGAGAAGTGGTATCAGAGGAGCAGAACAGGTAAAGGAGAAGACACCTCTCACTAAAGACAGAAAACATGAAGTTATTTGTGTTCCAGCAAGGAGTCGTCTTCCTTCATACACAGCTCTTAAGAGTTCACATGACTGCAGAAACACTCCTGCCACGTGAAAGCTGCCATGAAGATGGGAGGTGATTTTCAGTGTCAATCCACATATTGCCAAGAGGGAAGGTGCTTTCTTTCAGAGCTTTGAAAAAGGCACAAAGGCTGTGGTAAATTCCACCTGGAAACCACACGGGCCCTAACGTGGATTCCAACATTGGTCATTGATCATTACACTTGGAGCTTGGTCAGCCAGCCCACTTTTGACCCACCTGACAGCCCAGTCATGAGGTCCATCCTTCGCTTCTAAATGCAAATCCTGCAGGAGACAGTGTAGAAAGCCTCACCAAAAAGCATCTTTCTCTCTTCCTTTAGCCTTACTGTCATGTTGGCCAAGTTTCACAGCATCCTTGGAGCCTCCCACCCAGCCCCATGAATTTGAACTTGTTACCCTCCCACATGAGGGGATAAAATCAGTATTGGTGTTTCCTCCCAGGCTGCCATGACTTCTGGGCACAGGCAGCAGAGTCCATGGTCTGACAGTGCTTGGGAAAACAGTGGAGCTGGACAGAGGAGTCCAGGTCACAAAGCCATTCCAGGCATGGCTCACAGAGGAATTGTCTTCTTCCTGTCCTCCTCACACCTTCTAAATTTAACTCCCCAAGGCTCATTAACCACAAGCCTGTACCTTGTTACCACATCAATTCTGTGGAGTAACATTTCGGCTGCAGTTATGCTTCAATTTGTAGTATTAATTTCCTTTAACACTTGCCTATTAATCACTTTAACAATCAAATTAAGACAATTATCTTAATGAGTAAATGGATTGTGCAGAGCAGACGATACACATTTATAACCACTTATGCCAGAGCACTTTTATAAAAGTCAGCCTCATCAATAATATATTAGACCATAAACGTGCTCATGTAGGGTTGGAGGAAGGGATGGGAAATGTTCTGTTTGATTTAAATATGTCTGCCTCCTCTCTGTGGGAGCTTTTATGTGCTCTGGGCCTGTTAAAATCAAGTGCCAGTCACTGAAAGGCAGAGCTATTAATTTTTTTTTCTGGGACAGTAGTGCTAGATGGCAGGATATTCTCTTTTAGATTGCCTCTGATCTGGCTGCACTGGATCTGTTGTCAAAATGAGGTGCTTTTAGCACATTTTTCACAGATTTTCTCAAGTAGGTGCTGCATTAGAGTTTCACCATCTTTCCCTTGCTTTGCAGCTCTCTCTGCTTCCCGCATGGAAATTTCAGGCTGAGGAATTGGGGAATTATTCAAGTATTGAGTCCCGACACCTTTCTTATGTCTCTGATTAAAAGCACGATTTCTGGTGGGATTCCAGCCTGCCAGGGAAGTTCAGGCTGACATTCACAAGGCATGGAAGGACTGCAAGGTTAAGAGTGGAGGGACAAAACCCAGCCTGTGCAAGAATATCTGGAGATGCTTTCAACCCATGAGCCAGGGCAGGTTTGTAGAGGCCAACTTCATATCATTGATGCTCATGAAGGGTTGAAGAGCTTTAGAGAAGAATGTTCTTGCCATGATCAATAGCAGCCATCCCTTTTAATGGCTTCAGTAGCAGTTGAGCACCCGAGGGTGAAAAGAAGGGGGGAGAATCAGCCACTTTGAGGCACTCTAGTTCCCTGCCTCTCTCAAGTAGAAATTAATGACCTGCATTTCCTTACTGTCCCCAAAGCTGGGACAGAGTGCAGGGCACCAGCATCAGAAAACAGAAACATGGTGAGGGAACTCAAACTGAAGCACCTTGTTTTCTTTGGACCAGTTTCTGGGCCCGAGTCTTCCACCCTCAAGCAGCAGGTGCCTGCTAAACTCTTAACAGAAAATCCTCTTTTCTGTTGTGTGCACATAGAGCAGCTGAGAAAATGGGGCCCTCATCAGGATATGCCCCCACAGCCCTCATCTGCCTGAACTTGCTCCAGGATTTCCAGGCTCATGACACTCAGGGTAGAAAGCAACTGTTTAAAATGTCTTTCCAGTGGCAGGGAGAGCTCAGCAAGGCTCTGCTCTCTGCAGCTGAATCCTTTGATGGATCACACAATTTCATGGCACAAAAATCCATCTATATTCCCCCAGCAGTTCCTGCTAAGATAATACTGCAGTTATGTGGCCATCTATAGCAATAAACTCTGGGGCTTACAGATCTATTGGGATCCTTACAAGGGATGTGCCACAGTGCTCTTGAGAGAAGTGATATCTTGCTGGTTTCAAGCATTGATTTCCACAATCAACTTATGTGCCTGTGGGTGGGAGAGGAACATACATCAGAAAGACTAAATCAAAAGGCCCAGGATGAGTTGGGTGGAGCAAAAATACATGTTATTGTGACCATAATTAGAGAGACTGTTTTTTTCCTGATGGTTGTATTTGGGGTGTGCATAGGGAAGATTCACTTGACTGTCTCTCAGAGGAGCAGTGGGTAAGAGGGAGCTCCCTGGTCATGCACTTGGTGTGTAAGGACCCTGGGACCCATCCCTAGATGAGTGTGGGTGGCCTGAGAAATACTTAAAAATTGTGTTTAGAAGAACCTGAGGTAAGGGAGAGACTCTGGCCATGTCTACACCAGGAGGTAGTGCAGCCCAGCAGCGGATCGATAGCAGGAAACAACTGGTGGTGAGGACACAAGGTCCATAAGCTTTGGTGGCTTTTCTGCAGCCCAGCTCTAGTATGGTCACCCACTGAATGCCCAGCAGGTGCTGCCACACATCACAGGAGTCCCCAGAGCACATTTTCCCCTTCAGTTTCTTCTGAAAGGAGTCCAGGTTGCTCGCTGGGTGATGATGAGGATGTGAGCTTCAGAGTGTGCTGCTGAAATGCTCCTTCTGTTTGAGGGAGGAGAGAAGCAAGCACTCACCCCTTCATGAGATCCAAGGATTTTAAAGGTCCTGGCCTTGCAAGACAAGCTCTAATCCTGTACTCCTTCTGCTTGATGAGTGGAATCTGAACAGCAGAGAAAACCACGACCTGACTAAAGCATTTAGCAAGGAAGGGATGTTTCTTGCCTTCTTAATTCACCATGGTGGGATCACTAAGGATTCATTCCCTTAAAACATGTTTCTCTCCTTGGTGAAGGGTACATTAGAAATACATAATTTAAACTCACAACCCATCAATCTACATGCAAAAGAAAAACTTGCAAATGTAAAGCATTTATTACTTGCCAGGAAGACATCTTTCCTTCTGGCACCAGCAAGAGTCAGTGCTGTTATTCTCTCCCTGGTTTGCTGGGCAGTTAGGGAGTTAATGGTGTGAGGCAAGCAAAGAGGCAGCCCATGAATCTTTCTGCTTAAAAACAGAAAAAAGGCAGCACTGGGCTCATGACATGTACTGCTCCTCCAGCACATCAGAGATAATGCAGTGGTTCCTCCCATGAGCTGACCAAGAAGCCACCTCCAAAGCCAGGGAAGCAGGATCAGTTTCTAGCTCCTGCGTGGCCTTGTCTTCGTTTGCCCCCTTTTCTTGTCCCTCCTGTGGGGCCCGTGGGGAACATATCCTCACTCTCTTTGTTAGCATTCATTTAAAATTCATACTGGGGCCATGTTGTGTCCTGGATTTCAGGTGTCAGCTGATGAGCAGAGAAGTTTTAAGCCCTCCAGATAGTTGGTGACACATCATGCTCCAAGACAGTGGTTCTTTCCAGGTGGAGAACTGGGAAGTATATCTTTCCAAGGAAGCAAAGTCCCTCACCCAGCATTTGAGATGAGCTGTATGTCCTTGTCAGTGACATTTGTTCTTGGAGAGTCCTGTTCTTCAGACATCCTCTCCCTCAGATATGAGCCATATTGCTAGCTTCAAGTATTAGCAAAGTGCCTGTTGCTGCCCCACCAGAAGCACTCTATTTAGCACATGAAATAGAGGCCTTCAGGCTTACTCCCTTTTTATTCTTCCTTGTGATTAACTGCATAATAAAGAGATTAGGTGGGCATAAATTTTACACAAGCTCATCTAAATAGCAAATCATTATAGCAACAACAAAACAAGGCCCATATTTTTGTGGAGTGTTTAAATGCAGTGTGTGTCTGCACAGAGACTGTTCCAACTCTCCTGATCCCTCCCAGCCCAACAGGCTGGGCAATTCAGCAAACTGAACAGTAGTAGCAAGGCTTAATACTCTTAGAAATTCTGGCAGCACAGAGGGCTGCTTAAAAAAAAACCCCCACAATAAATGTAGATACAGGGGATTCCATGTGTCTGAAGCCCAAAGGTTAAAGCAGGCATCTGTCCCAGTGTCTCTGCCAGCAAATGCATGTTTGGGTTTTAAAAGAAAAGCCACCAACAGCATCTGGAGCTATGCATTTATATGGAAACATCAGTTTGTCTTGCACAAGAATTCTGTCCTGCCCAGTGGCTGAAAACCCCTGATAGAGCAGCATGGACTCTGTTCACTGGGGAAGCACCATGGCCAATGGGATGGAAGCTCATTGAATTTTTTGCCTTTTCTGTAAAACATTTATCTCCTAAAACCACTAATCAACCATCATCAGATTCCAAACAGCTAAGACTGAATCCTTTGCAAACACAGACCTCATGGTGATTTTGCAGTAACTGATCCAGTAGTGAATTTTGGAGGGAGAAGGCACTGACCTTTAAAATAAAACCCAACACCTCTACATCTCTTGAATTCCATTCTGTTGTCTACAGCAGGTGGCCAAAGGCTGCTGTCTAAGAGCTGCTGAGCATGGAAGATCTTGCCCTCAAGCCCACCCACCTTAACACCTCTGGTTGTTTCTCACAGTCAAGACAGCAAAGCTACTCTGGCCAGTACCTTAAATGTTGGATTCTTTCTCTGATGCCTTTTCACTAGAGCTTGTCTTGTCTTTTCTGCTGTTGAGGCTGCAAATCAATTGCAGAATTAATATATACCTCTGCCTATAGGGTGGCTTATGGAAAAGTTAATGGGATGGGAAAGTTTTATTGAGCTGATGAGCAACGTGCATCTGTCCCAACTGCACCCAAAGATGAGCATGCAGGAAACAATTCTGGAGAGAAGGACACATTTATCCAGAAGTTCTCCTTCAAAATAGAAGCAACGTTTCCTATTATTCCCCTTGTTATTCCAGTCTGCACACATGCTGCTGACCCATGCTAACCATTTCATGAAAATAAACTTGTGGTCTGAAAATATGCCAGGTCACCTTCTCACTCTGCTTCAGGGAGAACCTTGGCTGTTATGCTTGGAGACAGATGCAGAGATCACTCATTGTCATTTCATTGAGGCTGCAGAGTCTTGTTATCCATTCCTCATTTAGTGCAATTTACAGAAAAACATCAGTGAGGCTGAAATCAAGAGAAGAACTTTTTTCCCCCCCTCCCATTCTTTTATTGGTAGCTTTCCAACTCAAGTCCAGAGTTCAGCTCAAGCTGTGGGACCGAGTGCTTGTTCATCTGCAACAGATCAGGCTGTTGATGAGAGCAGCCCCACTGGGGCAGGAGCTTCCCAGCAAGGCTCTGCTGGAGGCAGTCATTCATAGAAACGACTCAAAAAAGGTCATTTTGGCTAAATACCATCTCGTAAAATAAAACTGTAATCACCCCACGCCACTCCTATAAATGGTCTTAGGGACCCAGCCTCTGTGGGGCAGGGAGGTGTCCTTCCCATTCCTTTATGGGTTTTAATACAAAGTTTAGTAACTGAAGAGGTTTTCAGGGAATTTTACAGTAGTTCAGCTCCTCTTGGAAAGGCCTACCTGTGACTACAGGCAAAGCTTAATTTTAGGCTTGAAAGAAGAACACCCAAACGTAACAAGTGAGGGCTGTTAACCTTCTCTCCTCTCCCAGCTCTCAGAGGAGACAGTCTGTGGTCAGCTCAGAGCAGTGATTTTGGTCTGAAGAATCAGAGCTGTGCTTCAGTCTGCTCTTCCTGCCAGCTCCTGGTATTTCCCACGTGGTTCAGGGTAAACTCAGCGTGTCTCCTTGTACCTCCTGCAGATTATTTGTCCTGCTGACCTGACCTAGGTTGAAGGTGTGTGGAAAAGTGCATTTCTCCCAAGGCTAGAGTCCAAAAATGTGTCTGGAACACAGGAGGCTGGGCACCTGAGGCAGACAGCTTTCTCTTAGGAAAAGGCAGAGCACTTGAAACTCTTCATGTTGTCCCTGGAAGAGCTGGGGGTGGTTTCTGTGCTTGGCAGCAGAGGAGCTGAGGCATGGAGCTGTGGATTGAGTCTAGAACACTGTGGCTGCATCCAGCAGCACAGGGAGCCACAGCTGAGAGGGCTGTGGGTAGGTGCCATGAAGAAGTGGCTTAGGCTGCCCAGATAAAGCACCTCATTCCTTCTGGACATCATCTAGGATGCTAACAGGCTGATGGCAGCTCTGGTTCCTCCCTGGCACGTTACACATTCGTGGCACAGTTTTCATGGTTGTCCTGTTTATTGTTTTCAACTGCATTGATTTTTCTCTGTGAGGAAGGGGGTGCTGAGCTCAGGGCTGGGTCGTTCAGCTGAGTGTTTCCAGAGAGGAGCCAGATCTTGGAAATCCAAAGGAAGTTAAGGGTGCACTGACACGTGAGACTCTACATGTCTATGGATTAATACGTTTTTACCTTTTTCCTCTGCTGCTGTTAAGAGGTATTAATGCAGAACTGAAATAAAACTACCAGATCATTCTTGCATTAGGAGCCAGTGGTTACATTTTGGCTGTGAATCCTCCTTTTCTGATAACTTAGAGTATGTCTATTTCTAGCAAGATTACTGAATATCTCCTTCAGAAAAACAGCCTGACTAAGCAAATGTTGTCCCTCGTGAGAAGGCAACATCCACAATGAATGTGAAAAAAATAATAATAATCACAAGCAAAGCAAACTCCAGGGTCTCTGCAAAACCTGTTTTCTAATAAAACATTATCCCCTCGGGAAATTAATTCATACCCTTAATTGGTTCAGAGAAATAATCTTCAGCATGATCCCTAAAGGACTTGGCCATAATCTTTTTTTATTATCCCACACTTGCTGATAAGACCTGGAGCATTTCCTGCTCACTTTTGGCATCAATCTAGAGCAGCATTCGTGTTCCTTTTGGATGAAATTGCCACCGAGTCAAAGGAAACGTCTTGGTCAGAGATGTTTGTTTCAGCTCGGTGGGAACATGGCAAGGAGGAAGGTGTCATCAGATCAGAGACTAAGGGAGTCTTGGCTCCATTTTTGCCTGCTGACAGATGAAGGTATCACAGGCAAGTCACTCTTGTTTTCACGTTTACTAAAGACAAGGTAGGGATTCTGGGTGCAGCTCCTTTGTGGGGGTCTAGCACTGAGCTGCAGACCCACTGAAGCTCTCCAGAGCTGCCAGCAGAGCAAGGCAGGAGGTGCTGGCAAACCCCACCCTTCAGAGAGTTTTGCTCATGATCTTCCATGCAATAAAGCTGCAGATAAAGAAATCAATTTTCTGTAAAAGAATCTGCCAGACTCATAATTTTCAGGATTACAGGTTTTCAACAATGGAAAGGAAACAGAGTGATAGATGCCTGAGGCTGAGCAGCCCTGTCCTTAGAAGCACACATCAAGTGAGAGGATCAGACCCTGTCAGAAAACAGGCTCTTCTCAACATGGTACAGAATTCAGATCAGAGTTTGCTTGCCTGCACATGTGTGAGGTGACACAGCTTCTAGCAGGAGGGGGTGGGTGCCTTCCTGAAACCAGCAACTGGAGAACAGAGGAAAGAGAAACCAACTTCCCTCTGAAGCTCACAAGCATTTTACCAGACAAATCCTGGCAGTGGGTCTGCAGGCTACCAAACATGCTCCCATTTGCTGGTGGCTCTTGCAATCAGCTGACTATCATTGGTGGGAAAACACAGATGGTGATCCAACAGGATTTATACAGCTGCTTTCTTGCTATTTTGATTTTTTTTTTTACCAGCAGTTGTGTCTCTCTGATGCCCTAATAGCCTTGCAGAATTGTTCCACTGTTTGCCCTTTTGAGGGAAAACAGAAATCCTTGATTTCTGGATGGGCTCCATTCCCTCTAGGAACTGGCAGCAGGTCAGCTCTTCTTGCAGAGCCATGCAGGTTTGTTAGAGCTCACATTTCCAGCTGAGACCAGAAGTTGCCAAGCTGTTGTGCCCTGTTTTCACTTGCCAGAATAATGTCAGGCTGCTGACGGGACCATCTAGAGTAAAAGCTCAGAGCTAATTTCAGTCTGCCTTCAGGTTTGTGATGATGTGGATGCTTTGCTTTGCCTTATTTACCTCAAATTCTCTGGTTAGACATCAGAAACTTTCTAAAAGTTGCTGTAGCTCCTACAGCTGGACTCCTTCTCTGGATAAACCTCATCCTGGACCCATTAGACAGATCCTCAAATTACACAGCTCTAGTTTGGCTCTGAGGAGCTCTCCCAGGGGAGGCAGGGGGCATGGGTTAAGCAGCCTGTATCAGATCATTTGTGAGGGGTAATACCTCTTCATTGCTTTGGGATTCTTGAAGCTTAGATCCTGTTAGATGAGCCTCCATAGTGAGTTCTGGGTTTTTCCAGCTTCTGATTATACTCTGACTTTTACTTCCCATCTCAGATGTAATCAGGAAATGCTGAAACTGACAAGACACTCTGGGCCTAGAGTCCAGGTTCCTGGAGTTAATCATGTGATTATACTAGATTTCAACTCTTCTTAATAAAGAAGTAAAAAAGGGCCAAGAGAAACAGAAGGGAAGTTGTTTCTAACTTCTAGGAGTTGGAAGAGAATCCCAGATGATGTAGGACACATTTCATCTGCATTACAGCTGCTTTCTTTTTCCTGTTTAGAGGTCAAGAAAATACATTTTTGAATCCAGGAGATGAGGCAGTTGCCAGGGGAAACTCAGCATTCTAGAGGGAAGATTGTTATTACGCTTGCAAAACTTGCAGTTTCTGTACCAACTAAATGTAAAACAAATGTGACATGAGGAGGAGGAAAGAGTGGGTGGGAAAAGGAGGAGATAAAGTAGCAAGTCAAATCGGGGTTTTGCGTGAAGCCCTGAGGTTGGCTAGATCCCTTTACAGCATGGAATGTACAACACTGAGTTCCACAGAACACGCTTGGGGAGCTCTGTGCTGGGGGACCTGCAGGGCATGACCCGTGCGTGTTGCTCTGGTTCTGTGCAGCACAAATGCTTTTGACACCACAGCTACCAACAGTAATTATGATGAGAAGCCCTGACACAATAATATTGGGTGTCTCAGACTGAGACTAGGGGCTATTTCAGGTCAAAGTTGTCAAACTATGCTGGGTTTCTAAATATACCAAGTACATGTACAGAGTGTTTTGCAGGCAGACATGAGCTCATGCTGCTCGTGGTCCAGATGAGGGGCCTGCCCCAATGCACAAATTAAGCAGCTCCATTCAGAGGTGCTGAGCTCACCCCACTATTCCTCAGATGCAATTCTTATTCTGCAGACCATCTTGGGAAAGGCTGTCACTGCCCTTTCTGCCTTTATTGCTTCTTTCCAGAGAGAAGAAAACGGGCGTTTTACAAAGAGCTGAAAGGAGGAAGAGAGATGATGAGAACCAGGTAGTGTTCCTTGTGCAGGTGCAGAGCACACAGGCCCTGAGCTGCTCTGGACAGGTATTTGAGACAAGATGTGAAGGTGTGTATATATATAAAGCTGCAACAGGGCAGGCTCTGGTTGGCTCCTCTTTTAAGGCACGTGCCAATGACAGTGCTGCCCAGAGCAGGGCTGCAGCAAGGGAAGGAGGGTGCCTGGCAGGAGGCTGAGGCTGGGCTGAGGGGCACAGTCCTGAATCATAGCTCTTACTTTCCCCAGTATTCCCACTTGTCCTGTGTGCTCTAGAATAAAGAGCCAGCAGCCCAGGTGAGACTATGCAGGATGGAAGCAGGAACAGAGGAGTGGTCCTCTCTGGTCCCAGAGCCTGGGAGATGGGGCAGCCTTTACCCAAAGGCTGAATGCACAGCTGTATTTTCCATTCTGTCATGTATCCCTCCATTGATTTTTCACTGCCCACAACTGCTCTGCTCTGGGGGTGTCACTCGCTGCAGATTGATTGGGTTTGGAGATCAGCAGGGAGGCTGCTGGACACGGGGTACAGCTCTCGCCCACCCAGCGCTGCTCTGACTCACTGGGCACTTTGCAGTTTGCCTTCTACTGCCTGTCTTGCTCTGCTTAGCACGACCTCCCTGGCAAAGATGACTGCCCAGAGAGTCTCAGCTCTCTGACAGAGGCCTGTTCCTGAAGGGAGCTGAGAGAAGTGTTGTGGGAAGGGCTGGTGTGAACAGTAATGCTGGCAAGAGAGAGGGAGGCTCCTCCTGCGGCGGTTTGAGTGGTGCAGGATAGATGGTAGGGCCTGGAGCTGTGATGGGTCCTTGTCCTTCTGACATGGGCTGAGGGTTTTTAAAAGATTTGTTTTCCATTTTACTGTGTACTCTAACAGGGGCTTCTGTATGTGTTGACACTGACATGTTTTAGAAATAGGTATCAATTCTGGCAACATTTCACATACACACAGCAGGAGTCAGGTAGTGTCAGACTTTCCTGTTGTGATGTTTTCAGAGTAGTTTGTGGGGTTTCTTTTCAGAAGGTTGTTTCAAAATGAAATTCATTTTTTTGCAATGTCAAAATAATTTAAAAAATTTGTCAGACCAATCTTTGTGACAATCTGTATTTTAAAAACTTTCTCGTTCCTTTTGTGGAATGCCTGGAAATGTGAAAGCTTTGATTTCTAAAGGAAGTGGAAAACCAGCCTCACCCATCCCTTTCCCCCTCCTCTGGAGGTAAATGCATTAAAAAGCACTTCTTGTTTAAAACTTGTTAGTTATCCTGTAAAACTCACACCACAGACTATACTATGTATGTGAACAAATTACTCTAGAGGCAAAGAGAGATTTGGCAGCTGAGAGCCAAAGAGATTAAGGAAGACAGTTTGCTGCTTAAAGCCAGGTAAGTGCATGATGTTGTTTCTAAGAATGCCCAGGCCAAAAAGATTGCATCATCAGGGATCAAAATACCTCTGAGATCTACTCATCACTTGCACAAAAATCTATAGTAAGGCTGAAAGCTGGAACTCGATCTAAGTGCAGTGTTTTAACCCAGCAAGCATTCATCTTCCTTTGCTCGTATGCATCACTGACCTTCAGGCTGCAGATAAAAATAGGAAGACACTTCTGTCTAATCAGAAGCATTGAGGGAAATCTCACCAACTCTAGCCTGATGGGGAGCAGTCTCCTTTGCAGAAATGCCACAGTCCCTGGCTTGCCTTCTTCATGTCTGCACCAGCAGCAGGAGCTTTGGGAGGTCCCTTTCATCCCTAGAAGGGCTGGCTGAGAAGCTGGCAGTGAGGATCACGGGGCCACCTTCCCCTCTGCTTTTCTCTGGTATTCAGGGAGAAGTGGGAGCTCAGGACCTGCAAGGAGCAAGACTTGCTCTTTTCTAACCAGAGCTGTTTCTCCTGTTCTCTCCCCCATAACTGAGTACATATTGATTAGCTTCAAAACAAGGTATAAAAAAACCCTCAGAAATTAAATAGTGTCTGCTAATTGCAGCTGCATGAGATCGTTGACCCGTACAATTGCACAGGTAGGTTAATTTCAAGCAGCTGAGAAAGGAGAGCAAAGGACAAAACAGAGTGTCTGTTTTTTCTTTCACAAGGCTTCAAACACCCAGTTACTAGACACGAATTTTCAGAGGCATTTTATGTCACAGAGAAGTATTTGCAATGTAAAATCTCAGCTTAAATCTCTAGCTTGCTTTACCACCAAAGCTGAGACAATTAATGTTCTGCAAAACCTACCCAAGGCCAGTCCCCTTTCTGAGGCCAGCACTCCGTGTTCCCTGGATGGTCCACATTAGATCATGTTGAAGTGACAGTGTTGAAGCACGGAGACATTAAGTTGTCCCAAGAACAAATGTCCCCCCTGCTTCAGATACAGCCTGTGTCCTCCCTGCCTCTCAGCATCCCCCTGTTTGCATGAGGCTGAGTTGGTGGCCAGAGCTAAGTCCTGACCATCTGTGTGCAGATGCACAAGAGAAGGCATAGCGGGGTATAACATGTTAGGGAAGGGCCATTAAAAGGTTTCTGGAGAAGGAGACTGTAATACAATGACCAAAAAAATTTATAAAATTCCCATTAAGTTTCAGTGTTTTTGATACAACAACAAATTAAAAAAAACCAGTAAGTGCAAAGCAACTAATGTATGGTTTTAAGTAAGAAATACAGGATGGGTAATGCTGACACATAAACATTCTGTTTGGGCACAGAGAGACTATTAATTTTCATGATTCTTCACACCACAAGACAGAAGAGTAATTGTTCAAGTCATATATGATGAAATCTAATGTTGTGGTATAATTTCTTCCTATTGATCCGGTCCAGGCCTCACTGAGATGATTTACAGGAATAAGCAGGGACAGGAGCTGACTGCAGGATTGCAAACTGAACTGATTGCAGTTCAGTTTATGTGCTGTGCTGATGTTCAGTTAATAGCTTTTAAATTGTACTCCCTGGATTACTCCTCCTGATGCTGATGGGAGGAGCACATGCTGGAGCTGTTGGGGGTCCCAGTGGCCACGTCCCCACTACAGAAGGAGCAAGGCTGAGAACTTGCCACATGTCAGCTTTGGGTTAATGCAGCAGGATTTCTGGCTCGCTAGCAAGAAGGAGCACAGAAAAAACCTGCTCCAGGCAGGAGGTTTGCCCTCCCTTCCCCTTGGTCATCTCTTCTCAAGCTGATGGAGGCAGCCACTGATCTGGATGAACGAGCCAGATCCTGTGCAGTGAGAAGCATCTTCCTGACTCAGGCCACCAAACAGCATCTGTCCCTGGTGTCTGAGTGACACAAGGAAAGGATGGGACCCGAGGGGTGAAGGTTCCATCTTAGAACCTGAGGATTATCTTGCTTGCCTCACTGCAGCAGCAGTGCTTTACAGACACAATTATAAACAGCTTCTACACGTTAAGAATCAAGCTGGCCTGAATACCTAGAGGATAAATGGTTGGTTGTCCCCAGAAAGGTAGTGAAAGAGCTGCTTTATCTGCAGAGCTGGGTCAGCACAGGCAGCAGGAATGCTCAGCCTGGCATGGCAAAAATCAAGTCACCCCTTTGGATGTTTGGCCTTCCTAGACCTGAGAAATAAGTTCAGGGATTTCCCTCAAGACTAATCTTTCCATGGCCTCAAGGTGCTGATTAGACTGTGCTGTCCATGTAGGGCATGAAGGGAAGGAGATGGAACAAACCCCACAAACCCCCCTGCGATTTCCCACCACCAAGTGGTCCACTTTGCTCATCCTGGCCCTGATTATCTCCTAAAACTCCTTTTACATTAGAGCAGTGTAAAGAGGCCAGGAAAAGATCTGGACACAGTCATCTTCTTAAGGTGCAGTTCTTCTTGGAATGCCTTGGCACAGCATCCCAGGAAAATGGAAAAGAGAGCACATCACCAGCCAGCATCTCAGTGGCTCACGTGCTCACAGCTGCTTGAGGGGCCAAAAATCCATTTATGCCCTTTTTTTTTGGCCCTGAGAAATAAAGAAGAAAAACCCCTGCAATTTACCGTGTGTCTGAATCACAGATGCCTGCTCAGAGCCAGGCGTTTCTAGCCAGGCCAGCAATAATTTTTGGGAAAGGGAGCCACAGTGGACAGCAGAGTCTCATAACCATTGTAGGCTTCATCATAAGGTGTCAGTATTCAGCCTCCTCACTACCTCAGCCCCTGCCAGAAAAATCATTTCCTTGCGTGGTGTTTGATTACCCAAGTGACAAAACCTCAAAGGCAGCTCAGAGATAACAGGAGGCACTGCAGGCCAGTGCCTTGAAAGAGACTTTCCAGCCTGTGTTAAGCTCAGTCAAAATTAATTGGGCTCGAGGGGTCAGATTTTTGTAAACACATTTAGGTACAGTGAGATATCAAATTCCCAGAGTTGCCTGTGAAAAACTCACCTAAGGCTTATCTGAAACCTTAGGTTCTGAAATACTTTTCAATAACCATTCCAACATGCTGAATTCTGCAGCCAGGCAGAACACCTGAGCTGTCACTTACACATCCTGGTTTTTCCTACTAATGGGATGACCAGAGAAGTTTTGCAGTAGCTCTGAGAAAAGTCCCTCTTTCATAGCTGTACTGTCATCTCTCAATGGGGGAGGGATGTACAAAGAAATCAGCTTTATTAAAATAAAAAAAGCCTATTTTTGGGAAGCTGAATCAGTTTTCATGACCACCCTGCACACAAACCAGACATGACCAAGGGATTCATGCAGTTCAGTCACACTCAGGTTATGTTTCCTAGTTTGCTGCTCTGTGGTTTGCATGCAACTTCATGGGCTGTGTTTGCTTCCTTATGCTTCAATGGCAATTCTAGGTAACCCTGTTCCTTGAGTGGTTGCTTGATGTCTAAAATACCTGCACTACCTGCTGGCAACGTTCTCTGAGAGATGCTTAGAAAAACTGCTTAATTCTGGTAGGACACATGGTGGCATTAAACAGCAGCAGAGTTGGCCAGGAAAAAAGCAATTCCATTGCAGTTTGCAAAGGGAGCTGCAGGATGGCTTGCTGGGTGAGGAGCTCTGTGCAGGGAGAGGTGGCTGGGCTCCCTTTCCTGAGGGTGCTGGGGGACTAGGCTGGGATTCTGGAGACAAGAATCAGCTCCCTCCATGGGAGCTGCTCAGGGAAGGCTGATGTGCTTTGCTAGCCAGAGGCAGAGCAGCCTGGGAATGAAAGAGGGATTAACACAAGGAAAGCTGAGGGTTTCCCCAGCTCGAATGATGGGTTCCCAAGGAAACTCCAGCACGTGACCAAGTGCCACATCTCCTGGGATATAACGTGGCATGTGCAGGCTGGTGTCTTCACTGCAAGCCTGGAACACGAGGAATTGCTGGTGCTGCCCCAACACAGCAGGGGCTGAGATGAGAGGGCAGTTCCCAAAGCTGGTTTTCTGGCAGGCTCAATTCCCTGAGCCCCTCTGCAGGAAAGCTTCACAGCTGAAGGAGGCAGTGTGTGCCTCCCTGCTCAGTGCCAGGAGGCTTCACGTGAGGGAGAAACGAGCAAACTCTTGTGCCAGGGAGAGAGGAGAGCATGGAAATGAATTTCAATCTGTCTTCTTTCAAGTGCAGGGAGAGGCTTTCACAGCTCCACTTCCGTGGAGTTCCATGCTGCCAGACCCAGGCCAGCTTCTGAAACTCTGCAGGTCAGCACAGTGAGCAGAACATGATTTGAAGCACTTGCACCATGTTCCACGGAGCTGGTGTATTCCCCATGGCACCAGGCCTTTGGCTTTGCCCTGCTGAGCTCGTGTCTGAAAGGGAAACTGAAGAGAGTGATCAGAGGAAGTTCTCTCCTCTCTTTTGTTTATTGTCACCTCCCCTTCACACATCCAGGCTGTCCTCAGGACACCTGTCCTCCCCTCCACCACCCTGCAGAGTTTGGGGAGCAAACAGGGCATCAGCTCAAACTCCAGAAGTAAGGAAAAACCTAAAACATTATTTAGAGCCACGGATAGAAGTGTGGCATCTTCAGGTGCTGCTGAGGGCCAGGTGGGTGCCTGCTCACCCTCTTCTCCCCTGGGATTTTTAGCTGCAGAGCATGACATGCATTTCTCCTGTCACTGAGCTACAAAAAGACACCTGTCCATCAGCCCATGGCTCCCTGGGGGTGGATAAGTGGTCAGATTGGAAGTGTCACCCAGGACAGGCTCTTGCAGCCAGACATCCCTGCTGCTGCAGGGCTGGGGAGGGTGACAGAGCAGCTGTTTGAGCTGGGCAGGAGGCATTTTCAGGCTGGTTTAGTCTGTGAGTGGCAATAATCCTACAGCTTTCCTGAGCCAGACCGTGTTGCTGGTTCTTGCCAACGTCCTGCTTTTGAGAACTCCCCCAAGGCCTCTTCAGAAACAGAGGGACTAGAGGTCAGTGGGCATTTTCATGTCCAATATGTTCTCTGGGTGCAGGAAGACCAAAGCACAGGTAGCTCAGGGATTTCACTGAGCTGTGTCTTTATTGAACAGTTTCATGTGCTTGGGGACCACCTAGGGCTCTGTTGCTTCTCCCTCCTGGCCTGGATCTTCAAAGTCCAATTTGAAATTCAGCTAAAGACATGGAAATGAGCCTCTTGCACCATATTGTTTTGAGGTCTTTCTCCCCCAGGATTCTTTCAGAGAAACTAGAAGACAGAACTGGGATTTAATCTGAAAAAGACAGGGTATGAATCTACAGGTCACCCTTGTAGATCTCAGCAGGTGGGATATCAGCCTGTTACTTTCTCTGTAGCAAGCTGATTGGTATTTTATCCTCTTCCTCTGCAGAAGAAATGCTGGCCTCCCTCTCCCTCCTCCCAGCCCATCCTCCTCAGTAATGCTCTGTAACCCATGGCCCCTCAGATAAAAGATGAGAATACTAATTGCTTGGAAACACTCCACAGAACATGGACGTTGAGCAGGCTGCTGCTGAACAACATGGAAATTACAACGTGGGCATCATCTGACTCCATCCCAACTAATGAGATTAGAGTGGATGCCACAGGAATTCAAAATCATCCACTCTGTGCCCCCAGATTTTTGTCAGTGCATCTGAGCCATGCTCTGCTGTTCTCTTGCCCCCTCTACTTGCACCCTTTGAAGAGCAGAGAGAAGGGAGGACCCCAGGAGCCTTTCATCCTGCTCTGTACCTCTCTCACACAACCCTTGTTTCTGATTGTGTGCATGCACAACAGCAATGGCAATGACTTCATGGTGAACCCCCTCTAATGAATAAATCATCCTAATTTCAAGGCAAAGTTAGCACAGCCATCCCCTGTGTGGCTTCCATGAGTCACAGTGATAAAGGGCCCTGCTTGTTGGGACATTGCTTATGCAAATGCAGTACAGCACTAATGAATGTAAGCAAAGTCCTGCGGTGCCAGGGCCAGGCAGGCTTGTGCCAAAGCTCCTAGGAAGCAGCTGTTGCTTTGTTCAGAGGAATAAGTGATGGGCTGGGCCAGAGAGGCTCTCAGGAGCCTGTTATTTCAGGTTCAAGGTTATGGTCCTCGTTCTTTAGGGACATAATTTCATACCTAATATTGCTGGTGTATAAGCAGCAAGGCCTCCTTCTGAGTTCCTGGAAATTGTGATAGAGAAGTGGGGATTCTGAACCAGGGTGATCCAAACATCACCTCCTTCACGATGAGAGAGCAGCACGTTGGGAGCACAGTGTAAAGCACTGGAAAGGACCCACAATACTTCGGATTTCTGTCATTATTCTCCAAAGCCTAATCTAATTTAACACCTCACAAAGCAGGGCTTTGCTGAGGAGCTGTCTCTGGTTTTCAGCAGATCTCGTTGTTGTTGTGTTTGTGCTGATATTTGATACCTTGATGTTTGTGTTCTCTAGAAGCCTGTAACAGAGGTCTAGAGCCAAACAAGGGTTAGTCCTGTGGTGCTGGGTGATTTATGGTTAAGTGTAAGAAAAGGCCCTGGCACCAACAGCCAGAATGGCAAAAGAGCTGGATGAGGGATAGGATAGCAGAGAAAGGCAGAGTGATTTCTTCAAGGTCACCCAAGTCACAGCACAAAGCTGGGAATAGGCTTGATGACTCACAGGGAGGTGAAGTATATTGTCCTGCTGATGCACAAGTGTCTGATATCCCTGACTAACACACCACATGAAGGAATTATTTCATGCTCTGGAATTCTCTGGCACCATGTATCAGCCAAAAAAAGGTGTAAAACAGGGAGTGTAATTCAATCTATGCCACCAAAGGTTTTCTGCCAAGCACAATTGATTGTCTTTTACAGTGGCTTGCTTTGTTAGATCATGTCACAGGTTATTTATCTCTGAAAGCATTAAATGATACAAAGCACTTGATGAGTCATTGGGAAAAACAACCTCCAAGTCTAGCTGATGCAAGAAGAAAGGCCCATAAATCCCCAAGCCTCAGTGTTTCCAAGACTTGAAAGCACTTGCTCTGCTCTCATGCAGTGACTGCAAGGAGAGGGGCTCTCCCAGCGTTCCCAAGCCATGCAGTCGAGCAGCTTGTTGTTCACTGCTTGGGATTTGGGTTCCAAATACCAGTGTCACTCGTTGCTCAGCACCCACAGGCACCTTGGACTGATGCTGTTCGACTGTGCCTCGATGGGCCAAGGCTCTGCAGGCAGGATTTTCTGTAGCCTGTAACACTGCTGGAGTGTTCGACCTGCTAAGAAGGTCTGTGGTGTCACAGCACGGGTTGTTACCCCCTAACACAGGTCTGCATTTTATTAGGTTCATGCAATCCCCCTTTGCATCCTCAAAACAAAGCGAAAGCCCTGCCTCAAGCACACTGATGAAGGGCTTTTGACTAGAGACAGGTGAATCACAGGCCATTTCACAATTAGAGCTTTAATTTTTAACGTTAATTAGGGCGCTGGGGGCTGGAGAGTTTAGTTCTGATCGACCCACTTACATGGTGCAGAGGTGACCTAAGGAGATAGTGAAGGTTGCAAATAAATCCGTAGGCAAAATGGAAAGTCAGGACCAGCTGGAGCCCCTGGGCTGGATCCTGCTGGCCTGGGAAGTGCTTCCCAGAAAGAGGCTTTTTTCTAGAGCATGGGAAGAAGCACCATTTCAGTTGCAGCACCATGACACTAAAGAAATAAAGGCAAACTGAAGGAGAGAGTGGCTTCATGTGCAAGGCTCAGGATGGGCTACAGATGGAATCCACAGCCCAGCTTTGGCCACCAAGTAGTTCTCCCAGACACCCTGATGAGCTCAAACATCCTTTGAAAACAACCTTATTTGTGCAAGAGGAAAACAATGTTATTTCTTCGGAGGAGTAAACACACTCACTAAGGCCAAAAGTCTGTAAAGAGGCTTGGAGGTGACTTCATTATGGATACTCTCTGATAGAATGAGATTTACTGGCTCTTCTTTACATAGGGAAGTGGAATGAGATCAGGAAACAAAACCAGATGGAGACCAGCACATCCCAGCCGTGACACAAGCAGGGGTGCTACTCAGCAGTAGCTGCAGGTGAAACAACCAATATATTGATCCTAAAGACTTGGGGACACTGAAAACACCTTCTGCCTTCCTGAAAGATAGAAGCCAAAAGAACATAATTCCTCCCAAGCACACAGATAGCAGAAATGAAGTCACAAAGAGGTCAGTTGAAAAAACACACCTTCATCATGGCAACAGCAGAGGGGATCCTGAGGCCCATTTTGTACATCAGGCAGAAGGGAGGAAGGACATCCCTGCAGCATCCAAACCAGGGGTGGGAATGCAGGGGCAGGTTAAGTTTTGCAGGCTCAGCGGGAGCTTGAGGCAGCAAGGAGGAATTTAGCAGGTCACACTTGCTACAGCCTTTCTGGCATGTAAATGAGGACTTTGCTCTCCCAAGTGCCTCCTCTCAGCAGGCAGCAGGTCTCCCTCCCGCCCCTTTTGCTGTCCCCTGGCACAGAAAAGGCAAGAGCATTTGCATCAGAGACCACTACTGGAAATCACACAGCAGATTGGAGAGTTGCAGGAATTTAATTTATTTTCCTTTATGTAGAAAAAAAAAACCCCAAGCTGCTGTAGAGAACAGGGTCCTGTTCCTCAGTGCTCTGCATGGTGTTCGATTTGATTTAAGTGGCAGAAACCTTAATTAGGGCTCTAAACAGGCTTCCTAATAGTGCAGCTCAAACTACTGAGACAGAAACGTTTGTCTGGTCAAAGCAAACAGAATTTGATTAGTTTCCCTGAGGGACTCAGGGAGTGAAACAGGAATGACACAGAGGAGACACTAAGTCCAGCAGGACATGGCTGGATTATTCCTTTATATCTTTTAAACATCTGTCCAGGCTGGGGAGGAAGCGAAAATTCCAAGCTAGATTCTTCCCCTGCACAAGACCCTGGTCTGCATGAGAGCAAAGAGATCATCTTGAGAGGGTCATTTCAGGTTCAGGAAGCTGTGAAAGGACTCAGAAGATCTAAGGGGCAAAATTGTCCTGGTTGTTTCAGGAGGCAGAAGGTTGGGATGTCAGAGCTGCCCAGCTGACAGCATCTGTTTGGAAAGGCTTTTAGAAACAGGCGTTTTATACATGACCTGTAGAGCTTTAGCACTGACCATATCTGCACGTTCCAGAGCATCTGTAGGTGTCTGAGCCATGCAGCAAGGAAGGCCTGGTGGGAAGCAGAGAGAGGAACAATCCTGCCTTGCTGGGAAGCACAGGATGCAGGATGGGAGAGCAACCAGCAGAGCCCAGTGGGGCGGGAGGAGACGGAGCTGGTGTGAAGAGCCAGTTTGGTCAGTCCCAAACACCAGCTGCCTCCTTGAACCATCATTGACAGGTTGGTTGTCTTGGACCTGCTTGGACACCTGAGGGACACGCAGGTGTGTCTGATCAGGTCTTTGGCTGGGCCAGTGGGGGGTGGAGCCTTAGTGGGGTATTTAAGAAGGGAGGGAGAAGGAGCCTGGCTGGTGGTCACGGATGAGGTGGGCCAGGTTCTCTGCTGCTCCTGAGCTCCCAGCACCTGGTAGAGCCAATGTGGCCACACAGGCAGAGCTCCTGTTCAGGTGTGAGAGCAGCCAGGAGTCCAGCTGTGGGATGTGATGTTCCTAGAGGGGGAAAGGATATCAACATCTGGCTCCAGGACTCGCCCCTCCACCAAAGCTTTGGTTCTTAGACTGTGGAAGAGCCTTCCAAGGTAGGCTGGGACCTCGTGGGGTGGGGAAAACACCTTTGGGTGTAAGCTGGTGGGGCTGTTTGAGAGAACTTTAAGCTTGAATTGATGGGGAAAGGGGATGCCAAGAGCTGGCATGGCATTGCCTGATGGTGGCAACATGAGTGAGCACGTTTACACTGCTCCTGGGAGCACCGAGGGCTCAGGAGCATATCTGGAATGTTTGCACACCAACACATGCAGGATGAGAAGCCAACGGGATGAACTGGAAGTGTTGGTTAACTCTCAGAGCTACAATATGGTGAAAGGGCTGTAAGGCACATCCTGTGAGGAGCAGCTGAGGACTCTGAGTTTGTTTAGTTTGGAGAAAAAGAGGCTGAGGGGTGATCTTATTGCTGCTGAGCTCTTCTCCCTGCTATCTACCAATAAGATGCATGGGAATTATTCAGAGCTGTGCCAGGAAGATTTGGACTGGACATGTGGAAGCATTTCCTTACTGAGAGGGTAATGCTGGAACAGGCTCCCTAGAGAGGTGGTTGATGCCCCAAGTAGTGCCAGTGTTTAAGAGGCATTTGAACAATGCCCTTAATAATATACTGTAATTTCTGGTCAGCCTGATTTCGTTGGGCAGTTGGACTAGATGGTTTTGTTGTGGGTTTTTTTCCCCTGGGTGGACAGTTGGACTCTAAAATCTTAGAGGTCTTCTCCAACCATGGCAATTCTCTGATTCTGTGATCACTGTAGGTCCCTTCCAACTGAAATCCTCCTCTTCTGTGCTTATTCCCTTTTACTGAAATGAGCTCTCTTCAAATGGGGGTCACAGCTGAGGTCAAGGTTGGTTCAACCCATGGTCTCCTCTGCTGGAAGCAATGGCGACCACTTTGCTTGTAGCTCTTCATTTGTATAAGACAAAGGCTTTTTCATAAATGCACAGTTTTGCCTCTTTCTCAGCCTTGACATAAATATTTGTACTGGTTGGTTCAGTTCTTATTCTCTTCCCAAAAGTTTTGTATCCCTGGAAAGGGAGAAAGGAGGGAAATGCTGTGTCTGATGCCCTGTCTCCAGCAGCCCAGCTACCAGTGCAAACAGGCCTGTTTATTCTACAAGTGCCTGTACACACAATGCTCAAGTCAAATATTGGCTCTGGAGTAGGGACTCATAATGGGATAGTTTTTTACTTGACAAATAGCTGGGCTTGTGTGGGGATTCATATCAGGCTCCAGACAAACAAACCTGAAGTAAATATTTGCCCATTTCACTTGTGGTTTTTGCTGCTTCTGCACCTCCTGTGTTGTATCCTCAGGCAGGTACAGCCAAAGAGGCAGAGGCAAGTGGAGAACACGGTTCATTCCTGTGCTACATCCCTGAGAAACCAAGGAACAAAACCAGAAAATGGGAAAGACTGAAATTACTGGCTCAGCTGCCTGGAATTGTGTGCTTCAAAATGCCCCAGTTCCTCTTTGAGCCAGGACAGAAACACTTTTCTCCTTCTACATTTATTTGTTACTGGAGGGCTCGTGAGCACCTCAGTGTTCAGTCTTCCTGACACTCTCTGAACAACTTCCACTTTGGATTCTTTGTGCAAAAGTTAGCAACAAAACAGCTTCATCATTGTCTGATACCAACTTACTAAATTGCAGGGACCAATGTGCTAATAAAAAAACCCCACAGCAAAACCCACAGCTTAAAAGCCACTTGACCTTTCTTGAAGGATCATTGTGTTACTTGTTCTAAATGAAAAAAAAAAACAAAACAAAAAACAAATCTCTAGAGGAATTTAAGATCTGCAAAGAAATGGACTGGAATTGAACTACATGAGGTTGCAAAAGGAATGTGTTGCTGCCCTAAAACTGGATTTTTGCTGCTTTTCCCCCTCAGATTACATCCATTAGGCTCTCTCCTCCCACTCTGCATCTATTTTTCTATACACGGATATATAAATACAGTTACTATTTTAATTGCCTTTTAAGCACAAGTGTTGCCAATTAGCCAATGTTTTGCATGATGCTTAGAAAATACAAAGTCAGAGTATTCACCCAAATCCCCATATGGTCAGATCTTTAGTTGGTGTCAGTGCTTGCAGCTCCCCTTATTTTTCTGGAGCTGGGCCACTTCATGCCTGCTAAGGATAAGGCTTTAGTAGAATCCAGCTGAAAGCCTCTTGTTGGCTAAGATATGGATCTGCACCCTTGTTATTACAAATGTTTCTGAAAATCTGGAGTATAGGAGATGTTGGGACTGCTCCTCTGATAAACAATCATATATTGGATTAATTTCCCTACTGCCTCAAACCCTGTGAAACGGAAAATGTGGCGCCTCCTCTCTCTCCTTCTGTTGGTAATGGGAGCAATAATGCTAATTTTCAAATGTAATTTAACATATGTCTGAGCGTTGCCTGATTGTGCCACCAGCCAAGAACTGCAACTGGCAGCTCCAGCTTCTGGTGTGGCTGAAATCAGAGTGGGCAGTCTCTGCAGATCCACCTCCAAAGCAGCACTGCTGGTGAAGCCTGGGATGCCACTTCTTCCCAGACCTGTGCCCAAATCACTGAGGTTTACTCACAGCATAGGCCAGGGAAGTGTGAAAGGACCAAATGCTGCTACATACATGCTAGGAAATGAGAAATCCCTCTGGAGTATGGGATATTACAGGGCTGAATAAAAATAGGAGTTTAGCAGAGGATTCAATCTGTGGAAGCTGAGGTTTAAACCCATCAGACTTCAGTAAATGAAGCCTGCCTGGTACCATCTCCTAGTTTTGCTTTTTCTGCCTGTAGTTTCTAGAAATATCCTTGCATGAGGAGAGCTGTACATCTCTTTCCTTGGCTATTTGGTCTCTCTCTTGGTTTTTCCAGCTAAAGTCAAGGAGAGTTGAGGGTCCTGGGTGTGGTGGTGGCTCCTGCTCTCCCTCAGGAGGTACCTCCACAGCCCTGGAATGTGTGAGGTTTTTCAGTCCTTACATGGATGGCCCTGGCACCATCCCTGGGGATGGGGCCAGTTCAGTAGTGCTGAGATGTTGGGAACAGGGGAGGAGAGAATCCTGCCATGATTTATATGAAATACACCTGTGGCCTCAGGGATCCTGGCTGGGTTCTTGTCCAACTGTCCCAGCACTTACCTGGGATCTCTGCCTTCTCCCTTCCAGGCTCCTCCTGCAGCTCAGTGGGCTTGATTTTCCTTACTGAGGTTCTAGTTTCAGACAAGAGGGGCTTTTCTGAGCAAGTCATCAAACCAAGGAAATTAAAGTACCTTTGCAAGACAGAAATTACTCGAGTAATTAGTTAATCGTGAGATGTATCAACTTCTTATTCTTTGAGGGGGTTGTAATTTGGAGACTGCTTAGAAAAAAGCAGAACTGCACAGAGGAAAAGGGGTCTTCAGCAGGGGTGAGTCTGTCCAGGGAACCCATGTTGATTTGTGCCTGATGAGAATCAAGACTTAACTTCTCTCAGTGCATGAATACTCTATTTATAATTGGCAAATAAAACCCCATTTAAATAAGAGGTGAATTCCTGTGAAGAGAGAATGTATGAGGCATTGAAAACTTGTGACTTTGATTTTTTTGTTGTTGTTTGGGTTTTTTTTTGTGAAGTTCCAACTTCCATTATTTGAAAAGCACAGAAATTTGGTCTCACACAATGTATCATTTAGTAAAACAGTATGTGCTGATAATGCAGCCTGGTCTCAGGGGCAGGAATGCTGGAACAAGAGGTAATGGCAACTTTGAGAGGAAGAAAACGTAGGAAGAAAGAAAGAAGGTGGGCTGCCAGCCCTTTCCCAAGACTGCTTCATCCCTCTTTGAGGATGGTACAGTGGGCACAGCAACCAGCAACCACAGGCAGCTGCTCTTCTCCTTTTTTTGCCCAGAATGACGTAGCCTGGTCCTTGGCTGAGCTGAAAGCTTTGGGGCTGAAAGTTGGAGGAAAGTTTGTGCCCAAGTAGGGCAGATGCTGGTGTTATTTCTCTTATGAAAGAGTCTGTACAACTATCTGTGTGGGCATAGGCACAAGAGATGCAATGCTTGCTCACTGTTTGACAGTTGTAAGGGTGTCAAGTCAGGAGCCACCAGAACCAGGTCTTGGCTTGGATGGAAAGCAGCTGGGAGGCATTAAAAACCCCAAGAAGTTCTGACCATAAAAAGCCTGATGCTCTTTGTTAATGCTGCAGCTTTGGGGCAGGTTTTGAGGAGTGGACCTCCTGAATTGTACTGCAAAGGTGCAGTGGTGTGTGATCAATGCTCTGTCTCTGCATATGCATATTTATTATTATCTACGCCTTAGATGTCACCAGGAGTGTACATGGCACTTCAGAGACACATAAAACAAGCTGTTGCCTCCTGTGAATTGCTTCCAATCTAAGTGCTTTGTAAGGCTCTTCAAGCAACTAATTTGGAAATGCAGCTTTAGTGCCCCTTTTAACGACAGGCACAGTGATCCAATAGAAATAATTTGCTTTCCCATTGAAATGCAGTGATGGCTGCCCCAGCCTGGCAGTGAGCAGGCTGCAGGGGCAAGGGTTCCACTGGAGGCTGCAGAGAAAAACTCTTCCTCTTTGTCTGCCCCTTTTTTCTATAGCCTGAGATGATTTATTAATATTACCAAAGACCTTGAAAGCTGAAAACAAGGATTCCTGTTGTGCCTTGTACCAAACATGCAGGGTGTGCAGGCAGCTGCAGTATCAAGCAGGAGGGAATTTATAATGCATTTCTGTTTCTGCTGGGCTGCCACCAGGATGAGCCTGTCTGTCGAGGTCCAACTCTATCACACTTTGGCTGGAATATGGACAAGAGAGCAACCATTTGCAGATGATGTGGTGAAAGGAAAGAACCGTGCAGAGCGTGTGTCAGAATGGCTCTGTCAGGGACTTGCAGTCATGGCATTCCCAGGAGGAATTCTGCTGCATATGCAATATAAATTATACAAGCCACCAGCCAGCCAACTTGGAGGCACTTCAAATAGCTGGAGCTGCAAACTCCACTTTTACTTCCTTGAAGTTCTGGCTGGAAGTCTTAGAGGAGGGCTGCAAAGGGGCAGATCCAGCCCCTGCTCCAACTGGAAGTGCTCACAGACCTTGGGCAAAGCTGGAGCAGAGTGAGGAGGCACAGGGCTCTGGGCAGCAGCCTGGGAAAGCTGGAGAGGAGGGGAGAGGTTGCTGAGACCCTTTTTCCAGGAGCATTTTGAGGGATGTTTCAGGAGCAGTGTAACAGAGGAAGCTCAGGGAAAATTTGCAGTGGAAGAAAAGGCATTTACAGTGTGTCCAGCAAAGTGCTGGCAGCTCCCGTTTCAAGAGAAGGGAATCACAGAGGGGATGCCAAGCAGATCTGCAGCCAGAGCAGCTGATTAGACACTGTGCTTCCCATTCTTCCCCTGGCTTTACATCAGACTCCCACAAGTGACGTCAGTGCGTTTGCCCCATGTTTACAGCAGCTCTGGGGAGAGAGAAAACGAGCAAGCTGGTGTCAATAAATCAGCCCAGCCTCATTAGCTCTCATCTGCTTGCTCTAACATGTCCAGGGAGCATTTGGCTTAGGAGGAAGGTAACGTTCACAAAGCACAGGGCAGGATTTGGCAGGGAGGATTTTCAGGAGATAACAAGTCAAAGCTCCATCCCCACAGAATGAGCCTGTCATAAACACTGCCCTGCTCTTACTGACAATTGCTGATGGTTGCTCTGGCTCCCTGAGTATTGTCCACTTGCAGAGTGTTGCAATGGGAACTGGGCAAGAAAGGGAAAGTATTTTCTTGTTTCTACTGCTGAGAAGCTTTTAAATTAACTATTTTTATATTTTTTAGAAGAAAAAAAAAACACAACTTGCACAATTTTTTACATCTTCCATGGGGGGTGGCAGGAAGGGCACCCAGACAAAGAGAGGTTTATTTACTGAGAAAAAGTGAATAATTTAAGAGGCAAACCTGTGTCAAAACAGAGGTTGTCTTCTCTTAATGAATTGTTCAACCTGCCTTCTTCAAGGTTTCTGTCAATACAGTCTGCCCTTTGTGTCACTGCCTGCCCCTCCTTTCTGAGGCATGGAAGGGAAAGCAGTCCTGGGAGACCTGACATTGCTGGGCCCTAAAGAAATTACACTGGAGGCAGGTGTGACTGTTCCTCTCTTTTAGCTGATGGATGAAGAAATCCATCTGATTCAGAAAGCCAGAGGAAAAGAAAAACCAGCTTTATGGCGTATGACTTCAACCTGGTGGCTGTTTATAAATAATTTCCCCAAATCTACTCTAGCTCTCAGCTTCAGGGAGGTATTTAAGGCTAAACTGGCCATGCTGCTACTGCTGTATGAGGCACTGTCCTCACAGCTGGCCCTGGCCATGCAGGACAGCAGGTTTTGAAGCAGTTTCTGAAGCAGGGACACCAGAGGTGCTGTGGGGATGGAGAAGACAGGAGGGTGGCTGCTGTGAAGGCAGAGATCCAGGTCCTGTGTAGGGGAAGCTGGAAGAGTTTCAGAGGAGCCATGACAGCACTGAGAGGAGTCTCTGAGGTGAAAGAGAGCAGAATGCAAGCTTGGAGAGTGCTTTTTGGAGTGGTGTTGCTCCACAGAAATAGGGCTGTCCCTCGTGGTGCCAGTCTTGCCCTTCATTGAAGGCAGCAGCTGGTGCATGGACACGAGGTGGTGGTGAAGTTTGGTCTCTCCCTTTTCTTAGAGAGTCTGAGCTTGTCATCCCAATTTAGACCAAAGAAAAGCCCCTGGTGGGCTGCTTGATGTGGCCTCACAGGTTCCATCACTCAGGCTGTCCTAGGAATAGAAACTAGCACGAGGCTCTCCCGGATCCCAGTTGTCTGACATACTCCTCAGAAATACCAAGGCAGTTTTTACCAGCAGTTCAGAGCTGCAGTTCCCAGAGAGCCACAACCAGAGCCTGAGAGACCTGAATCCTGCCAAGGCCCAGGAGATACAGGCTTCCTTGGCAGGGCTGCTTCCCTAGAGGTTTCCAGGATGGACTTCTGTCCTTTTGGCTACAGAGCATCCAATGGGGGTGCTGCTGCTGCTGCGTTTGGGTGCTGCCTGGTGCCGTGGTGGCCAGCAGCAATAGGAGCCCAGTTGTATTTGGGCAGTCAGCTCAGAGCCCAGAGCAGACCCAGCTCTCTGCTGCAAGCTCTGTAGTGTTTCCAGTCCAATGTATGGAGGTACACAGGTGATTAGACAGTAGGAGGAAATTCTTTCCTATGAGGATGGTGAGACCCTGGCCCAGGTTGCCCAGGGAAGCTGTGGCTGCCCCATCCCTGGCAGTGTTGAAGGGCAGGTTGGATGGGGCTTGGAGCAGCCTGGAATGGTGGGAGGTGTCCCTGCCCATGCAGGGGGTTGGATCTAGATGATCTTTCAGGTCCCTTCCAACCCAAACCACTCCATGATTCAGGTATCTTAAGAGAAGGTAGGATTGCTCCCATCCTATTTCTGGGAAGGGGTACAAAGAGAAGCTCACACTTGGGACTGGTCCCTTTCCCTCTCAGATATCCTCTGGCTGAGATAAATCTTTACCATGCCTGGGTGGAGGTTAGAGGCCCTCAGCAAGTGGGAGGGAGGACAGTATCTCTCTCAGGATATGGTCCAGCACACTCTCCTCACCACCCCTCCAAGCAGCCACCCCAGGAATGCAGCTGGCAGCACAAGTTTTGATGGGGCCAAATGAGAGCTAATTGTGCCTCTGCTCCAAAGCACAGGAGGCTCCAGTGGAAAGGTCAGGCTGCTAAAGGCTCCAGCATGCTGGGTAGGTAGGAGCTATTTTCAGTCAGATACAGATATTCCAGCATCTCTTGTCCTCTTGTTTCTATAGCAATGCTGGGGCCAGGCTGTGCAGGGATTCAGGCAGCAAATGGAAATACAGCCCCATACAAATAAGAGCATCACTGCTCCAGGCTGCCTGTCCTAGGGTGTGGGAAGGTCTTGGGAAGACCCTGCACACTCCGTGGCAAAGGCTTGATGCACAGGGCTGTGCTGAGGACAGAAAAAATCTTCGTTCATCTACCTGCCACCTGACAGAGAAAATGCTGTGGGATGAACAGGAGAAGGAAGGGAAACCAGGAAGGGTCCCAGGATGGAAATAGGAATGTTCACTAGAAACAATACAATCCCTTCTAGTGCTTTGTGTTGGCTTTCTTTTCCTTTTCAATATTGATGCATTTGGTGGAAAGGATTTCATTATCTGGGTGACTTCACAGGGTGGCTCACCTGCCCCACAGAGAAAAGCAGCTACAAGATGCCCAGGAAACCCCCCTGTTTTCTCTTCCCTCTCCCCCTGTTCCCTTTGTTTTCTGCCACGGCTCCGCAGCTGCCCCGTCCCTCGGCACCGCCGGGGCCTGGTTCAGCGCTGGGCTGGGCGGGTTCAGGGCCGGGCTTGATGGTTTTCAAGGTTTTTCCCACCAAAACGCGGTTTAACCGGAGTTGCCCAAATCCGGGCTCCCCCAGTGGCGCCCTCCGGTGGCTCCTTCCGGAACTGCTCCCCCAGGCCAACCCGCTCCTCCTCACCCGGAGGGTTCCCTGATAAACTTCCCTACAGACACAGGCTGCTCGGTTCCCTGGGGAGTACTCGGGCCCCAGGAAGGACTGGAGGAAGTGGGATGAGGAACTGACTCGGAAAATGTGCGCAGGAGTAAGAGAACAAGCAAGCAGTGGTAAGATCAGAGAGCGGATCTGCTGCTTTGGATCCTCCACATCAGCCGTCGAAGCTCCTGGCAGAGGGGGTGACTCGGGTGCCTGAAGAGGCAACAAGAGGAAGAAGAGGAGGTAGCAGCTGGGAAGTGGGAAATCCACAAGCCTGTCTTATAACCACTGCACCTCTGATCCTGCTTCACCAGCAAGGAAATGAGGGAAATCTCAGCCCAGAAGGATCTTTATCAGCAGTGAGGTGGGAAGAGCAGGTCAGTCCCAGCGCCCAGGGAGGAAGGCAGGCTTCACCTCAGCATTACCTGAGGGACACAGGCTCTTCCACTAGCAAAGGTCTGGGCCAGAGGGCTCACAGTTCTTATGTTGCTCAATACCAGAATGGGTCCCAGAGCATTCCCCTCCTTCTGCTTAACAACTTAGCTTAAAACCAGCACTGATGGTGTCCTAGGCGTCTACTCTTAACCTGGGAACCTTGCACTTCCAAGGTGCAGGTGTCTTTGCCAGGAAACAAAAGCCCCAAGGATCTGAGCTCAGAGAGGCAGCACTAAGTCCTGGGGTTTAATTGAGCCTCTGAGGGCTGCAACACAAAGGTGAAAGTGCTGCAAGACAACAGAACTTCTCACCAACAGGCCAGTCCTTCCAGACACTGATGGAAATACTCGTGATCAGCATGTCCCCTGGAAGCTCAAGAGTGGCAGCTCTAAGAGGTGAAAGTAGCCAGCATCAATCCATCTCATTGTCTTCTTTACCCTGGCCTGAACTGCCTTAGAACAGGTGAAAGCTGAGTCCAAAAGAAATCCAACACCCCTGGTTTTGCTCTGTGAGATTTGCACCAGTTCAGAGTGCAGTTTGATACAATGCAGATGACTCCTCAGCTGGAAAACAAGGGCCATGGCTGTAACATTTCAAGTGAAAGAAGAATGCCCCTATCAACTTGGCTGTTCTTTAGTCAGAGGCAGGGGAAATTGGCAAGGTTGATTCATTTAGCCCAGGCACATTCAGGTCAAAATCAATCATGTCAAAAATACATCACCTGCATTCAATAAGTCTTTATAAAAAAAAGGAAAGAGATATAGACTCACTCCAAGAATAAATCACAGCAGAATGGGGCTGGGTTCAAAACAAACCCATCGCTTGCTTTGAAAGGATAAATGTGTTGTTCACTTTGAACATTTCCCCAGTATTTAACAGATGGCTTGGCAGACATGAGGCTTAGCTTTGAGCTGGCCATATCTGAAGGCCAAAAAAAAAAATGGGATTCAGAAATCAGGGGGCCAGGATCAGTGCTCCCCCTTTTCTGGACACTTATTTCCCTCTTCTCAAAGAGGCTTGAATGGCACCTGCTCTGTGGGCAGGGCTTGAAACTGGAGACATGAGGATTGTTCCCTCTAACAATGCATGGAAATAGTTGCTCAAAAAAAAATTGCCTCTCCTGAATTCTACCAGCCTGGAGACCCAAACCACCTGCTCCAGTGATGACTCTCCCAGTGTCAGTGGGTCTGTCTCACCACAAGGATCAGTTTTCAGCCCAAAATAGTTGTGATGTGATTCACCTCTGCATGTCTCCACTCCTCAGCAGTCATGCTATCAGAAATTGAGCCAGCTGAAAGCTTTTCCATTTTTCCTTACAAAAGCAACGGCCACAAAACACTCCCCCAACCATGAAACATTAAGTTATTGTAGCTACTCCTGTCTGGTTGGAACTGAGACAGTGTAGAACAGAATTTGTGTAAATCACCACAGTTCTGCTGATATTGTTACAGTTCATCCAACTGATGAATCAGCTGAAAATCCATCCCATTTGTATTAGGTAAGCACAACATTATGGAATCTTGAGAGAAGAAAAAGCAACTAGGACAGGGCTACAATAAAAAGGGCTGCTCTGAGGCAGAAGAGTTTCACTTAGAAATAAAGGGTGAGAACTGAGTCAGGGATTGTAGGAAAGTAGCCAAGGAAGCAGCTCTACCGTGAAATAAGAGACAAGCTGAGAACTGGGGCTATTTTGTCCCAAGATCAGCTTCTGAATTTGCAGTTATTTGTGGTTGGTTGTTATGTATTTAAGGGCAAGGTTTGGATGGAGAGCAAGGCAAAGATGAGAGAGATCTAGAGCTGCAGGAGCAGCTCCAGCAGCTGCTGGAAAAGCAGCTTTTCTTGTGGAGAACAGGTCAACTTTTAGGGTCTTGTGCTTAATTTTCAGCCAGCTGTCCTACTGGCTTCCGTGGAACAAATCTGAGAGAAGAGACAAGCACTACATGATGCTACAGCCTCTATTTTCAGATTAGAATCTCTTTGCTACAGGCTCCAGTGTAGATCCCAGGGCTCTTCTTGTCATCCAGAGCAGAGGATCCAAACCAAGTCTCTTACTAAGCCTGTACCAAGAACTGTCTTTGCATTTTCTTGAAAGCTGTGAATCTGAGCAGAGTTCACACCTTCTGAACAGGTTTAGATTCTGGAAACAGGCTGAAGCTGTAGCCAAGGCTGGGAAATGACATTTCTTAGCATTAGCAAGAGAACAGTCCGTGCCCATCTCTCACATGGGGCTTGTAGTGAAGTGACACAGCAAGAGTAACCCCTGGTGACTGTCAGCTTTCCCTCTGGTCTTCTCCTCTGGCACATCTTCCATCAGCAATTGAGACACAGGCTTTATTTTATCCAGAATGTTGAAAAGCAGGGTGCCTCCAAGAAAAGAGCAAACACTTCTTCCAAGAGTTAAATTTCCAGAGCAGGAACTCACTGGGGACCTGTGCTCCAGTTCAGGCATGTGAGCCTACTTGTCAGGTAGAGATTTCCACATGGATTCAATCAGCAGGCTCTGGGAAGAAATACTTCCCACCTCAGCATTCCTGTAAGCTTAGGGAAGAGTCAGGGAGCTCCAGCGAGAATTCCTCTAATGTTCTTAATTTCACAGATGGCCAAGTGCACCAGAAGAGACTCCTCCTGTGACACGAGTGCTCTGATAGAACTTGTTCCTCTCTTTCTAGTGCAATTGCAGGGAAACCTTGGGATAAACACCACATACAGTTGCAAGAGAAAGAGGCTGCCTTCATAACTCACACTCCACTTACACTCCCCTTCTTATCTCTTCAGTTTAAGGGATATTTCTTTTGCCCTGTTGCTGCCAAGTTTGTTTTTAAGCAGTTTTCTCAATTCACCAATGAAAAAGGAACCACGAAGGCTGAGGTAGCCTGGAGCTCAGCAGGACTTCAGGATCAGTCCAGAATCCAAGTGCTTGCAAGAACGAACCCCAAGTATTGCACACAAATATTGGAATCTTCAGCATCACCACCCTTGGGGGCAAATTCAGTGCCATCCTTCCCTCCAGTGCCATCTCCTTGCTACCATTGCTGCCACTTCCTCACCTCTTTTTCCAGTCCCTGCTCTGTGTCTCTGCCCTCTCCCCTCGTGCCAGAGACATCGGGAGCCTTTACCTGAACAAGTGCTCTTGCTGCAGAGCCTTGCCCCTGAGCAGTCCCCTCAGATGTCCCCCAGCCCTGCATTCCAGCAGGGGAGCAGCTGAGCCTCCCCCAGCACCACTCAGCATGACCACAGCACTGACAGAGCCAGCTGCTGCCCGGCTGGCATGAGCTGTCATCTCATGACCTGCATGTTGGCAACAAGGGTTAGTGGCACTCCTGGAGTATTGTCAAGGCTCACCAGACTCCAGCTAATCTCCTGCTGCCCCTCTGGATCCCACTGCACTGGTGGGCACTTGACAACCAGGCAGTGAGTGCCAACAAGTGCAGCATCACCATTTCATGTGTTTCTTTGACCAAGCACATCTGCAATCAGCTGCAGTATGTGTGTCCCAGGAGCCTCAACCTCCAGCTAGGGAGTCTTCTGTAATATTCTGGAGAGGCTAAAAACATTTCTATGTCGACCCATAGTTCAATAAATGAAGTAGATACATTTAATATCTTCAATAATGTTTAAGAATACATTTCTTATCTGAGGCTGGTCATATCTTTGGGTTAATAAAAGGATTTGAGGATGTATAAGACATTCTGGAAAATCTGGGAAGGGAAAGTGTCTATAGTTTTCCTAATGTCTTGGATTAGAGATGGGGGAACTGGGAGGAATGGGATCTGAAAGCTTTGCTACCATCAGGGTGGCATTTTTCTGGCTGGTACCAATGTTTATATCACACTGGAGGGGAAAACAGATTTGGAAGTGCCTGGTTATTTCCCATAGTGGCCTTAACTAACTTTCTTCTACCACACAGAGTGCAATTCACATTTGTCAAGGATGGGAATTAACCAGTTTGATGCTTTGTATTGCACAAAACAATTGTGGACAGTTATGCAATGACAGTCCAGCACTCTGCAAAAACAGTACTTGGAAAAATCTTGGTTCCTCTGGGATTCAGATGGTTCTGTTGAATCCTGCTGCATCCAGTCCTGTCCAAGGACACGCACGTTCAAGAATGATTTTGTTCTCAAGTGTTTTCAGTCAAACTGGACAGAGGGGAAGTAATTATCCCTGTTTTACTGATAAGAAGCTGGGCTCCAGACCCATGAAATAACTTACCCTGACTCATGGAAAAAGTGTGATGGCCACACAAAAAGAACACTGCTCCCAAAGCCCAGCCCAAGGCTTCAGCCAGACACCAGCCTTCTGATCAACCTGGGGGGGAAAAGTAGTGACAGCCTGCTGGGAAACCACTGCAAGAACAAATAACTGTAGGAAACAGTGACCTCAGAAATGAAGCAGCACATGTGGTCTGGGGCCAGGGACTAGCAGGCAGGTTTGCACTGACTGTGCATGTTGGCTCCAGTGAGCCTCTCACCTTGGGAAGCTGATCCCATCCACAGCTGTCTGACAACCAGGCACCAAAGTCAGCAGGGGGGGAATATTTGCTTTAGTCCTGGCCTCTAAGTATGTAAGGAATCTTTGTGGCAGCTTTGCAATTTTAAAACATTTTTCAGTCATGCAAAGACGTTCCCCTCTTGCCTGAACTCTTTACCTGGGCTGCAGGGTATTCAGTTTCCTTTTAGCCTGACCTGGTTTGGAATGGAAAAGGTTTTAAATCACAAAATGCATAGAGGAAAGCCCTAGCAAGCCTCTCCAGCAGCACTGGTCACACTTTAATGATGCTCACAGGTGTGTTACATCCCTGGTCCCCAGGGGGTCCCTTCATTTTCAGTTTCCTTTCTCCAAAGCCTTTGCTCTTTGCATGATGCAACCAGCACTGCCACACAGCAGTCTCTTCTCTAGGGACCAATTTGTTTGGCTCCAGCTCCAAAGCACTGCTTCATTTAGACAGGCAGGGGCCTTAATTAGAAGCATGAGTCACCTGAAGCCACCTGGAGCAAAGGCAGTGAAGAGCAAGGTGACTGGGCTGCTGGGGAGCTGCAGCTGGGTTGCACTCACCCCCTCACATCACTTCTGAGGTGGTAGAAGCCAAAAAAAAAAAAAAAAAAAAAAGGATAAAAGAAATTCCTAACATGAAAAAGCTGTGCTCATGCCTTGCCCTTTGTTGTAAGCCCCCTGACAGGCAAGCTGCAAATGCTAATGTAACAGGTGAGCCTTGGTCCTGTTCACCTCCCCTTCAAACAGCAATCCTGGAAAAGGAGAGATGGAGCATTGGAGAGAAGCATCAAGGGTGAGCAGAAATCATGCAGATTCTGTGTGTCCACTTCGTGGTACTTAAACCTGCCTCTCTTCTAGAGCCTTTCATCATATCCTTCCAATTCCCAAGCATCTATACAGCTTCTCAACACACTGTTGCAGCACACGAGCTTTTCCTTGTGGCTAGAGGTAACTGCTGTGTGCCAAGGTCTGCAACGTTGCAGAAATATTGTGCCAGAAGGAATGCCTGCTGGTTTTGTGTCCTGGTCTTGTTTGAAACATGGTCTCCTTTCTTCTGTACTGCTAGGAGGGCTGGTCTTTGCTGTTGTTGCTTGGGAAGCATCCAAACATCTTGTGTGAATTCTTGCCTCTTGTTTCAGACTGAGTAAGTTTGGTTCTATCTTTCATAGGTTCTATTTCTCATCATTACTGTGTCTCTGGAGGCTGCAAGTCAGACACTGGCTCCCTAGGGTACTAGGCACAGAGAGAAAAGTATCCCTAAAGAAATTGATAGTCTGAGCTTTATTTCTGCTTTGAAACCCTAACGGATTAGAAAATAGGTTGATAACTTTTTCTTCCATTAACCTCTAAAGTGCCCAGGTCACAGCTACACACAGCTGCCATGTACTTGTGGTTAGTTGAAGATTCAGGGGGGCATGGAACAAATCATGGAGGTTTATCAGCTGCACTCAAAGCTACGTTGTTCCCTTTTTCCATATTTAAAGCTTAGATTCTGTGTATGAACTCCAGTAGCTCACCCTGGCCAAAAAATACCTTAAAATCTCCCTGAAGCAGCCCTCTAACTCAGCCCATTTTGCAGGCACAGGCTGTAAGTGGAGCATGTCTGGAGGTCTCCAACAAACTGGAACAAAATAAAGAATAGAAAGCAGACATTTACCAGCTCAGCTCGTTCCTAGTAAAGTATCCAGCCAAGTACATCATGTACCTCCTGCTGCAAGGCAAGCTTTCCCCCCTTCCTTTCTCAGGATGAAAGGGCCCACCCACCAAAATAAAACCCAAAGCTGCCTTGTTTGAGCCCTGGCAGGCAGCAGGGAATGCCCCTTCTGCTGGGTTTGATGGGATCTTTGCAAGGGGAAGCACAGGGGAAGGTTTGGGAGGGCAGAGCTGCACGTGGCTATCCAGGCTTCCTTTCCAGCAAGGGTCCAGTGAGGTCTCAGCACTGGGGGACAGTTCACGTGGCAAAGTCCAGGGCATGAACAGCTTTTATTTCTTTTTAAAAATTATTTTTCTTGAAAAAAAAGCAGGATTCTATTTCAAGGCCTGTTGTAGAGCTGGGTGCTAAATGAAGGGTCCAAACCCAACTGAGGAATGCCAGAGAAGTTTGCAGGACAGGTTGGGCTGGGGAAGCTTTACTTACTCTTGCTTGTTCATCTGTCACTTGAACACTTCAGGGTGAAACAAAGACCAGAGGTGACTGCTGAACTGATGTGAACTGAATCTGCTGGAAGAGCTGTCTTTGTGCTTACCTGGGGAAAGGAACAAATCTTACTGAACCTTAAAAACAAGCCTAACAAGCTCTAAAGAGAGAAAATGTGACTTGGGTGCCAGCACACAGTCCTGCTCAGACACAAACCAGAAGACTGATTAGAGTTCCAGGAAAAGGAGCCCTTCAAAAGATCCCAAAGTATAGGAAGGATTCTTGAGCTACAACCTTTTCTTGCAGCTTTGTGCTGATCAGGGCCTTTCCTAACACCCATCTGAGTTTGCATCTCTCCACAGCAGCTATGTCAGAGCCACAGAACCCTGATAAGAGGACATCTGATGCAGCAGGACCAGGAGGGAGACTCTGAGCAGCTCCTGACATGCTCATGGACTGCAGAGGGTGAAGGGATGAGCCCTCAGCCCTGCAGGATAGGAAGCAAACTACCTGGTTTGCCTGGCACCTGCACTGGGAAAGTGTTTAGTGGCTCTCACTGTACTGGTATCAGGGGAGTGACTGGCAAGCTAGAAGGTTTACAAGGGACTCAGAGGCTCTTTCATCCTTTGTGGAAGTTTTTTCCACCCTTCCCTAGGCTAGCCAAGATGAGATGAGCATAAAGCAAAATTCTGGCAGCAAACAGCCTTTCTGAGTAGAAACTCCTGCCCTTGGGATGCAGGAGAGTCTTGCAGAGCCACCCTGAGCCAGCACCAATGTTCCTCAGCCCCTGTTTCCAGCTTGGCCCTGTTACTGACAGGGTAAAGCTGATCCAGGTGAGTGGAAGAGCAGAAAGGGAATGAAGGCTGCAGCCCCTGATCTGGGCTGTGCCCAGAGCCACGCAGCACCGCCTGTGCATAGGAAGCCCCGTCTGTCTGTTGATACACACACACCCTGCACAGGCTCCCCTGAGCACATGTGTTTTGATTTTAGCTTTGTACTATCAGCTCCAGGAGTTGGTCCAACAAGCTCTGGCTGTGTTTCCATTCAAATGCTGTGCAAGACACGTTCCAGTACAAAGTTTATGTTTACAACAGGAAGATGAAAAGCCAGGGATAGTTTTCATCTCCTTTCTGCCTGTCAGAAACATCACTAATTTGGGCTCTAGCCCTAAATAATCCCCCTAATCTGTCAGATCACAGATTATGAAACATGAAAGTGATGAGCCTGAAGCTACCTGGAAGCAAATCAATGCTTGGGCTGAAAGACGTGGAATTAAAGACAGGGAAAGGTTAGGCTGGGACTGACAGCGTTGTCAGAAAGGTCCTGACTTCAAAGCCTGGAAGTGGGCAGCTCCTGCAATGTTCTTTTTCCCCCATGGCAGAGGAAGGATTTGTGGTCCTTCTCAGCAGCAGAGCTGTGAGGCCACAAATGGTGAAAAACCAGGGAAAGTCTGAAGCCAGAGCCTCACTTCTCAGGGAGGAGTTTGGCAGCGCTGGTGTGAGCAAAACTGCCCAGTGCACCCATCCAGGATTTCACTTGGTGCTCATTCCCAATCACTGCAGGGACACAGAAAGCATTAGACAAGGTGTTTTCAGAACCAGAGGTGTAACAAGTCATTCCTACAGAATAACATGCAGAGCCACAAAGGCAGGGGGATCATTTGAAGAGGTACAGGCAGGTTTAACACCACAGCCCTCACTGGTGCTCGGGGAGCTGATCTCTGCCCACAGAGAACCTGGTCAGATACAGCCAGTGCAATTCCTTAAGTTTGTTTGTGGTTCCTGCATCTTTCCAGGGCTCCAAGTTATTCTCTAGCAGGAGAGACTTCCCCCTGCTTTCTGGCTGCTTTGCCATCCCACCTTCCTCCCTGTGTGTTTAGCACCATGTGCTGCATGTGATGAGCAGCTTTCTTTTTTTCATTAACAAGTTTGCTTAAGTTAAATGGGTCCCAGGAAGATTTGTGTCAGTGTTCTAGGGATAAAGATGATGCTAGGTGAAAATTCCTTTTCTCTTCATACCCGTGACGATTTTAGGGGAAAAAAATAATAATAAAATAATTAAAATCCCTCCTTCTTTATCCAGAGACTTTCAGGGATCTACAGGAATACATTTTGGTTAATGTCTCAGAAAAGCTCAAAGGATCAATCCAAGGTATTTCAGTTGTCCTTGAGGAAGAGATCAGATATTATTTCCTCCCTTGCATGAAAACAACGTTGCTTTGCTCCCCAGATATATTGAAAGATTTTCTAGGCACTCAGGGTGTCTTGTTTTCACTCCAGCTTTGGATTATGTGCCAGCATTTCTGTACCTTAGTGATGGAAATGATTGTTCCTCTCCCATGAAGGGGGTGACCTCTGGTGTGCTGTGTTCCAGGGGTCTGTTTGAATGTAGGATCTTGCTCCTGCCTGCAACAATCAAACTCTTTTCTGGTGCCTGTGATTCCTTCAAGAGCACTCCTGCTGCAGAGTTCACCTTCCAGCCTAGTCCTGGTCTCTCTCTCCCACAAACATCATTTGCAGACTGCAGTGAGCAGTGCAGACTTCACTCCATCACCCTGTCTATTCCCCTTTCCTTTCCTTTCCTTTCCTTTCCTTTCCTTTCCTTTCCTTTCCTTTCCTTTCCTTTCCTTTCCTTTCCTTTCCTTTCCTTTCTCCCTTCTTTCTCCCTTCTTTCTCCCTTCTTTCTCCCTTCTTTCTCCCTTCTTTCTCCCTTCTTTCTCCCTTTCTCCCTTTCTCCCTTTCTTTCTCTCTTTTGTAATAACTTCTCATTAGAGAAAATAGAGAGAAACTGGGGCAGTGGGAGATTCAAGTCCCATGTTTACCTGCTGGCTGCTTGCTTGTCTGCCTGCTCTAAAACTCACTGTCTGGCACCTCTGCTGCCACGAGTTCCTCGCTGAGCTTGGATTTAATCAGGACATGTCACTGTTGCAGGGAGTTATTAGCCATTTCACCTTCCTGAAAGCAAGAGTTTCCTTGACAAGAACCTGGTAGTGCCACATTTCAAAGGCCTTTCAAACGGTCTTTAGGCCAGATAAGGCTTGAAGGGTGGAGAGGCAACAAAAAGCAGCTAATCCACTTAACTGCCAGTGGAAACTTCACCAGCGAAAAGAGCAAGTTATTTTTTTGGAATGACTTCTCTGCAGTCAGATCCTGGGGATTTCCAACAGCTGCCCAGTCTTCCCTGCCTGTGTTTGCTGGTAATGAATACTAACGATCCTTCACTTCTATTTTAATTGTTTGCCTATCAAGCTTTGTTAATCTTCCCCACTTTCTTTAATCTTTCATCAAGCATCGCTTTTTTTTCTGTTTCTTCTGTGTTGACAAGGCATTTATGAATTTCACTAAGCAGAAAAAAGAAAAGGAAAAAAAAAAAGAAATGAAAGAAAGGCAAAAAGAATCCTCCCTTCTGTGCCTGGAATGCTCATTTTCCAGATTAGAAACTAAGTGGTTGTGGGATCTAATTAAAACTAATAGGTGAATTAGAGAATATTTAGATCACCATCCTCCCAAACCACGAAGAGTCAGACTGTTCATAATCTAAACAATTCTTACAGCTAAGACAGGGTTCCTTCCAAAGGGTTGATCTGCTTGTCACATGGGCAAATTCTAAGGTGTAGGGTATGAGAAGCTCAACTCTTACTTGTTCAAAATCAATAAAGAATAAGGGCAGGAAAAAACCAACCCAAACCAAAACATAAGCTGAGCATACCTGGCTGTTCTCAAATTCTGATTGCCCCATCTCTCCCTTCCCTGAACACAGAAGCTTGAGAGTCCATCTAGATCAGGTCTATAGGTAGGAGTCTTCTGGACCAGGTCTATGTGCATTTGTCATCAGCTTTAATTCTCTTTCTTTTGCCCTTGGGCATTTTCTCCACGAGCAGATTCCTCAGCGAGATCCTCCCTACTGCCCTGCTTGAGCTGTTTCTCACTGCAGATATTCAGACACTGAAAATATGCTTTATATTTCAAGGGAGCCTCTGATGTGTGCTGATTGGAGATCTGCATCAGCAAATGAGACCAGGAAGGGAGAGAGGGGGGGCAGAAAAGTAAATAGGGCTAGGAAAGAAAAGTAACTTTATGTCCATCATCTTATAATTACAGAAATCTGATTTCAGAATCTTAAAATTAAGATCCGATTGTTCCAAACAAATTTCCCTTCTCCTCAAAAACCTGTCACGGGAGTCTCAATTATTAAGCTATTTTTAGTGGTTAGACAGGTTTGTTCTTGGCAGACATTGCTGCTGTGGAAGAAAATCAACCATAACATAAACCCAAATAGACATCTTGTCACCTTGTCAGAGCTTCCCAAAATGTCCTCACCTTGCTCTTTCCAAAACCACCAGCTGACAGATTTTAGAGCCCCTACAACTGCTTCCTCCAGCCTGTCCAGAGTTTGCTGGGTTACAGAAACTCGGAGGGAGACACGAGCGTCTCAGCACAGCCCTGGCAGAGCACTGAAATCTGGGAGTGAAGAATAACCTCATCCCGTATGTATGTTTTGGGATGAAAATGACAGCAACGAGTTTCCTCAGAAGTGACAGAAGAAACGCAGCTTTTCCTCGGAGTCCTAGAGTCTGTTTCTCAGATGTTCTTTTTCTGGAACATTTGGATCATGTCAGCTTCCCACCACTAAGAAATGGGATTCTTCTCTCATGCTGGGGTAAATCAGGCATGACTGCAGGGAAAGTGATTGTGCTTCTGATGTGACAGGTTAATTGATCCCTAAACATCAGCTTTGCACAGGGCTGTGCAGAGTCTCCCTCACTCATCTTCCAGGCCATGCCACCAGTGCATTTTTTCCTACAAAAATATGACATTTGAAACAACAGGAGATTTCTGTTTGAGAAGAAAGGTGGGAGGGGGATGTCAAACACCAGCACCTCTGAGGCCAGCCCACGTCCTCTGCTCCCAAGGAAAGCACAAGAATCCTCATTTTAGAAGGACGTGGGGTGGTCGAGGCTGCATGTCAGCCCTGTTGATAGTTGCTAGAAGCCAGACAATGCCTTTAAATGGGTCACTGAGCTCCCCTCCTCAAATGTGGGGTTAACTCTCACAAGTGCAGGTTCTGCTCCCTTGCCAAACCTTGCCCTGGCCTGGCCTTGCTGTGAGGAGTCCTGCAGCCCATCTGCATGCTGCGTGAAAGCCAGAATCCTGCCTGCTGCTCAGACTTTGGGGTTTCTTTGCTGTGCTCTTCCAAAAAAAACCCGAAGTAACAAAGATTCCTGGGACACTGGGGCTGAGGCAACTGGATCGCCAGCCAAGCGACCTTGAGTTGGAGCCACAGAGAAACCGAGGGTTACTTTGGAGACAGAGGTTCCCTGGCAATAACTGCGCAGGTTCTGGCAGGATTTAAAGTTACAAATCCTGCTTGCAGCTGCCCCTCTCTTCCCCCTCACAAAGCCTTGCCAAAACGTCCTTGCAGGGAAAGGAGCAAGCGAGGGAGGGAGGTGAAGAGTTCTCAGTGTGCATCCCCCTGCAGTAGCCAAGGGGTGGACAGGCTGGCTCTGCCTTCCCTGCTCCCATCCCTGCATTTCTTTGCTCCCGCTGTGACTAACGAGCTGCGTTTCGGTTAGAGCTGAACAACCTGCCTCCTTCAGCATCACAGCATCTTTCTGCCTCCCTGTTTACATGACACTTCCAGCTCTGTTGCGCCAACAGTCAATCTCAGCTCCTGCTGTGTGCTCGCAGAGAGGTGCTCCCCTCCCTGCACAAACCCCAGGGACAGCTCGGGCTCCCACTTTCTGGGAGGCGTTGGGAATGAGCCCAAGAAGCAAGAGGCTCGCGGAGGAAGTGGGTCAGCTGGCTCTGCGTTGGCAGCAGCTGGGAGAGGAGTGAGCAAACACAGGAAGGGGTTGTGGGCGACTCTTAATAAGGGCTCTGCATGGAGGGGTTTGCTGAGTCCTGCTGGGGAAGTTTTGCACGGTCCCTCCCCAGCCTGGCAGCAAGAGGCAGGGAAGCAGCCGTGCCGAGGAGGAGCTCAGAGGAAGAGTGAGAGGTGGGAGATTTGAAAATCCCTCAGGCTGTGTGTTTAGGACAAGGGGCATTTTGGGTTTGGTTAGTCGGTTGCTGGTTTCCTCCCTTCCCCCACCCCGTGGAAAAATCTGAAGATGTGTTTGTGACCAAATCACTGGTCTGTGGAGTCTGAGCACGTGCAGTCAGGTCTGCAGCCTGGACTGAGCACAGGGTGTGATGCTGAGGAGCTGCTGGCTTCTGCTCACAAGGAGATCTCAGTAGCAGGAGTGAAGTGTAGGAAAAAACACCCCACCACCCCAGGATCCCACAAGAAGGCCTGTGGGGAGCAAGGGCTTGTTTATGCACGTCTAGTCTGTCCTGAAAGGCCCCACAGGTACCAGGGATGGATGCTTGAAAACTCCCACTGCTTGTTGCCAGCACTGGGAGCCTTTCTGCAGACAGGCAGCTGTTGCTGTCTTGATTAAACCTGCTTTGACCAGCTCTTTAACCAGGAGTTTAAAGCAACAGCAATTACAAGCTCTTAATCCACTGCAACGTGGGAGTGGAAGACGGTTTGCTATCAAAAATAGTTCTGCAAACTGGGGCACAAAGCAGTGAAAGGAGAATCATGGGAAGAGCAAAGAGGCAAAGTAGCTGATAAGGAAGTGGACGGGGCTGACTAGTACAGCAGGTGGGAGAGTCTTCATCTCCAAGGCAGCAGGAACAGCTGGCTCACGTTTTTGGCTGGTGTAGGTCAGAGAGCCTCAGCCAGCCCAGAATCTGAACTGTAACCATCTAGCAAAGAAACCCTACGTTTGTAGCAAGGTGATAACCAGTCTGTGATGCCCCTAAGGAAGGGACTGAACATTTACATGAAAACGTGGTTGTAGAACCTTCTGCATGGCTGTTTCCTCCCTAATTTTTGGTAGTCCAGTTTATCAGGTGCTCTTCCACCTTTCTATCGTGTGAGCATGAATAAAAAACCTGATGTTGGACATGAACAGAAACCTTGCATTGTCTGGGGGATAATGTGTGATGGCAGGGAGAGGCTTTTATGAGGCTATGAAGGCAGAAAAAATTATTTGCTCTATAGTTTGTACAATTTGTCCTTAGGACTGAAAAATGCAGACACAAGTTCATCTGTCAAACTTCAAACACACACAGTCCTTCACCAGGGACCCAGTTTTGAGCTGTCAGCAGAAGAGACAATGCTCAGGAGCCACTTCTTCTGTTGAAAAAGCAAGGGAGGCCAGGGGGTAGTTTGCTTTGCTCTGGGGGCTTTTCTGGGAAGGCCATAAGGGCATGGGAAGCACAGAGAGGGCAGAGTAAGTCTGAAAATGTGCCCACAGCAAAGGTAAAGCACCCAAAAGATAACAGTCCTACCTCCTCTCTCTGTTCACCTTTCATCCAGCACCTGAACCACAGGGAAGCAGTATCTTCAGCATTACAGACCCTTCATCCCCATCAAGCCCCACTGGCTTCTCTTCTGGGCCATAGCTCTGGCTTTGCAGCTTTTAGGTACCACTTGCAGCAGCTACAAGTGTTTTCCTAACTAGAGTTACCCCGTGACTATTAATCTGTAACCAAACCATCGTGTCAAGTGTCTCCTTCACTAAACCGAGTCAATATAACAGCCAACAGGCAAAGTGTGTTAGTTTCTGGGAGAGGTGAGAAGTTCAGAGCAGTTACTGATGCTTTTGTATTGTAGCTGTTTAGAAAACATCCAGAATGGGTTAGCACTGGTGTCTAAAGACTCTACCACAGGCTTTCCCAACTTTCCCTGGGGTTGGAGGAGAAGAAAATTTGGTTGCATCTTTTACCTTTGCTTGCTATCAAGCATTTTATCTTACTGTTTCATTTTATCTTACTGATATGTTGCATTTTAATAGAGAAATGCACTCAAAATGCAACGTAAAGCCAGCTCGTGTAAAAAGTTAATTTATCTGTCTTTGTTGCACTTGTGTTGAGAAATAAGGAAGAGCCAATGGTCTTAAATTAGAAGGCCCTGTCAGGTGCCTCCATCTCATCATCTAAAAGGAAAGACAGTAACACAGTGGCCAGACACGTGCTTCAGTGTTCCTGGCTCAGTATATATATATATATAAGCCAAACCCCAAATTTTATTCAAGATAGGGATCAGGTAGTAGCTATTAGTGCATTTTTAGTACTAGATATCATGTCTGGTAGGTTTCAAAGGGCAGTTTGGCTACTTCTGCTAATAGGAAAGTGTAAAACAGAGGGAAGGAGGAGGCCACATCCTCCCCCAACCTCACATCAAAGGTCATTTCACACAGCACCTTTGCAAAGGGCAGAAAAAAGGCTGTTTGCTGCTGGCCCCTCCAAAAGGTAGGAAAATGGTAGATGGAGCTTTCCTGGTTTACAGTTATTCTCCCAACAGCTGAATGTCAGCAAAGGTCTTGAAACGACTCTGCTAACCTGCTCCACTTCAGTTCCTAATGTTCCACATCAGATAAATTACTTAGTGTCACAATTAAGTGGTTATCAGCCCCCCTGGGGCCTGTGTTATAACCACTTTAGGAAAAAGGGAGGTTACTTTGAGCTGTTCTTTACAAACTAAATTACATTAGGAAGTAATTGCAAAGTATTATTATTTATTCCTTGCATAACAGGAAAGGTGTGCCTGATCTGAACACTTTCAAATGCTCAGAATGAAAAATACAGAGAACTCCCACCCTCATCTTTATTTTTAGGAAGAAACTTGCTACCCAAAGGCACTTCTCAATGGGATTTTCAGTGGTTTGCATTACAAATATACATCAGGAAGGGGCTTCTGCAGTCATCAAGCCTTGCTACAGCAGGGACTCTTGCCCTGTGATCCCCACTCAGGAATTTATGAGCTCCACAGCAGGGCATGCCTTGAAATAACTAAAGAAACACCAATGAACTATTGTCACCAAGTCCCTTCTGACTTCACTTATATTGTGGAGATAAATTAAAGCATGGTCAGGTACAGCTTCCTGCCTGCTGGGTATGCACACAGCATATAGATTGAGATCTGGGGCTTGGAGTCACTTGTACAGCTGCATTTGCTTCATAAATCCATGCTGGAGGATGGATTAAGGAGAATTTATAATTGCACAAGCCACATGGAGACGCTGGCACCTCACTCAGTAAGAGCCCCTTCATTCCAGCTGAAGTGCTGTGTATTTATCATGGCCATAATTCCCAGATACAAACAGGGGAAGGACCTACTGTGTCCATGCAGAGCAGTTCCATCCGCCCGACCTCTTCTCTTGCACAAAAGTGTTCTCAACTTTAACTCCAAAGGTACATTCTAGTCAAGACAGAAGCCAAGTTGCTTAGTGATGGGATCTTTCCACCTGGCTTGGGTTGTGTGAGTCTTGCCCCATCCAGCCTCGGGAGAGATTGGACTAGAGTCATCCAGGGGTTTCTTCAAACCACTGGAAGAAATTGTGGCTCTGTAGTTTCTTTGCTGAGACTGACGATGAGGACTGCACTAAGCATCGTGCAACAGGCATGGCTGGTGACCCAGTACACTGAGACCTACCCAAGGCTGTCATGGGTTTGAGATGCTGGTGCCCATCTCAGCTTGCAAAGGACAGCTGTACAGTTTTCCCACGAGGACGATTCACCAGACATAAGAAAATAAAGCTTTATCAGATCAGCATCTGTCTGTGCACATGAAAAAGGCCCAAGCCCAAAAGGTGTGGGGAGTCATTCGTCAAATATTTGAAATGTTTAAGGTGTGGAGGATTAACTGGGTCATCAACACAAGGCTGAGCACTCCCACCTCTGTCTTCTCCACTGATCTCTAACCCCCTTTCACAGGTAGTTCTGGTGAAGGTTGGCACTAGTAACCCTCTTCTGGTTCAATAATGTCCTTCTGCAGCTTTGGGGATATTGTCCAGCAAGTTATTCTCTGAGAAGGGACAGTGAGACACATATTCTTCTAGGTCTTACACAGCTCTGCTAGTTACTTCTGTGTGTATTTGCTTGTAAACAAACAGAGTTGCATTCCTTTGATTCTTTAAAGCAATAGTAATTTCTAACCATCCAGTTTGCCAACAGCGTTATTCTCCTAAAACTCCCAGGCACCTTTGTACCTCCCCCGCTGCTGCTGCAGCTGCTGCAGATCTTGAAAAGGCATTTCCAGCTCTGGCTCAGGCAGGATTTCGCTGCAGCACCAGCAGATCCTGGCAAGTGGACTAATCCTGGCAATACCTACAGCGAGGAACTCATCATCTGAGACTGTGAAGAACAGTTAAATGCCCAGCTTGACAGAAATGACCCTGCAAGCTGGGATGAGAGTGGAGGTTGAGACCATTTTCAGCACCTCTCATCCCATCACCTGTTCGTGGACATCAATGTTCCTTCTGGAGCTGCATCCTGAGGGCAGAGCTGTGCTGCTCACCCAAGCCCTGCCATTTCTCTTGTTCCACAACAGCAAACACTTTCCATTCCCTCTGCTCCTACTTGTTGGTGTTTCACTTCAAAAGGTGCTCAGCCCACTCTTGTGGCAGTTGCTGCATCATTCCAGAAGGGCTCTGGCTGTTCCTGATCCCCTGTTAGATCCAGATGCTCTGGCTGGTGATGCCTCCATCAACAGCCCCGTTCCCAGCTCTGCCACTGGCCTCTGCAGAGACTCTTGGTGAAGCATCCAGCTCCTCTGTACCTTTTTATGTTGTGTCATGGCTCCTTCCTCTGCCTGCCCAGTGTTCAGGACAAGGGATCTCACCATGTGGATGTTCCAGTAAAAGGGGTCTGACCTCAGCTGTGGCTGCCAAGGGTAACTGTAATATGGGACATAGTAATGAGCCTGCCTTTCTCCCCTGCCTGGGAACTAGGTGAGGGACACCATCCCACTTGATGTTAATAAAAAAACAACGAGCAGGCAAAGAAAAGAGATGGGATTTGCTCCAGGTCACACAGCAGATCAGTGGCCAGGAACAGAAGCCAGCTCCCACTTCCCTTCTCAGACCCCTCTTCCTCCTGCTCTCTGCAGATCCCCTCAGCGTGTGCTTTAATCACCAGACCATGTTTGTTTTCATGGCTGTGCATTCCTCCCAGAAAGCACACCCACATGATACTGGATCCTCTTGGCCTTGGTGGGGCAGGTGGGGGGGTTAGCAAGGAGAAAATGAGCAGTTCCCAAGTTGGGAATCCTGCTTGACTCTGGCACTGTGAATTTCTTAGAGGGGGTTCCTAGGCTTTCTGACCCCTTGTCCCACCAACAGCCCCGTGTCCCAGGGGAAAGGAAGCAAGCAGAGCACTTTAAACCCAAACTGGCGGACAGGAAATTCAGTGCAGTGCCTGAAGAAGACACAAAGTGATAAGAGGCTGATATGTGCAGCATCCTGAAGGGAGGGAGGGGAATAAAACCCTCTTCACAGCACGAGGATGCATCTACATGTCACTGTAACTCAGCGTGATGCGTGCTGGAAAGGCCCAGGCACTCATTTGTTAGCACATATTTGAACTCCAGTGAAAAATGAGTTGACAGCCTCTCCCTGCACCTCTTGCTGGGTTCCGAGCAGAACTTTCTATTTTAAAATATGGCACCCTGTGCAAAGAGGCTTCCTTTATCACCAGCAGGAGGGAGTGGAGGGGGATTGTGTTTTATTTTGTCACAGCAGCTTGCGGGGCCAGAAGGCTCAAGGGGACAGGCTACCAGAAACAACTGGCTTCAGCCAAACAAAAGGAACTATATTTTAGAAGCAGGAGGCCTGAGAACAGCCAGACTGCACCAGAGGGAAGCAGAGGAGGTGACAGCAGGGCAATAAACTCCAAGGAGTGACAGAAGCTCTGCTGCTTCCCTGGGCAAGGAAGATGCTTGTGGCAGGGCTGGCCTGAGGAGCAGGGACCCGGGGAGGGCTCTGGAGGGGACAGGCAGGCAAGGCCTGGCTGTGGTTTTTAAGCATTTCAGGTTTTGATCCTTAAGAGCTCAGCTGTATGAATCGATACCTTTTCAGTTTGATCATGAATCTTTTAAAAATAATAATCCCCGTCCAATTTCCTGCCAGTCCTGTGAGGGGGCAGGACGTAGATGGTGTTAACTTCACCACTTCTAGATTTATCAGCTGTGCAGCCCCTGCAAGGCTGCCAGGGCAGACGTGTCTTCCCACAGCCAGGGATGAAATCCAGACCCGACCACCCTTTCCCTACAGTTCAGTGGTCAGGGGCTGTGGGAAGGAGGAAGTCTGTTCTCAGGGAGTCATGGTTCAGCAAGAGAGCACTCTGCAAGAGCATGAGCACATCTGTAAGGGCAGCTCTGCCCACGGGAATTAGGAGTTTCGTGATCCAAAGGGCAATGCAAAGTGGCATTTTCTGTTAGCCAGAGACTAGATGTGTAAAGTAGTTTTATTTCAGCACTGGAGGGGAATCTTGGGTCCTTACTTCATCCGCAGACAGGTTTGCCTCCATGTTTGGCTTCACCCCCACGTAGCATCCCTGTCAGATTCTTCTGCTGCACTCAAAGAAATCCCACAGGGTCGGGAGCATCTTGGCAAGACCACTCCCTGATGAGAGAGACCTCAAAAAGAGGCAGGAAATGTGCCCAGTTGGTGGTGACAGTTTTGCAAAAGCTGCTTCTGATCAATACTTACTAAAGCAGCACCACATTGCACACAACACTATCACAGCAACAAAAACACAGCAAAGCACTGGGATGGCAAGAGGAGGAACTGCTGGAATCTTTCCTGCTTGGCCTAAAACCAGCTGAACCCATTGTCTGACTAGTGTGTGAACGCAAAATAAAGAAGCAACTGAATGACCAGAATGTGTGCTTGGATACCTCTAAGATTGATAAAGTTCAGTGTAATAAATCATAGACACGCTAAGGACAGAATCACTGTGGAGAGAGAAAGGATGGAAGCAGTGAGACTGTTGATGTCTTCACTGGTTGCTGTCCTTCCTGCTCCTCCTTGGCAAAAAGCCACTGAGCAGCTGCCACAAGAAGGTCCAACAGGCTTGTTTACCAGTGGATAACCACCTGAACAAAGCAAACCCAGATTTAGCTCAACTGAGCTGAACTTTATCTCTCAGACCAATGCCCCCTGTGACACGTTGCCGCAGCAACCGCTCTCCACCCTTCATCTGTGGTGGTTCAAACCACCACTTTTTCACCAAGGTGACAATTTTCTAGGGAAGCGTGCATGGAAAGAAAGATACTTGGAAGGGCAGGTACGAAGGAAGGTAAGCTGTGCCTGTCCCCAGCAGTCCTGGGGGATGGATCCTGCCTGGATGGATCCTGCCCCTAGGATGGCCCTTGCCCTGTGGGACTTGGCTCGCTGTGCACTTTGAGCTTTCTTTGAAAAAGTGCCTCATGTAACTTGCAATCCACTTCAGAAGGTCTGAGCAAGGATGGAACTTGTGCTTTTCTTGTGAAAGGTGGCAATTTGGGCTGGCTGGCTCCGCAGCTCACTGTGTCCCTTGGAAGTGAGCAGGCTCCCCAGGGACAGGTTGGTGCAGCTGGGTGCCTGGTCCCATCAGCTGCTTATTTGTAACAGAATCAAAGCTGAACACGAGAGGAACATTTTACAGAGCTCACTTCTGTGAGCTGACCAGAAGCTGATGTGTTCAGTTAGAAATTTGCCCCCAAATTGCCCTTTAACAATAGGGAGGCTGCACATTTTCTTGAGGTGCACATCAGAAAAACCCGCAGTCGTTGTGCGATCAGGCCCTGTGGGTCTGAGCTGCCTCTTGGGTGCTAATCCCAGCAACCCTGTTGCACTTAATTCCAAGTTTTACTCGTGGACTGAAAGGGATGAAATCTCACTCCAAAGGAGATTTCTGATGTAGGGTGCTCTGTAAATATTGATGTTATTTCTGTGGAGGAATGAATGCCTTGCAATCAGAGAAACCACACAAAGGCAACTGAACTTATCAAAAGAAACCACAACTGAAAAGCAAACACTAAAAAAATATATAATTAAAATAAAAATCCTCCCCTCTGAGTGAGCCCAGGTGGCATTGGGGTGTTTTCCTCAACACAAGATCCATTTTCTACTTTGCAGGTGCTTCTAGATTAGTAACTGAGTGGAAAACCTGGCCCAGTCCATCTTAAATCCCAGGAACCTGATTGTCATGGAAGTGCAGTGTTTTGTCAGCACAAATGAGAAGAAAAACTCTATTTACTGAGCTAGCTGTTACAAAGTAGCCAGGACATAATCACCCCTCACACCCAAACACAACAACTTTCAGCTGTTGTGTTTTGTAAAGTTCAAACCTTCTCTGAACCAAATGTTTTGTCTCCTGGTCACAGTTTACAGTCTTTCTTCCTAAATGTTTGGTAGCAGCAGGAAGGGAAGGTTTATATTTTGTCAGTTATGGTTCCTTTGTTACAGTTTTAGGCTGTAAGGCTATCAGACATCCCCAGCACCAGGGTTTCAGAAGGACTTTAGCTGCTCAGGGACCGGGGGTGACATTCATTTGGTCAAGACTCATGTTCCTCTGGGAAACTGGACTTTAAGCTACAATACAGGCCCTGGTTCTTGTAGGAGTTCTGTTTGGAGGAGCAATTAATCACATCTATTTACTAAACTCATCTTTTAGCCCTGATATTCCACCTAGGAGAGGAAGCCAAGCTGCTTTAAAATGCTGCCTGTGCCTGGCTTCCTTGTCTGTGTTTGTCCAAACCCTCCTGAAGGAACAGAGCCAACTCTGCATCCCCAAAATGAGACGTATGTTGGCTTGCAACCAGGGATCTTGCCTTCCCTTTAAGCTGCCTGGCATGTGAAGAAAGCTGCTGCTGACCACTCACACCTGGACTTGCTAGCAAGTGGTTTTTAAAGCAAAAATAGTCCTTCAGTGACTCCAGCTTGAGCTTAAAGCAGAAGAGGTGGCAGCCGGACAGCAGGCAGATGAATGAGACCTTTGATCAGCATTGAAACCCAAAGAGATGCTGAAAAACACTCTGTACAGTCTGTTGTTGGCTTTTTTTTTTTCTTTCATGCAAAAGAGTGGAGCTTCTGAGGAGCTTTGGATATACGTTGATGTGACACAACAGCCTATGCACTGGGGATAGATACGGGCTGCCTGCCAAGCATGGAGTTTCCATGGGGCTTTGCTTGATCACACTAGCAGAAGTTGTCAGCACCAGCAGTCAATATCCAGAAGGTCACTGGACTGGCCAGCAGTGCTCGTGTCTTGTCAGCCCTTTGGTATCTGGTTTGGCAGAACTCCATACACCAAAGTTTAGCAGAGGGACCAAGCTCTACGGCTGGAGAGGTGCTAGGAGAGATGAACACAGAAAAACAGGTTTAAGAACCAAACTTAAAGTCCTCCATTACATTCTCTTCACCAAAATCTGAAGGCGCCTGCAGGAAAGCTGGGGAGGGACTTTTGACAAGAGCTTGTAGAGAGAGGACAAGGGGGAGTGGATGAAAACTGGAGGAGGGGAGATTTAGATTAGACATTAGGAGGAAATTCTGTAGCGTGAGGGTGGTGAGACCCTGGCCCAGGTTGACCAGGAAAGCTCTTAGCTATGGGCACCCTCACAAACCACCCCAGAGACAAACATAATGCCTTGAAGGTTTATTCTCCTGTTTATAAATCCTGTTGGATTTCAAATGATATTTTTGCTTAGAGATCAGTATTCCAGGGAGAAATGTGTTGGAGCACTCCTCTGGGATTGTTCACCTCCAGCACTGGCCAAGCAGCTAACAAGTGCTCTTTGTCCTGCTAGATTACTCAAGTATCTGTAAAGATATCCAGAAATACAACTTTATTTCTTTTCTGAGGTCAATTAAGAAGGTGAAACTCAGTCTAGATGTGCAGGTCATCATAAGCCATGCAATAATAATTAATAAAAAAAAAAAGCTAGGGCAAATGGTTGTGGCTGCCTCACAAAAATCATGGTGAGTTGTACTTTTAGCCTCCATTTCACATCCAACTGATTGCAAACTAAAATTCCAAGATAAGGTCCTGGGACAAACTCCAGAAATTATTGCTGAGAATGTGTGGTGGTTTTTTTTTTTCTCATGAGGTCTGAAAAGAGAGAGAGAGAGAGAAAAAAATAGTCTCAGCTAATAGTTTTGCCATTTGGCTAATCATGAATTCAATTCTTAAAGGCATCTAAATGTGAGCTCACCACACCTAACTCTGTTTAGCAGCAAAATACTTAAAGACAAATTAATCTCAGAGTGCAAATCAACATAGTTTAAATGCCTCCTATCCATCTAAGGTTACAGATGAGTGTTCTGTGTTAATTGGTTGATATTTGTTATGTTAACGTTAAGATATGTTAATATATGTTAAATGATGTTACAATATCTAAAGGTTTCTATCAGTAAACTATTTTATTAAATACTTCTGGATTAGCCTGTACAGGGATAAAAGCCAAGCTGTGTCTGACTGAAGGGATCCAAACTCTGAAGCTCTCCAATGAAGGTGTTTACACCTCTGCTGCTCCCCACAGCTCCCCTGACAGGTGTTTCTCTTTGACCTGTTGCTGGGTTAGAATGAGATGAGCCCAGCTGAAATGAAGGAATCAAGGACATGATGCTCTTCTATTTAGGTGCCAGCTTTGCAGCTGGGTCTCTCTCTAAGGCTGCCTGGTTGTGATTCCCTGTGAGCAGCCGTTGACAAACAAGTGTCTAAAAGTGGGGCAAGAGCAGCTGAGGATAAGGGCAGAGCAAGAATACCAGGTAAGCCAAATGTTGTGGGTAGTTTTAGAAGACCCCCAGGCTCCTCAGCTTTCACCCAGCACTTTAAATTGAGATTGAGGCAAAGGCCTCAAGTTTCAAGCTGCTACTCTACAAAATTCTTTTGCAGGCTCAGGTAGATGCATCTTTGGAAAGACTGTGTGAACTTATTCCACAGTCACACATTAACCACGGTGCTCTCCAGTATCACACCAGGAATGCAATAGCCACATTTTGAAGGCTAGACAGTAAATTCAGGTAGAATTCAACAAATTCTTTCCTTTTATGCAGGTCTCCAGTTAACTTTAAGGAGCAGCTCAGAGGAACTGTGCGGAGTGGGTAAGTACCCTGGAGAATGCTGGCTTAGCTGGAGTTTTGATTGTGTAAATGTGGGCCTTAAGTATTTACTGCCACATGGCTGATTTGGGAGTACTTTAAGTGTGCACTTGTACATTTACAGTCAAATACTGCTGAGGAAATATCAGCCAGAAACAAAGCTGGGGCAGAAACATGAAATACAAAGGTACAAAACTGGCAGTGTGATTTCCTTACCCAGTGCAGCAACTTCCATAACCATTTTACCTGATAAAAAGTCAACTTCAGCCCATTCCAAAGAGCTTTATTTAATGTTCTGGTCACAGGGACATGTCTGACTCTTAGTGCTACTGGGAAAGAAATGCATTATGGATATTGATTGCTAGGGTAATGATGAGTCCTTTCCTCTGATATAATGCTTGTGCCAATGAGAGTTAGGATGCCCAAGGGGCTTTTTAGACCAAAAAAACCCCATATGGAAATAGGAAGGGAGTGTGCCCTCTAGAATGGCAATGACTTCCATTCAGAAAACATCTTTACAGGACAGCTTGGCTTTGAGAAGAAAAGGATTTACATCCCTACTGATGTGGAACTGGAATAGAATCATGGAATGGTTTGGGTTGGAAGGGACCTTAAAGATCATCTAGATCCAACCCCTGCATGGGCAGGGACACCTCCCACCAGCCCAGGTTGCTCCAAGCCCCATCCAACCTGCCCTTCAACACTGCCAGGGATGGGGCAGCCACAGCTTCCCTGGGCAACCTGGGCCAGGGTCTCCCCACCCTCACACTCCAGAATTCCCTCCTCATGTCTCACCTCTATCTCCCTCTTCCAGTTTTCATCCATTCCCCCTTGTCCTCTCACTACAAGCTCCTGACAATAATCATAACAACAAGAAATAAATAATAAGAGTAAGAAATGGCTTGTGGTCCTTCCCAGGATGCTGAGAACAAGTAGTCATGCTTATAAGTGGTGATCCAATAAATACTTAAAACCAAAACAAATCCTTGATCTAGATCAGACTGCAGCAGATCCTGTTGTGAATAAATTCCTGTTGCAACAGTCACTGTGGTGAGCACAGAGCAGGGAAGGGCAGTGGGGAGCAGGGAAGTCAGTGAGTCTGCATTCCCCTGGGAGCCTCCAGGCCTCTGCTGCCAGCCTCTTAATTACTGCCATTATTGTAATAGAGCTTTCTGCAAAGTGGATGAAGGGGAGGGGAAGTCATCTTTTGTTGTTCTTGCATTTAATTCCAGTGCTGGCCTTTTGGTTAATGGTTTAAAGGGAGGCTCAGGAGATCTGTTTGAAGTTTCCTGTTGGCCACAGATTTCCTATAGGGAAACACAGGGCCCATCACTACATCTAATTTCTCAGTATGTTTGCCTAAGGTAAATGCTTCATGCATTCAGCCTGTGCTGTGCTGAGCAGGGACTGTTGTTACTGTGCTTTTTAACAACGATGGAGTTTGGTTCTCCTAAGTGCTCCACAAAAATATTAAGAACTTTGGGAAACCAAGTTTTATATTGGCAATCCTCACCAAGAGGGTGAAATTAGAAAATGTAAATTAGAAATATGCAGTAACAGGAGGATGCTGAATTACACTGTCTTGCCAGTACTGATGCTGGAGTGCAGAGAAATCTACAGGGTATGTTGTGTTAAGGTGTGATGCTGTGTTTGTCTACAGGAGATTTATCAGAATAAGTTGTGTACCCTAGGGACAAACCATCTTGCCATAGTTGTCCTGCCTGACCTTAAAGTCTTCAAAGAGGGTCCTGACTCTTAGCAAGTCTTCTCTTCTTTTCCCCTCCCATAACCAGCACAGACCTTCTCCCAGACAAAAAGCCTCTATTAATGTGAAATGTTTTGTGTGACAGACTGTGCCCTGGGAAGGCACAAGGTGCTTGTCTACGTGCCACCACTTGGTGTTCAGGAGATGATTCTATACTGTGTGCATTTGGATTGAACATTTGCCATGCAAGAACAGCAGTTAAGAAAGCTGACTTCAAACATCAAGGAAAGATTCATCAGACAAACCTTTTGAAAATCATCATCTGTGTTGAACAGGCAACAGCTGCATTGGCATCACTTGGGGATTCTCACAAGTGACCTTGGCCCCTGTGGATGCTGCCAGGCTGGGGATGGCAAAGATTGAAATACTCATGTGGTGCCAAAAGAGTTCATGGTTGAACTTTACCACCCCCCAAAACAACCTGCTCTGGTTCCAGGATATGATGTGTCCCAGAGTCTAGATCCAGTCTTTGGTAACAAAGCAGAGGATATATTCAGTAACAATTATTCTGCCTCAACAGCAAGAATATTTTAGGATCTTTTCTTTCCCACTGCATTTCAGCACCATCTCAAGACCATTATGCAAAATTAGAAACCCTGCTTTGCTCATATGTTTACCCTCTCTACAGTGTTTTTAGAGAAATGTAAGGCTGAGATTACACAAAATTAGAGACAGATTCTATTACTAGCCTTATTCTTCTATGCTTTAAATCCAGTGCTACTAAAAACGTTGAGGAAACAAAAGGCAACCCTGAAAGTCAGGGGAAAATGCTGCATGTTGCCTTAAACTGTGCTCTGGGCTGATTTTTAAATGGAATCCTTTTTCTGTGTGAGTGACTGTCTACCTGTGGGGTTTTTATGCAATCAGTGTAATCCTATTTAGTTGCCTTTCAGCCAGGGGAAAGTTTAAAGCACAGTGTGCTGCTTGAGTTGTTTCAGAGAACATGACTTCAGAGCTGATTACAACTTTTAGCTGGTGACAAGACTGTGCAGTTTGTGGAAAAGCAGAGGACAAAGTCTCCTGTTTACCGGGTAAGAGTAGGATGGAAGTCACAGAAATTAAGGGGGACAGTGAAGGCTGATAGTTGGAAGCTGCAGACCCTCTTTCTGGTCAGGTGGAGGGGAATTGAAGAATGAAGCTTCTCGGCACTGAGTTTCCAAGAGTCTTCACCAAAATCCATAAATATCCACTGAGTGTCAGTTATGGAACACTAGGAAGCCTGTTGGGGTGGCTGTTAGTGCTGCTGCAGCGTGGTCTTCCCTTTGCACTGCAGTATTTCCACTGCAGTATTTGTTCTCCGTGCTTTTATTTTCTCCCTCTGATGAAGACACATTCACATTTTATTTACAACTTGCTCCCACCTCCACACATTGTATTAGTGTCTCTGCTTTGTCACGTACTCGTCCAATTTTCTTCCACAGAAATTGAAAGGAGGGCAAGATTCATCTTCTGGAGCCTGGACTTGGGAGCAGCCACCTCTGCCACAAGGAGCGGGTACCACTCCTGTGGCAAGGCAGAAGAGGAACAAAGGGTGCTGAAAGACTCTTTCATGCTGTCTCTTGGATAATTTGTTTACTGTTGAGGGGCGGGGGAACCTCTGCTCAGTTGCTGAGTCCACTGGTCATTTATGCTTTAGATCCACTTCTGTGGAAAACAGATTGAGTCTAAATGTGCAATGGAGCCCCACGTTGATGGAATGTGGTTTCTCATAACTTTCATATGTGCTTGGATATTCCTGGCAGGCATATTTATACTTTTTAAAACAAAAGCAGATTGAGGGATGGATTTTTCCCATTAAGATAACCACTTACTGCTTGCTACCAGACATTTAGCCAGGGATGCCCAAATGTTTTAGTCTCTTCTAATTCTGATTTGGCATATACTGGTTTTACACATGTATTACTCCACATAATATGCTGGGGAATCTTCTAATTAGTATAAATAAGAGCAGAAATAGAGCGGCTGTTCCTTTAAAATAACTAGGTATTACTGATGCTGGTGCTATTATTTAGGAGCACTGCATGTGCTTCAAATGCCTTGGCTAATCAGAATGCTTTAAATTAAAACAAATACAAGTGATGCCACGGGAAGAGGGTAAAAAAAACCAGTCAGCTCCTCTTGATGAACTCATTACAGACCCCTAATTTTCTGAGATTCTGCTCAGCTGAGATTCTGTGCCTCTTCTGAATTGAAACATCAGAGTTGATGGGATAGATTAAAAAGAGACATTTACTGCACTCTGTAAGTGTAATGACTTTGTACAAGGAAGCATAAACATTAAATTTCAAGTTTTAACTTCAAAGATGGAAGTTTTATTTCCAAAACTACATGGAAAGCAACTGCCAGGTAACTTCCAGGAATGCTGTTAGATTTCCACTGGGAGACAGACTGACAGACTATCTCCATGGTGGTTCTTCCCCTGGATGTTCTAGTGACTAGGTCATTACCAATCATCTGCATATTTTCTGAGCTCTGGGCAGGGAACACTGACCTGTTTGCACAGATGGCAGGGAAAACCCCAGAGCAGGACAAGTGCTGGGATCAATGTTGGGGTTTGTTCCAGGTATGGAGATAAAACATTTATTTTTAATGCCAAGATTCTAAATTTTTGGATTGTAATTTTATCTCTCAACTTCTGATGACTTCATCTTCTTCCTGATGTTTTTTGACATCACCAGAAGAGCTTTACTAGTTAGTTTTGTGTTGCCTAAAGGAGGAAGGGGAGATGCTGATGTTTTTTCTTTATGAAGGCTTCCTTACAAAATTATCTGTGAAGAGAGAAGGGCATTTTAAAGGACTGTCTCTGCTAGCACTGCCTGTCTGTGAAGGAGAGTATGGATCAGGGGTGCATTTTGCATGGTGCTGTTATCCATCATCATAAATACCTACATGGAATAGAATAACACTTGGACCAGAGAGACTATTGAAGTGCAGTCCCTCAGGGTACCACTAATGTGCCTATTTTCTGTAGCCCACAAATAAGAAATAAGTCTAACTTTGTGGTTTATAAATCTGGGTCTAGCAGCTCCCACAGAAAATCCCCAACCCCTCCTTGCAGCTGCCTCTCCTTGGTGGTGCCAGCAGAAGGAGGGTGCTGATGGAAAGGGTTTCCATTGCTTTTCAATGCAGCATCTGTCATCCCAGCAACTGTTGTTACTGGCCTGTTGGGTCAGCTTTGAATCTTGGTATTTGACCTCAGTAGCAATTGTAAACTCTCCTCACACACTGACTACAAAGCATAACTCCCTGCCAGGCTGTATTGCTTTTCGGTGGTTTGGCAGCTGAAGTCCTCTCTTGACCCCAGATGGTGCTTTAATGTCATAGAGAATTTCCAGTGCATCCTGTGCTGATGATCCTGCCTGAAATGCCAACCAGTGGCCAGCCCTGTCAGGAAAAGCAGGATGCTGGCCATGGACAGGGCTGTGCTGCAATCTTTGGATCGGGGTTGGGATGGTTTTTACATTGCTGGCTTCTCTTCTCTTACCCTGAGAAGTAATTCTCCTATATCATGGACTAACTTATGGCTTCAAAGGAATGAAGATGTGCTAGAGATCCCCATCCCAAACAACTACCCACAATGTATAATAATCCATGCTATTTGCTGTATGTCCCAGTCTCCCTTTGCGTATCTTCCTGTTCCAATTGTAAGCAATGTCAGCTTTTGGGGAAAGGAGCTGCCTTAACTGATTTCATGGCCTGTCCAAGACTAGAGCTCAATACACATACTACTGTTTTGCAAGTATTTTGGTTTGGTGGGGTTTTTTTCTGATTTTTATAGTGAAGATGACTAAGATTTCACAGGAAAACCTCAGTTTTAGCCTATAAAAATGGACAGTTGCATCTTAGAAGTTAGTGTTATTGAACAAAGTTGATACATAATGACCTGTGTTCTCCCATGATCTCTTATTGTGAATGCCAGAGATGTAATTTTTACCAGGTAGCTGACTGTCTAGATGTTCTCTGTGGTGAATGGAAAGAAGCAGACACTCATGTAAGGCCTCTGGGAGCTAGAACTAATTCTACAAACTATTTCTGACAGTGCTAATAACAGTGTGACAACTCAGTCCCTTTTCTGAGTTGGAAATGATCGGGCACTAATCTGGCTGAATGCAAAAGAGTTTATCTACCTGTTCAGGGCAGAGACTCAGAAAGAGCCAAGTGCCAGAAATCCAGCTGGTGGAGCTGGTAGAAAGACAGACATGGCTCAAGGAACCATCTTTTGTTATCCTCTGGGTTACTTTTTCCAGGGCAAGCTCACTGGGAAGGTTGATGGCAAGGAGGAGGGGAGAGCCAAGGAGGAGCAGATGGCTTGCCACTGTGTTTATCCCCATTTGTCAACCAGCAGTTGAAAGGATGGAGAAACAAGGTGGGAGTCTTGCAAACCTGCTGATTTGATGGATAATAGAGATCCTGCCTCTCTCCTCTACAGCCACTAGTTGATTTAATATGCTAATGTTGTGTAAAAATGGATGTGAAGTCAGTGCACTCTTTAGTTTAAGAGGAACAGCATCTAAAATGTGCCCAGAAACAGGCTTACTCTTCCCAAGCTCAAGGATACTGTTTCGTAAGTTTCTAATCCCAAACAAATACTCTTAGTGAGAGGCTGGTTCTCTATCCCAAGGCAGCCTGAGCTGTACATCTGTGTGATGTGAAAAAAACCAACAGCTCGACTATTGGCATCTTCCTGGCTGACCTTGTGTGAAGAGGGAGGGATGCAGAGCCCAGGGATGCAAGGATTGTGGGGACTGGTGTGAACTGGGGGAGCAGGAGGGAATGGAGCAGCAGCACGTGGCTGAGCAAGGTTGGTCCCTGCAGATAATCAATCCAATATGAGGCCACGGGCCAGGCAGACCAAAGGAGCAGAGATTTCACATGTTTTCAATCACAGGGCAAGAAGTAATTTTGGTGTTTCTTTCAGAGGATTTTTATTATAAAATGGAAAGGGGGAAGGGATTTCTCCGACAGAAAAGGATGAAATAAAAGAATATGATCTGGCCTGGAATGATCCTTTAGGCCACTAACAGGAAAGTACTGGGATGGGTTTGACTGTGTTACAATATTGTTGGGATACTGGTGTTGAATGGCATTCCAAGGGTTTCCTTAAGCTACATTCTGCCTAGATGGTTTCTCCTTGGCAATCTTTTCCTAACAAAGTCTCTGTGTTGTCAGAAGTCCCTACATTATTCACAACTACTGTAGGTATTTTGGATTTCATTTTTAAATAGCAGCTACAATTAGCCAACTAAGCCCAATTACTTTGCCTGCCACGACAAAGCTCTTCTCCAGCTGAAGTGCTGCTCTCTGATACTAATGCAATGAAAGCACAGACTGCAGGCTACACCTGAATTAAATAAATGCTTACATTTAAAATTTATTTCCCAACAACCTTCTCCCCCTTAAAGCACAGATCCCAAAGCAGGGAAACAATGTGCTGGAGTAAGGAGGGCTCTGAGCAGCTCCTGTGGTTTGGGAAGGTGCTGGAGGGGCACTGTTAAACCATGCCAAAGCTTTGCTGTTTGTCATGTAAACCAAGCTTAAAACTGACTTTTCGCCATTATCTTTTTCTCTGTACCTGGTGCTGGATCCGTGTTATCTTTGGAGCCTTGGGGGAGGAAGAGCTGCTGCTGGGGGTGGTGGGGGTGCAGACAGCAAGTTAAATGACAAGATATGTATGTACACAAACAAACATGTGGCTCTTGAAAGCAGCTTTGATGCATCCTCTGGCTGGAGGGTCGGTGTGGAGCTGTGCCCAGGGAGGACTGGCAGGAATGGTTCCAAAGTGGGCAACTTCCACCCTGCAGAGCTGGGGCTCCGTGGGACATCTCCTAGAATCATCTAAGCTGGCAGAGCTGGGGCTCTGTAAACACATTCATGGAATGATTCATGGAATCATTTAGGTCGGGAAAGACCTTTAAGATCATCAATCCAGCCTTAAACCCTGCTCATCCTAAACCGTGTCCCCAAGCACCACATCCTTGTGCCATCCAGGGATGGTGACATCTCTGGGCATCTCTTCATCCCCCGTCTCCCCTCTGGCTTTTGCAACACCCCTCAGCTCTGGCACAATAAACTGGAGCTGGGGCTCCTGCCGAGCGTGTTTTGGGGTTGCAGGGCACAAACCCCCCCCTGAGCTCTGGTGGGTTGGTACAGTGACCTCTCCATGCTCCCCACCTGCCCTCCCGCAGGTCCGCCTTCCAGCAGGAGCTCCTTTTCCCGAATCCCACTAATTCCTTCATTTCAATTTTGGGCATAAACTAGCCCCGACGGGATCCTCGCGCCGATCCTGAGCCACTTCCCCCGCAGCTGGGCACGGCTCCGCGGCGTTTCATCGCTACCTCCTCCCTCCCTCCCTCCCTCCCTCTCCCCGCACCGCTTCGCGCGGGGTCGCGCCGCACTATTTGAGGCGGGTGGAAGGACACGGCGGCGGGCGCGGCGCAGGGATCCGCTGAGGCGGCGCTGCGGCCCCGTCAGTCAGCGCGGCGGGGCCGGGCGAGGCGGTGCGGGGGGACGCGGCGCGGGCAGGGAGCGGCAGGGGCGGGGGGGGCAGCAGGAAAAAGGGGGCGAGAAAAAGAGAGAAAAAAAAAAAAAAAAAAGACAAAAGAAGGCAGGTGCGTTTCCCTCCGAGCTCGCCGGGAAAAGGGTTGTTTCGCCAGCGGCTCCGTCTCCCCGCCCCGCCGGTTGCGATGCTGCCCGCCGCCGCGCTGCCCTGGACGTTGCTGCTGCTCCGAGCCGCAGGTACCGTGCGGGCGGTGGGCGCTGCCCCCCGCGGCGGGGGGGGAACAATGGGGGCTGGGGTGGCCCCCGCCGGGCTGGCGGTGGGGAGGGGGGAGGCAGCCCGAGGTGGGGGTGCCCCCCCCCCCCCCCCCTCCCCGGCGCGCGGGGCTTTTTTTTTGGGGGGGGGGGGCTGGTTCGTGCGCGGTGATGGTGGTTGCGGGAGGGGAGAAGATGGCTGGGGCTGCGCGGTTTGACAGGAGGGAAAGGGGGGTAGGTGAGAAGGGTGTGAGCGAGCGGCTTGTGCGGCGGGAGGAACCGCTCCCACCTTCTTTTCCTTCCCCCTCCCCACCCCACCCCAAAGCCGGGGCTGGGGTGCGGGGGTGCGGGGTGACTCCCCCCCCGGACAATGGAGCTGCGGGAGCGGAGCGGGGAGGATGCTGCTCCCGCCCTGCCGGGGGGTTCTGGGGCCGCGCCGGTTTCATTGTGAAGAGCGGGGGATGCTCCTGCGCGGGGGGGGTCCGCTCCAGCCCCCCCAGCCCCTCCGCCCTCCTCCTCCTCCTCGCAAGCCGTGCCTTGTGCGCGGCGGGGAGAGCGGGCGGAGAATGGCAATGAACGGAGGGGGAGGGCGGGTGGGGGTCGCAGCGCCTGGGGTGGGGGGGGGGCAAAGCAACGAAAAAAAAAAATAGTCGCAAATCGTAAAAGCGCGGAGGGGAGCGGTGGCGGGGGGGTGCGGGCCGCTGCCGTTAAATGGAGGGGACACACACACACACCCCCCCCAGGGGGGTGGGGGGTCGATGGTGGCCGTTACCGCCGGGGTCGGCAGCGCCTGTAACGGCCCCGGGGTCGCCCCCCCGGCAGGTGACAGGTGGGCTGGGTGCGGCGGCCGCCCCACCTGCGCCGGCACCGCCCCCCAGGCCCACCCGACTGCTGCCCACCCCCCCAACTGCTGCCCACCCCCCCGCAGCCCCGGGGCCGCCCCCAGGCTCTTCTGGGCTGTGTCGGTGTCACCTCCCTGTCACCAGCCGCTTCCCTCCGGGCTCCCTTGGTATCGTGGCCTAACGCACCCACACTGATGCTCTCGGTTTTTTGGGGTTTGTTTGTTTGGTTGGGTTTTTTCCATCACAAAGCCGCCCTTGCCTCCCCGCAGCCTCTTCTCAGCTCATCTTTTTGTCACCTCGCTCTCTGCTCTCCTGGGTAGGTGCTGCTCCCTTTGCAGCCCCGGCTGCGCGGCTGCTTTTCTGCCCCTCGCCTCGGTCCTGAGCTCCTCGCTGCTGGTTCCTTATCTCCTTAAGCAATTACCTTTCCTGCGGCTCCGTCTAACTAACGTAGTGACGATCGCTGCCTTGTTGTGGCTGAATTCCAGCCCCTGTCATGGCGGACCATTGCCACCAGTCTGCTCCAGTCTGGTGGCAAATCAAGCCACCTGTTTAGCATCAGCACCCCAGTCCCTAACGACACCCAGCCCCTCCGTGTGGGAAGCACTGCTACACAGCTTCTCTTGGTGCTAATTAAAAAAGATACACTCCTTATTAGAGGGTATATATATAAGAAATAAGGAGAGGGGGGTGTTATCTTTCCATTCCCAGCACAGTTCTTCCCTCTGCATCTGGCTCAGCCACACCCTCTCATCACCATCTCTGCATACATTCTTGATCTCATCCATTATGAGATTCCAGACTGTCCGTGATTCCACAGCTATCGCCTCTCGACACAGTCACACAGGCTCTCTCAGCTGTGGGAGGGGAGAACAAAGCATTTTATGTTTGGGGATTTTATATTTTTTTTTCCAGGGGAAGTAGATGGGAGTAAGCAAGGAAAATTATCTGCACATCATCTGTTGCCCCACTCAAATACGTGTTTATCCAATAATAATAATTATGAATGTGTAGAGTGCCTAGGGAGCTGCACAGCTGGAACTGGACTGTTAAATCAGCACAAAATGGAGAGCACAAAACCCAACTAAAATATTAAAAAGCTAGAACAAAGCAGCAGCACTGTTTATGGCAAAAGCAGCACCCAGCACATTAGTTATGCTTTCCACGCCAAAGGATGCTTGGGTCCCCTAAAGCTTATATCCTCTTTTTTTCACCATGGTGTGTGATGAGGGAGAAGGACTTTGGGTTTTGGGAGCTACGATGATGAAGTCAGTGAAAGAGGGAGAGCAGCTGTGATGATGCTAATAAAGAAACCCTAACTACATCTTTACAGTAGCTTAAATGCAAGAGGAGGCAAGAGAGAGATGCTGATGAGTAAAGAATCCCTGAAGAAACTGAGTGGCAGGTTCAGAACAAAAGCATGCCTTTCCATCTTTTAGAGGAATTCCTTATTTTGTGTGTATTCCTGTGACCTGTGATAGTGATGATTTATTTAATCTACTGTTAAATTAAAACATTCTGTTACACTTTAGAACCTGATTTATAGACACAGCAGATGGCTCGATTCCTTTAATTTACATCCTGAGAACTATGTTTTCTGAAATAATAGAGTATTTTTTATAAACTTTATCCTCGTGATGGATGAATTTGTGAAGTCTTGACTGTTGGATTTTTTGGGGGTGGGTTTTTTTGGTGAGTTGGTCTTCTGTTTGTTTGGTGGGGTTTTTAGGACTCTTAATATAATAGTGACTTAATGAATACCCAGTTTTTAAGTGTTAAAGATTGTGGCTGCTCTCCAGACTGAAAGTGCCTTCACTTCTCTTGGCTCATCTCCAGAAACATATTTTCAATATAGTCTTCTCTGCCACTGGGTGCAAGTGGTTGGTTTCTTGTTAACAGAGGATGCCAAGGGGTTTGAATGGCATAGGGTGTTGGGGCTTTGGTTGGTTTGGGGTGGTTTGTTTTTGGTTTTTTTTGGGGGGGTTGTTTTTTTGTTGTCAATGTGGTGGTTGGTAGGGGTGGTGTTTTTTGCGTAATGCCATGGATTTGCCTGGACTGGCTGGCAGGAAAGCAGAACCAATTGATGGGGGAGGAGGAGGAGGGGACACTGCATCTGCTGCCGTCAGTCTGCAAGGAACAGAAAAATAGCTGTAGTATAAGGAAAAAGCACATTTTGTTTTCTCATTCAAAAGGCCATCCTGCGTTTTTCCTCGTTCCTGTACACACCTGGTGATGCTGTTTCCAGAGAGAATGCACAATCCCAGGGATTTCTGTTGTTTTCCTTGTGTGGGTTTTGAAGTGCTGGTTTTGCAGGACAAGGTACTTGAGTAGGAGTTGACGTGTCAGTAACAATTCTGTTGTATTTGAACTGACAACTTGCAAACAGGCAGAGATTCCCAACTTCCCAGTGCCTGTGTGAGCAGGCTGGGAGAAGCTGTCCTGGGGAGTGTGTGTTGTAGCTTTCATCCTGGGAAAAGTCCGAAATGCTCAAGTTGGGGCCGTTACAGTGTTTTTCAAGGGCAGTGGAAAGATGGTGTCCTTGGTGTTTTCCCAATTCTGCACTTTCACAAAGATCTGAAATATAAAATATGTAAAGCAATTCAGCTGTATATATTCAAGTTTGAAAACAACCAGGAGACAACATTCTGTTGTTTGCCTTCCTACAATATCTTTCCGTTACAGGGAGAACATCTGGGAATAACTTGGCTGAGGGTGTGTCAGGAAAGAGAACTACAGCTCCCAGGCACCTCCACCTTCCCAGGAATGTTGTGCGCATGTTTTCATGGCACTGGATGTGTCGGTTTTCATCAGAACACCCTCAAGTCCTGGAGGGGAAAAAAGAGCCACCAGGTTAATAGACTTTGAGACAGTAAAATCACAGACTCAAGTTGGAAGGTCAGATCTCTGCTGCCTCTGGCTGCTTTTGTTGAGGCAAACACATTACCCGGTTTAGAGCCCCGGCTGATGCAAAGGGATGTAAATGAGGTGGGTTTGGCGGTAGTGCCATTATGCCCTTTCACTTCATGGTGTTGAGATGCAGCTGCTCATTAGGAACAGTGTCTTTTGAAGTTGTCCTGAGAGCCACATGCAGCCTTTCAGCCCTCGGGTGCTCTGAGAAGGGGCTGAGGCAGAAGGAGATTTCTCTGCAGTTTTTACTTTACAAAATAGGTGCCTCAAGAAAGTGGAATTGATAAAAATCAAGGATAAACTTCAGGTTATAATAAGTTTTTCGCTTACAGATCAAGTCCAGTAGTTTCCACTAAATCTGTGTGAGGGGATAAGGAGAAGGCAGATAATTGCTGTCTCTACAGTGAATCATACCTGCAGCTTCTAGACCTTCCAAGGTTAAAGGAAAGAAAAGCTTGTGCCAACACATGTAAAGGTGTACATGGGTAGGTGATGATGTGTTTGAAAATGACCCAGGCCATCTGACACCTTCCCTTACAGCATCTTTTGTACCTAGACATGAGCTTTGGCAGCTGAGGTTGCTTTTATTTTATAACAAGCAAGGTATGCATTACAGGTACTGTAGCAAAACTACTGTTTGGAGAAATCTACAACGTAATAGCCTTAGTGCTGATAACTTCAGAACTTCAGGCAGCTGCTGGTGGAAACCTGATGGAATAGTGAGCCATGGCAGCTCTATCCTGCTAAGCAAGTGCAAATTGATTTAAGATACCAAAGTGCTTCTCTGAAGGAGCAGCAGCTATGGGGTGTATTCACATAGTACTGTACAATAGCTGGGTGAGTTAAGCAAGTTCTTAAGCCATCAGACTTAAAAAGTGAATGATTGGTCTGGACATCCAGTAATCATTTAGACCTGCGTATTTGCAGCAGGAATAAGGGAGGCATGTTAGGTTTGAAGAGAATGAGATGCTTGCACCCCAGGATTAATATGACTCAGCTCTCTATTGTGTGTTCGAAAGATTTAAAAATAAGGGAGAGAGAGGTTTTCAGCTGAAGTCTGTAATTGTTCATTTGTTCTACAGTGCAGGTTCTGTGTTTCCTCCCTGTCCAGATAACAGAGGCACCAAAGGTCTGCAAGGCAAACTTGACATGGGTTGGCTGGAAGCCAGGTCACAGAGGAGCCCAGACCCAGGGAATGGCAGAAACTGATCCTGCAGCTATTTCTGCAAGCACTGTGTAACAGCAGGGCTGCAGCCCTATATCTGTAAGTCTGATGCAAGACAATTAAGTTTAGGCTAGAGACAGTAATGCAGTGCCTGTTATCGTTGATCCTTCAGCTCTTCACATCCTGGATCTCATGACAAGGCAGCTACAGATCCATGCAGGGTGTGTTGTGAAAACTGGGAGTTGCCTGACTTAGTACAGACTTGGAGGAATCATGTGGAAAATAATTTTTAAATCTGTTGAAATGGTTAATTTCCTAGAATGGAGAGACCATTTGATTTATTTTGAGTTAAAGCAAGTGTCCATCACCGTAGCAAGTTGTTGTTTGCCAGGACAGAATGCACCTAAAGAAACTCTTGACTGTTTTAAGTGTTCCAGAATCCTCAGTCTCATATTGTCTTGAATAAAAATATTTTTGTTTTCTTTGTAGATAAGTTTTTTTAAAACTGCGACAACAATTGGGTCTTTGTAAGTTAAAATAGGGGCTTTTGCCTGCTTTTAAAATCAATAACAAATGGTGAAGACAGGTTAATTTTAAGTTGGATCTCCTCAACACTGATGAAGCCACGTTTGCTGTGTCCAGCTCTGGGCTCCCCAAAACCAAAAGATCTGGACTTACTGGAGTGAGTGCAGTGAAGGGCCACAAAGATGGAGAATGGACTGGAGCATCTTCTGTGTGAGGAGAGGCTAAGGAAGGCTGGGACTGTTTAGCCTGGAAAGAGGAGACTTGAGGGGATTTTAATCCATGTGGGTAAATACCTGATGGAGGGAATGAGAAAGGAAAGCAGGCTCTCCTCAGGGATGCTCAGTGACAAGAGCCAGCAGGCACACATGGGAATGCAGGAAATCTACCCTAAATGGAATGAAATGAATTTTTTAGTGGTGGAGGTGGAGAGTGGCAGTTGAATCCTGGAATTGTTGCTCAGAGAGGTTGTGGAGCCTAGAACCATGGAGATACTCAACCCATCTGAGGAGGGTCCTGGGTAACCTGCTGCAGCTTCCTTCTCCTTTTGGACTAGGTGATCTCAAAAGGTTCCATTCAACCTCAGTGACTGTGATTTTTAGCACAGCTACTGCTGCCAAAATAGCTATAAGAGATGCTTGTTTGAATATTTGATTTATTTTTTCATTTTTTTGTTAGTGTCACGTATTGACCTTAATCTTTGTTAATCAAGAATGTTAATTATTGAACTGGTTTATGTTTAATAATAACTTACTTGAAATGACTTTCCAAAGATGTGAAAGGGAGTGTTTAAACTTGTGTGAAAAGCTTGGGAAGTGTGTGCAATAAAGGGTTAGAATAAAAAATGAGACAGTCACCATCCTTAGGCTGGGCAGAGTGTGGTGGTTTGGTACTTGAGATGAAAGATCCTTTCCATAGAACAGTCCTGGCTGAGCTGTACAGAGAAAATTTAGTTGACCAGGTGATAAATGATGGAAGATAGTGATGAAAATGTTATACTGTGGAAATAGAAAGTCAACGTGTCATTTCTGAATGGGCTTTTTCAAATGTGTAGGTATTCAATCTCTTGTCTCAAAAGCAACTATTTAAAAATAAAACCTTAAATGTAACTGGAACTGCAATATATTAATGCAGAAGTTAGCTGATTGTCACTGAAATGAGTTTGTAATATTGTAAACTGTCTTGTTTTATTTAAAAAGAAATCTAAACGTTTCTTTACATAATAAAACAGTGCAGTTATTTACAGTGGGTTTTAAATGCAATCTTTTTAACATGAAGATTGATATACATAAAGGATTCAAAAATTTAAATCCTATTTTTTTGCAGTGCCTTCATAGCTGGGATAATCAAGTCTGCATTTAAATATGATACAAAAGATGAACAGCCAATTTGGTGGTGTTTACACAACATCAGCAAATTGGTCTTAATGTGTGGTATTATTGCATAATCTTATGTTTAAAATCAACATGGGAAATAATTGAAGAAACCTCAGAATTTGGAAATGCGTGTTGGTGGTTCTTCACATCCCACTAAAAAGCAGGCTGTCTTTGCATATTAATCACTCTTTCAAAGGAAGTTTGCCTTATTTGCATTGTGCATGCACTGAGGAGTCCCATAGTGTGTGAGAAAAAAAAAGAGGAGGGAATTGGAATTGTTCTCAAAAGGCTTTTTATTCCATTCAAGTGGAAAGGCTGAATGCAGGAGAATTAGCGCAGTGTTTTGTGGAAGAACAGGCCCATTTGGTCATGGGGTTTCATGTGGAGCAGCCCTGGCTTGGGAGGGGCAGGAGGGGACTGACTCATCCCTGGCTGCTGGATCGCACAGGCTGCAGGATGCTCTCCATTAATGTGCAGCTACTCTGGGGCAGCCAAAAATCAGGAGTTGGATGAAATATTGGTGAAAGGTTTAGGGTTTGCCTCTTGTGGATACAGTGGGCAAAACCTTGGTACCTTTGGAGGACATATGGAAGGTGTGAAGGTGGGGAACATATTTGGGCTGTGTAAGTTTTGGTGTAAGATTTCCCAGGCCTGCATCACTCCCCTGGGGATGTAGGTCTGTGCTGCTTCAGCTGGGTGACATGTTCCTGAGCCTCTTCCCTCTGTACTGCTTCTGCTCTAGCTGCCATGCAGGGAGGGTGAGCTTTCCTGTCACTGTTACACGGGACAGCCTTGGGTGAGCAAGGAAGGTGTCTTGACACTCTCAAAAAAACTCATTTTTTTTCCTGAGATTTTGAAACATGCATTTTAGGGAGGATGGTAAAGTTCTTGGGATGAATGATAGCGCAAGTTGTTTTGCAAGCTATGCTAAATGAGAAGGTACACAGATAAAAGCTGTGTGTGTAATTGCTCTTGAGTGAGAATTTCAGTTTGAAAGGAGCTGTGGCACAATGAGCAAGAGCATTGGCCTGCAAATCCAGGCTGTGGTTATGCTGGTGATGAGTGGCATTATCAACAGCTGCTGCTGTAAGCACGGGTGAAACCTACTGCAGTCCTGTGGTGACCTGGTTTCTGCTGGAGGTGAGAAATAAAGACATCTGTTGGAGGGAGAAGCTGCAGCTCAGACAACTTGTGCAATCACTATATTTCCCAAATCCAAAGATGTTCTCATGTCTTGTGTTTAATCGATAAAAACAAAATCACACACAGTCTTCCCAGACGTTAGTCACAGGAACGGACCTTTTGGTGTTTGCACTGTAACCTGTGATAAGAGGTGGTGTCTGCTGAGCTGAGCAGAGAGGTGGTGGTTGTGAAGCACAAGGAGTTTTTGTGTAAACTTGGCAAAGCAATTAGTGCAGGAAGACAGGAACAGCATCCTTCTGATAAACTTCCACAGGTTTCTGTATTTTAGTGAGACTGGTTTATGGTACCTGTGTGCCATTGCATAGATTCTAGGGTAGCAATGGAAATGTTTTCTCCAAGTGTCAAAGCTTTGCCTGGCTGGTGGTGTGAAAACATCTACAGTCAGAAGGAAAACCCTAAAACCAGCCATGTAATACACTTCCTACCACTTTTATTTTCTTCATATGTTTATAGAAAGCACATTGCACCTCCAGTGGATAGAGGTGCAGCGTAGTAGCAAATAATCCATGCACTAATGTTGATGTTCTGTGGCCATCCCAGATGCACTTGAGTGAGAGCTGCCTTCATGCTGAGTCCGTGAGTTGTGCAAGCTGTGGCGCTGGTGTGATCCAAGAGTGCACTCCTGTGTGTATTTAGAAAGCCCTGTAACCCATTTAAAACCTTTCTCTCTAGCTGTGGTTATACATTTTTTCAAAACTTAAAACATTCCTTTTGTGCAGCTCAGGATCTAGGATGCAAAATGCATACGCACAGTACTGGCTAATTATAATTTTTAATGAACTTCATTTTGTGCTTTTGAATATCTTAATAGTGAGAGAAGCAGCCATCAGACACTTGTGTGCCACTTTGGAAAAGTATAATCACAGCTGGGGGAACTTACTAAATTATTATCAGCCTGCAGAATTCAAAAGAACAGACAACAGTCACCATCTTTCAGTTGTAGTGTTTTCAAAAGATAATCCCTTAGAAGTTTAACATGCTTTTAGGGACTGTGAACAGACAGACAGAATTACTCCATAGCCCTCTAAATCCGTTGGAGTTTAATCTCTTCATGATCTGTGGGACACAACTTGAAGGTGTTTAGCATTTATGATATATTCCCTGGTGGCTGCTATTAGTTGGAAAGAAGCCCAGGCATGCTGGAATACCATTAAGAAAATAAAATGTGTATGTGTGTTTATTATGGACGCTTAGTCTGCAAGAACACATGCTTAGAAAGCTGTCATGAGAGAAGATCTTCAGGAAGATTATGAAGAGGTATGGATCCTATTTAGCTTTTCTCCCTGCTGTCCTCCCTGGATTTCTGGGTGGTCACTTCTCTGTCTCCTCTCTCAGGATTGAGCTGTAGCTGGAGATGAACCTCATTTCAGATCTCTGAGGCTTGTCTGTCCTCAGCTCACTGGTGTTTGATCTGCTCTAGCTGTTGTCTTTCCACAGCTGGATGTGTCCAAAGGAAGGAGCATTGTTTGTGTCTCAGTCCTGTAGCCATTGCATGTTTATTATTGTAGGGGTTTTGTGTACACTGGCTGCAGACTTTTTTCAGCCTTGAGATTTAAACTGAGTTTTGCTTAAGAGAACTCGTTGGCTTGTAGGAGGAGGAATGACATACAGAATAGAGCTTTCATTTGATACGGATTCACTTCCTAGCTTTGCTTTTGGTTTGGGTTTTTTTTTGTGTTTTTTTTCTCTTTTTCAAGAGCTTTGGCCAGCCAACTCTATCATTTTTCTCCACTTCTCTGTAATATGAGTATTTCATAAAATGCTTCATTTGTACAAGCAAATTCAGAGTAGTTTTTGCTTTACAAACAAAAATAATGCAAAGAGTGAAGTGCTGCAGTGCATGCTGGTGTTTGTGTGTAAGAGAAAACTGTAATTTTCTGCTTCAAGCTTGCATGAATGTTAGCTCTAGATTAAGGCTATAGTGTGAAATGTTTCTGTTTAATAGAATAAAAGTTATTTTATCTAAGTACTTGAGAATTAGTATTTCTGTTGGTAGGATGCTTTTATTCTTTGCAAAGTGTGGGTTGTATGATCATGCTCTTGCTCAGTTTGCTTTTGCATAAAGGCTGGTAGTGATTGGGGGTAAATCCTGCTGTTGTCCCCAGCACCTTCCTCCCCTGCTCTGAGGGGCTGTGTTGAAGGCTCCTGTCAAGCCCTGGCAGCAGCTGCTTACTTACACTTGCCGGAAAAAAAAGAGATTTAATTGGAAGGTGAAAATGTAGCCTTATGGGGAAGGGTTTTTCCCAGGTAAGACATGCTGCTCACACAAACCCACCTGCTGCTTCCCCTAGTGAGGTGCTGTGTGTGGCTACAGAACATGTGCAATGACCTGCCTTGCTGGATGTCCTAGGGTCTTTAAATGGCAGCATTGCTGGTGTGTAAAACACTTAGTCCAACGGGTCTTAGAGTTTCAGACACGTTCTGTTCTGTTGTAAGAAGAAAACCCTTCCTCTTAGCACCAGCAAGTCTGAGCATCATCAAGTAATGCATTAACCAAACTCATACCTGTCTTTTAGATTTAGTCTTTTACTCAGTTTCTCTGCCAGGAGGTAACTTTCAGTGCATTAATGTGTCTTAGTTGGACTCTATAAAAATACACATTTATGAAGCAGTTATGCTTGCATTGTTCTGCTAAGTAGATATTGAATATTCACATTAAAAAGATGCCCTTTGTACTTGCAGCAAAAGTTGTTGAAGCAATATCTGAAGTATGTTTTTACCTTGTATTTTTCCTTTGTGCTTAATCACAGGGCAAACACACTTGAAATGTTTCTCTTGTTTTCAATAACACTGCTTGGTGTTTGCTTTTACAACCATAGTAAAAATAAACGTTTTAGACACAAGCTTGTTGGTTTTGCGTTTCCAACGTCCTATTGGTAAATAGTAATTTGTGGTAAATGAGAGAATTCTAAGTGCTGTTCTTGTAATAGCAGTAGATGAAAACAATCTCTTCTTAATTTGACACTTAAGTCTCTGATTCCCTGTCTTTCTGTTTTAGTCACTGTCTACCTTTTGAAAATAGTAATCTCCAAAGAAAAGACTGAACATGCCAATTATCTCCAGGTGGAAGTCCTGGTGTATTCTGATTTCAATATTTATTCTGGCTAAAAGAATCTGTCTGAATATGGAGAACACTTGTTTTATGAAAATGGATCTAGATTTAAATGAAATCACGAAGCAAATGTGTTTTGTTGCAGTTATCTGGGAAGGCAGGATCCTGTCCTGTTTCTTTGCAGCTGCCTGCAGCCCTCATGGCAGCTTTGGGGAATGGTTCATGCCACATTCAGGAGCTTTTGTGCATTCCCAGTAGCTGTTTCTCATGCCCCTAAAATGGTACATGCAAAGAAGGCTTGAAATAAAAATAGCAAACCCCACACTAACGTCTGTTGTGGTTTAGTGCACTGCCTTCTTTCTGTATTTCTGCAGTGTCTTTGGTGTGCAAATGCTGCTGTGATTTATTATTTATTGGGATATAAAGCACCACCTGCAAGTATTAAAAAACAAGGGATGAAGATGTTTTCTTATCAGGTGAATGGTTTTATCTTATCACCTTTTTCTTGAAGATTGCAGTGAGTAGTGGGACCAGAAGAATTCAGTTGAAGTGGTGAGTGAAAGCAATGCTGCTGATTCCCTTGGAATTTAGCACTTTAAATGGATTAGAACTAAAAATACCTCTGCCTGATATTGCATCAGATCCGGAAGCATTTTAAAGTATCTGCATTTACATACTTGATGTAAACTTGAAAAGCTTTCCACATCTGAGCTCAATGGTAGCACTGGAAATTTGGTTCATTGGAAATCGGTGTTCTTACTGAGTGTTGGACGTGATTGTAAATTACCAGCATTTGCTGAAGTGGTAGCCCACAGAACAGGTGTTTCCGAAGGAAAATGTAATCTTATTATATGCAGGGTGCAGAATTCACTCCTGAGATATATGGAAGGCTGAACAAGAATTAAGCTCCTTTTGTAACCCCAGGGTGACATGATACCTTCCAGTGTCTTGGCAGCGTTTTACCGTATACATGGTGTTTCCTGGTTGGAAGTGCTTGTGCTCTGGGTTGGTAGCCTCCTGGACTTTGCAATGAGAAAAATGCAAGGATGTGAATATGAATGCAGAGCTTCCAGCAGCAAAAAGGAGTGGGTGGTTGGTTGCATGGGGTTTTTTTTTCTCCAGGAAATTGCCATTATTTTTTTATTTCTCTGTGAACAATGTTTTGTCTTTCTGAGCAATTCCAGTGCCAAGTAATTTGACCATTGCTCCTCCATTGTGATGAGTGCTGCTGGGGTAACGCTGCATGGTGGCTTGAGATGTGCTCCTGCTTGTGATCACATACAAAACCCAGAAATAGGATTTTAAAAATGCTAAGTGAAATATTCATATAGCTGAAATCAGATTCCCATCCTGCTTACGATAACAGGAGTTGGAGTCAGGTCCAGTGAAAGGGGTAGCTTTGGTTATGAGCTCTTGGGGAAATAGTTATAAATTGATGAAACAATTTTTCCCTTCATAGTGAATTTCTGTTATTTTTTTGGCCCCCACTTCCTGTAGCTGCAGAGTATTGGCTGTGCTCAGGAGCTCTGATGCTGCATTTCTGCTGATGGTGAAGACGTCTTGTTCTTCATTTGCTGATTCTTCAGCTTTCTAGAAGTTGAGAAGACTGAAGTGCATTGCTGTGCTGATGTATCCTCAGGTCTTCTGAGTTGCTTCTGCTTTCATTTAATTTAGATGTTTACAGAGGTCCTAAATTAAAGGCTGCAATAAAAGACAGGTGTGGTTTGAAAGCTCTGGTCCAGGTTAAGATTTTGAGCTCCACTAGGTGGCACTAATTTATTGTTCAGTTGATAAAGTTGCTTTCTCTGGAAAAAAGCTCCAAATGTAGTTTGTGAATAACAGTGGGAGATTTTTACTTTTGGAATAGGATGATGATATTCAGTAATACTTATCTGTGTATCGTGTGCATACATATAAGGTATCCTTCATTCCTTCATGACCCTGTGCTTTTTGAAGTGCAGAAATGAATTGATAGCTTGGCTGGGATAGGCATATAAAACTTGCCAGGTTTTCTTACCTTCTTTGCTTAAGCATCTTCTGCTGATGTTAAAGACGAGAAACCGATCTGATGGATTGGTGCAGGCAGTGCTTGGTGGGCAGGTGGGGTTTGGTAATCATGCCTGTGAACATCTCAGCATTTAGAAGCTTGTGATAAGGAGAAGGAAGGAGTATTCCTAGCAGATCATGATCACAGCAGCACTAGCTTTGGTTGGCATCAAAATTGTTTCAATGAGATAGTGCTGAAGGGCAGCGGGTGTGACGTGAGCATATTTCATTCCAGCACTAAGGGTAGAAATAGCTGTGACAGATATTTTTGTAAAGCTGATACACAAAGAGTTCTCAACAAAGATCCTCTGTGTTGTGCTGAGCCAAGCTCTTTGTGCCCTGCACAAGGATGGCTGCCTAATCAGGGGAGCTGGGCTGGTGTGTTCCCTCAGCATCCTTGGAAGTGTCATCCTGAGAGGACACTGGAGTAGTCTTTGCCTCAGGTAGAAGTTGACCATGTGTGACTTGCTGGGGGGAAACTTCCCTCTGCTCTTGCTAGGCTGTATAGCTGGGACAGAGGACTTTGTGTGCAGCAGCTGGAGGTGTTGTGTGCCTGGGTAGATAATTAGCTAGTGAGCTCAGTAGTGCTTGAGAAGGGCATGAAATACCTTCATCTCTTGCCTTTTTGCTGCATTGTCTGTGCATCCTGCCTTAGATGGCATTGTACATGCATGAGTCTCATGTGGACCTTGGTTTCAAGCCAGTAGGGGAGGTTTTTTGGATGCTGTATGAGAATAAATTTTGAATGAGGCTTTTTTCTCGCAAACAGTACCTTATTTTTTCAGCTAGTCTTGTTTTCCACCAAGCTGAGGGGGAGCTCTAAGTAGTGCTGCAGTTTTGCCTCTGCTGACTTTGAATACAGAACTGGTGGGTCTTTTAATCTGGTGCCACACAAGAGAAATGGTGCTTCTCTTTCAGATTTTTGTCTGAACTACAGAGTACCTACAGGTCCATCCCCAGGCTCCCTTCCCCCCTAAAGTAAAGGTTGTGAATTTCCTCTTACTTTCTGAAAAGTGATTAGCAAGTAAGTGGTTTCCAAAGAAAGACTTACCATTTTGGTGTTGACAATATCTGCTTTCTGCCTGGCCTGTACTTAAAGGGATGAAGCCTTTCAGGAGAACCTGAAGCCTCAGAGAGGTTTAAAACCCAAATGACAAGGCTGGCAACTCTTCAAAACCTGTATCAAGATGTTTGCACGGACAGAGGCTTAATCAGATGAGACACCCCAGTGATGCAGATGAGGGCACTGAGATACATGTTTGTTTAGTTGGCAATCTGCCTTCAGGCAGTTGTGTTTCAGGCACCATGAAACAGTTTGATTTATGTGCTGATGTTCTTTGTCTGGTTTAGGCTTGTGGCTTTTTTCTCTTAAACTGTAAATTCACTTGTTAGTCTGGCTCCTACTACATGATTGCAGTTCTCTTTCACTAGGTGTAACCGCTGCAGCCTGCACAGTGAAACAGCCCTTCCAGTGAAACTGGGGGTTTTAAAAAATATCTTTTTTCTTCTTGATGCCATCAATTTTTACAGAAATGTATGGGCTTTAAGAACTCAACCCTTTGGGGAGGCAGTTGGTTATATGGCTTTGAGTTTTATGCCTGTCCAAGTGGTTCAGTTTTTATTTTTAGTGTAGTTTTGTTTTCAGGATGCAAGGATTTTCCTGTGAATTAAGGTGACATGTAGGTAAACACTGCGAACACAACATACATACTGTGTTCAGACAGGATATAAAAGGTATGACCTGATGTAAAGTGTTCATTGTTTGAATTTTATTCAGGCATACATTACCAAATACAGATTTGACAGAATTTGTGAAATCCTTTCTGGGTTATAATTGGTAGATTTCCTAGTGACTTCTTCACTGCCATTTTTTTCTCTTCCTCACAATTTCTGTATCTTGGTTGCTTCAGGTTGTTTAGCACTTTGAAGTTTTGGTATTACCATTCCAGATATGGCTGTGTAAGTGCATTGGTAATATCTTTATCATGTCAAGTGTGGCTGCAGATGCTTGCGAATAGTCCCTGTCCTCTGGGGCTGGCGGGCACCGGATGCCTGCTGCTCCTTGGACATATCACAAATCTAATTGTAAATTAACCTAAAAAGGGGAAATTCACTGAAGCGTATCTGGGCCTGTTTGGTTTGTTTTGTTGGGATAATCAATCAGGACTGACAACAGAGGTGGGTAGGCACAGGGCTGGGGTAGGAGGGGGGAGCAGGCAGATGATGAGTACGAGGTCTGTTTTCCAGAACAGAAGGTGGAATAATTATTTATTATTTGATATCCTTTGAAAACATATGGAAAATACCATGCTTGTAAATTTGCAAGGGAAAGAATTTGGGATGCAGGCTTTGCATATGTCCTTCCCCCCTATTTTTGCATACTTAAAACAACAGAACAGTTGAGTCCTTGGTTGTTACTGAAAACAAGCCAGTGTGGTGTGGAGCTGGGTGCTGGCATCGAGCTGGCTCCCGTGTTTGAAGTCCCCAAACAATCCAACCTGAATGTGATAAATAATTTGAAAAAATGTGAATAAAATAAGAATGGCTGAGAAGTATAGTGAATTCTGGGAGTTGTGTATGGTTCTCGTAATACAATTTGCACTCTGTCATTCTTGTTTACAGTGTATTTTCATCATTTGAGTGTTAATTTTAACCTCTTTCTGCTTTCCATCCTAAGAGATCACGTTTTCTTTTTTCTTCCTTCCTGTATTTCTCCTCTTTTGCACGGAAGAAGAAGAAAAGGGGAAAGATGGCAACGCAGTTATTTCCAGTTAAAAGCTGAGCAGGTCCAATATGAGCCTTGTCTGATTCATTATAGATCACTGCTTTAGAATTAGAAGATTGCACCATAGATGGTGGTGCCATTTCCAATTAATCCAATTCAGGCACCAGCTCACGTGTTCCTTTGAGCTCTTGCCTGTTAGGAGCAGCTGCATCGTGTGCTTTGATGTCTCAGAGAGACAGCAGGATCACTGTTCTAACCTCAGATTGCTTCTCCTTGCTGTTTGCTTTGTTTAGCTGGTGGTGTTGCATGAAGTGCAAGGAGAACACTTGCTGTCAGACTTTGACAGAAAGTTGCTTCAAAATTCTGTCACTCAGACTCTAACACCAGGTCAGGATTTTAGCAGAGATGCATTTTAAAAGCAGCAAGTCTGTCAATGCTAACAAACACATGAGAATGAAGGGGGAAACTGTCCTTCTTGAAGGGGGAAAAATCCAGCTTAATTCAGAAGGAATTACAGTTAAAAGAGGAAAATTCTAGTATAGATGGACAGAGATGAGAGTTGCTCTGTGCAGATGCAGGATTCTGCACTTGTGCCATTTCCTGCCACTGCTGGTTGCCCAGTGTTCCCATCCATCTACATCCCTCTGCAAATCCTCTCTGGTTTAAAGGCAGGGATTTCTGTGTGGGGTTGGGTGATTGTATCTGACTATTTATTAGGTTTCGAGGTAGCCTGAAAAGATGTTCTCATTTCTATTTTCAACAGAAATTATTTTTTGGAATTCTAGTGAGCTGTGTTCTTAGAGGGTAATTGTTGATGTGTAACAAAGTGACAGAACTGACTAAATTCAAGCTTTTGTGCATATAGCAGATACCACATTTCTCCTACCATCTGTCACCAAACTCTGCGAGTTTGTTTTTACCAGTTTGCAGCAATGTTAGGAAGAGTAGGGGAAACAAGGTAGGTGATTAAAATAAAAGTCAAGTGGGAGCTGAGAGATGCAGAGCACCGTGTGTGTTTCCTTGGTGTCAGGGTCAGAGAAGGCTTCATGTCTGGTTTGGATTTTTAGCATGTTCAGCAGCCTCTCAAGGAAGATTATTTTACTCAAAAATTATTCTAGTAAAACTGCACATCACTCCCCATATTCCTGGCATTAACCTTTTTAGGTGTTATATTAAAAAAAAAAAAAAAAAGGTTTATTGTGGCAGTTGCAGCTCATTATCTCTGTTCTGATGAACTAATGTATTAGGGTGTCCCAGGAGGCACTGGCTGGTAACAAAATCACCTTGCATGTTAGTTCCAATTCAGAAATAGGCCTCCTGAGTGCATGTTTTAATGAGCTTACACAGTAGAAAGATACAATGTTCTTTACACAAACAATTGCTGGCTTGTACTGGTTTGGAGCTCCCTGGCTGGACAGTATTTTTCCTTGCTAGGGTAATTGTCATTTGGTACTGGCTTTTCTTCAGTAGATAGAAAAGGAAATAAAATAATTAAAATTCATATTTAATTATTAGTGTATTAGTGGTATAAAGCTTCCACTTTGTTTGATACAGGCGATCTTTGAAATAGGCTTCCAAGGAAATACAACTAAAACATGAAAAAACAAGCCTTGGTGTTTTTTTTTCCACAAGAGGAGAAAGTGCTTCTCAACAGAATTCAAATACCCTGTCATTTATGAGCCAGATTTTTCTGGGTAGTAAGTTTGAATGGCCGTGAAGCACAAATGTATTATTCCAGAGTTTAAATTATGGTTGGTTACTGTGGGTATTTCTGACTGTGCAGCTGTACTGCGTGCTGCAGTGCATGACTGAAGGCAGAAGTGTTGTAAATAGCTTTACTGCCTACCAGGTGCCTCTTTTAACGGCGGTTCTTACACTCTTCTCCACACACTGAAGGAGACACAGATTCTGGTGGTGCTTTGTTTTGAATACAAGGGTGTAATCCTCTTAGAAAGGGTGGTTATTTACCGAAGAAACGCAGTCAGGGGTTGATTCCTGTTCCTGTAAGTGTCACTGCCATGATGTTGTCCAGTGTCCTACCCAGCAGTTCTGTAGGCAAGGCTGTATTTAGAGGACAGTTGCCAGCCTGCTTGCCCTCACCAAGGGTTTGTCTTCCCTGCCATAAAACCTAGAAGGCACCTGGAGTCAGAGGAGTCATGGATGTCTTTTGGTTTAGCTGAGTTGATCACAGTTCGCGTCAGCTGAGTATCATCCCTGCAGCTCTTGTTTCTCTAGAGCCAATTTTGTCCTTAATTGTAATGGGAGACTTTTCTTTTTCAAATATTCAGTTAGCAAGCTTTGATTTTTATTTTTTCTTTCTGTTACAAGTCTTTAGTAGCCAAAATCTGCCCACAGTTGAGATACTCTGACCCTACTAAACTTATGCCCCAAATAATATTCCCGCTTATTTTATGGCAGCCTTAAGTGCATGAAGCAGAAGAATCTGTCCACAGATGTTAAGGCCAAGGGTTAAATCGATTTATGCTTCCATGGCTCAGGTTCATATTGTTGTCTGTTCCTATGGTGGCATCTATCCTTGTTCCTAAACAGTTCAGATTGGAATGGTCCTCTCGTCTTAAGCGGGAGCGGAATAATCTCAGCTGAACAGTATTGTTCACATGGTTGCTCAGATTTAGTTTCTTGTTTAAATTTCTCACAAATATAAAATGATGGTGTATTGAGAAAAATCCAGCTGGTTTGTTCAGCAATTTGAATATAGGAGAGGCCAGAGCTTTGCCATGGTCCTGTATGATCTGTGTCCATCGCTGTGTTTGGGATGCAGTGATACTCACACTTGGATTTTTAGCCTTCCTCTGGTGGCTGTTAAGCTGAGAGTGTGACCAGCCTCTGATTTAAACTGTGAATAGCAGAGTTTCAGTTGGATGGCATTTGTGTTTAAGACTTTAAAACTTGCTGTTTCTGTCAGAACTGAAGCATTTGTCCTTGCCCAGGAAGTCCCAGGCACATGAGTATTGTACTGGTGTCTGTAGCCCAGGAACTGGGGTTGTTGAAGAGGCTGCTGTACAACAGGTAAACTGAGACTGCAAAAATGTCTAGTCCTGAACCCTCCTGCTCCTGAAATTTTCCCTTTATGACATTTTAGTGTCTTGGTTTTGCTGGTTTTACAGGTACTGTTTTCCTCTTTATTTTAAAAAGAGAGTGTGACATTTAATGCAGGGTAGCCCCCAGTGAGTGATTGTGCCTGCTGGAGAGAGTGGTGACAGGAGAGGCAGTTCAAAAACTCATGATGTGTCTTTTAGAATCCTGTATCTAAAATCTGGCAAACAATTCCACTCTGTTTAAAAGTGGGAGCCTGGATTTATAATGTCATGACTACTGGGGCTCCTCAAATTCTGGTTTCAGCCCCCAATAAATCCTTCAGCCTTTTGCATTACTATAGCCTTGATTTTTAAAATGTATTTATTTATTTTTCCCTAATTAATTGATTCTGAGTTACGAATGATCTCATTCGCATATTTTTGAAACCTTTGGGGAAGAGCAGCCTGGAAGTTCTTTATGTTACTCTTCTCACATAATGAATGTGTCAGCACGTGTCCAGATACATGGGAAATAATTTTATCTGTGATTGTCATATCAATTAAGCTTTGGATGTTCTGCTTCATGGACGATGTTACTAGCTGTGCTGAGTGGCTTTGGTAGTGTTTCTAGTACCTTCCAAGTGCATTGCCTCATCTATTTGTTTAAAAAAACTTACTGTTCTGCACAGTATTAGAAAACTCAGTTAATTTCTATGTATATTGTTGTTTTAATCTGACCAGCCTTCAGGATGATGGTATTTGCTGGAATGTCCCTGAGCTGTTGGAATGGCATGGGGAGAAGAGTTCACCATCTGGGGAAAATAGACCTGGCTGGTAGTAAGATGTGGAAGCTCAAGAAACTGAGCATTATGAAACTGCAAGGGGTGATACATAAAAGCATTAGTCAAAGGAAAATAACGAGCAGTGTGCAATTGTTAAAAAAATAAAAATTACAAAAAAAACCAACACCCTCTGGGAAAATATGTTGTCTTTCTCTGCCCTTTGGTAACTTCTGGTTAAACAGAGCTGCTCTGTGCCTCTGTCTGTGGGAACAGCTGGAAGCTGTAGGTAGAGGTCATCATCTGTGTGTTTGTCCAGTGCTCCAAAGCCTATGTGACAAGGTGGAAGACACAGAGAGCTGTGTTGATACTCAATCATTGCTCTAGATGAAAAGTTGTCTGAATTTCACATTCTTTTACTTTTGCTATTCATATCCTGCCAGAAGCTCTGGATATCTGGCATTCAGACAAAGGTTTGTGAACTTGGTGATTTTTCCCCAAAGAGAAAGTTTGTCCAGAGAAACTATCACCATCTTTACATTCATTTCTTCACCTTCAGGTGCTTCTTTAAAACTCTTTGGAAATCTAATTACCCCTCAGACTGGAGGCAAAACAGTTTGTTTATACAGTATTTGAGTGTCAGTGAAGCCACACCAGTCAGGAAATTACCTTCCCACTATGGAACAGTAAGTCTTGTCTAACTTGCAGTTGTGGAAGCTTTACTAAAAGATGTATTTTCTTAAATGTGCACAGAAGATATAAAATGAACATGAAAACACTGTTCAGTACAGATGCCCTTTTACAGAGCTGCCATTTCTTGTGCAAGCACAGCTATTAGATGTGGCCAAAGCACAGAAAAACAGAAATAATGAGATGCCAGCAGCACCAGTTGTATAGCAAGGCATTCAGCTGCCTGCCCACAAAGCACTTCCAGAAGAAGATGGAGCCAAGACTTAACTTGGCAGCAGTTGCCTGGTTTATTTTTTTAAATTCATTTAAATTATCATCTCCTGTAGAAAACTCTGGACTAAATTTCCTTGTTTTAAGACTTGTCAAAACTCTGCACACGAGATCTTTTCCATGTGGTGTGAGCTGCTTATGGACAAAGTGAGTTTCCAGGTGTGGGTGAGATTTTGTCAGTGCTGTGATTTTAGTTTTTGGCCCGCGTGGCAAGGCCAGCCCTGCTGTCCCTGTATTGACAACCAGGCCAGATGGTGTAGTTGAAGGGGTTGGGAAAATACAGCTCTACTAAAATAACTGACAGAATTTGATGGCGTTGCTCTAATGGGGAGGCAAGTGAGTCCATTGGGGTGGGGATACCCCTGCCAGTCTCCCTGGGGTTCTGGGAAGGAGCTCCTGCTGCTCTCTCCTTTTCCAGCTGGCTTCTGAGAGGTCTCTTGGAACAATACAGAGACTTAGTTTCTTACAACTGGAGGAACAGCTGATTTTTGCAGTTTTTCTCTGCTGAAAGGCACATTCCTGAGTGATTAGCCAGCCGTGCAAGCTGATGTTCCTTGGAAGCACTGTTTGCTGCTGTCTGCAGCCTCCGGGGAGTGATCTGGAGACAGCCCAGTCCTGCAGGAGTTCCTGTCCTGGAGGTGTGGGACAGTCTGCAGGGCCTGCCTTTGATGGCTGAAATCGACCAGAAAAGTGTGTAAATGAAGGATTTAAAATGACTGCTGTAGAAACAAAGTAACGTTCTGTTTAAGGACAGAATATGTTTGTTTTTAGACGGATAATGCAAGTGTTTGTTTTTCTGGTTTGTTTTGCTTTCCCTGATAGTGCCCTGTGTGTCTGTATGGAATGCAATGTATTTAGAAGGGCTTTTCTACCATACCACTTGAGTTTCCCACCGATTTCTTGGCTCTTTCTTCACTGAGCACCATGCAAAAGGTATTTTCTCTCTTTTATCATGAGTATCATTAGCTCAGTATCTCATAGGAATAGGTAGTGGAAAGAGTTCTTCACATGGATGGGACTGTCACTGAGCCTGTAGTTCCCTCACTGTCTCAGTCCTTAGGAAGTACAGATAGTGCAGGTTGTGTTATTTATGGGTGCAACAGACTATAATTCTCCAGTCATTCTTACTAATCTGTGTGTAGTTTCTCTTTTTAATAACTGTTACTGGGGAAAATGTTGTGAGTTCTTTGCACCTCTCTTGGAAGGTTACCTGGGATGTTGGGGTGGAGTCAGCTCTTCTTCCCTGGCTAAGGAAGCAGAGGGGTGAGGAAATGTAGGTGGCAGGGATGTTTCTGTTTGTGTGTGGGGAGGGTTGGCTTTCTTTCTTCCCTGGGACTTGTCACAGTTTTTTGCTACAGATCTCTGGCAAGTGTTTGTATCTTTGAAAGGAACACAGCTCCCAGAAATGATAAGAGGACCCTTGGAACACTGTGCACAGTGCTGTGTTGCCTTCTTTCTGCACGTGAAAGAAGCATTTCTATTGAGATAGGAAAAAGAAAAAGTACTTTCATCTCTGTGGTTGATGAGTGTGACAGTCCTGCCTGGCTGCTGCCTCAGTGTGTGGCTGCCTGAGCTGTGACATGGTGGCTTCTCTGTGAAAAACCTGCTTTCTGAAATGATCTTTAATGGGGCTTATTTGACAAGCATAACTACATGGTATTATTTACTACTAAAGGTAAAGAATACAAAAAAAAAACATGCTGTAAAATCAATCCAAGGCTGCTTTAGGTTTAGCAGCTCCAACCACAGCAAGGAAAATCCTTCTGGCAGGAACGTGTAGGCTTGCAGGGAGGTTCATTGATTGTTTTTCCAATTGATTTGTTTTTCCCCCCAAAGCAGCAACACAACGTTCACTGCCACACTGTGGTGTCACCTGCTTGTCACAGATGCATGTGAAGATCTCGACCATATTTAGCTGTCTGGTCAATACAATGAAGACTTGTGCTTGTCAGGAGCTAAGCCCTGCAGACAGGGTGCTTGGCCCTTGCCACGTGAAGGCAGTTGAATTTAGTCAGTCTCTCTTTGTTGTTTCTTGTTGTTCAGGAGGTGGCACAGCAAGCAGGCTTTGCAGATGCCAGAGAATCTGCTCAGAGGTCTAGACATGGATCACTTGTAGGATCTGACAGAATCAAGTTTTATCAGCAGGGGAAAGCAGATGCCCTTGCAGTGGTGCTTGTGTGCAGCGTTTTTTCCTTCTCCCCTTGTTTCATTGCAGCCCACGTTTTTTTCTTTGTATTTCATTCCTTGTTTGCTACTCAAAATTAAGGAATCAAACATACGATTTACTGAAATAATAGAATCATAGAATTGTTTAGGTTGGAAAAGACCTTTCAGATCATCCAGTCCAACCATTAACCCAACTGTTGCCAAGTCCACTGCTAACCCATGTCCCTCAGCACCACATCTACAGGGCTTTTAAACACCTCCAGGGAGGTGTTATAGTTCATGGTTTCCTAAGTGTGATAGTGTTCATAGTTTCAGTAATCCTGTCTAGAAAAAGATATTCTATCTACTGTTTCCCCCTGGAAACAATCCTCATGCTGCCTTCAGGTGTTGTTATCCAAGAAGGATGGTTGGATTCAATGTCTGTTCTTAAAATGTGAATCAGTAGAGTTCAGTACAGATGAACAGACCATGTTAAAGGAGAAGTTCTGGACATACTTGTTTAAACCCCTGTGGGGGCTGGATCAGTAGTGGAATCCTGAGGCACAGCTCTGCTTTTATGAAAAGAGATATTTCAACTTCATGCATTTAAACAGGTGTTTGTCTTCACTGTCTATTATTTGAAAGGCAGATTTTGCTGCTCTTAAGGATCAAATAATCCCAAAGAAATATTTAATTTACAGCAGTTACTTAAATGATGTTGTTTCTTTTGGAACTGGATACCTACTCAAAGTTATTTCCTCTTACATTGGGAAGTCCAGATCTTTCCAACATATTCCCTTGCACTTAGAGACAACTCTTAAAAATTCAGGGCAATCTTCCTGTGTGTGTGAATGTCTGTGTGTGTATTAATTGCCATCTCTGCTCTGTTCATTAGATAAAGTTATTTCATGACTCCAAGACTTTCTCTGGCTTTGTGAAATTTGCCATGTGTGAAATGATTCCATTTAGAAGATTAGTTTCTGTAACTGCATATTGCTTTTCATTAAAATTTCATGGGGCTTTTATTTAACATGCATTCTAGCCTTGTTTATGTAGGACCTGTTGAAAGTAAAGTGGATTAGGCCATTTAAGCCATGTGTAATCCATTCCCTGTGGACTTCTGAAAGACTGTTCCCTACCCTATGTCTAGTCTTCATTTTTTTCTGACCGTCTGTCCAGCCATCCATTCCTCCCTCCCAGTGTGTACAAGGAATGGCATTTTTGCATTTTCTGTAAAATAAATTAGCACTGCTTTAATTGCATGATAACAAACTCGTTCCAGATCTCTCTCCAGCACACTCACCAGTTGAGTTCCAAGTTTGCTTCTTACTGAAAGCCCAATTTTGAATCTGGAGTTATGCCAGTTCCAGCTCTCCTGTTGGCAAGAGTTGGCTGTTTGAACATGTAGATTTCTTCATTGTTTTCATGGGAATTGAGGGCAGGTGTTTATTAGTTTTGAGACACAAAATGTGCTCAGTGTTTTGTCCACCTTGTCAGAGCCAAGCTGGATGGGTCAGTACCCTGAGAATCTGTGTTCTGCTGGTTGGTTCTGACAGCTCATTGAAAATGCTGTTTGTTCTGATTTGATTGTTGAAGTAGACCAGCCTCTCATTGCCCATTTTCTTCTATTTCTGCCAACTCAAAAGTAAGTTAAAGCTTGGATTTTAGTTCCTGCTTTTTCAGAGGGTTTCTTGTGCTTATTCTTAGTACATAGGTCTGTGACTTCATGGCACTGAATTAGCTTCTGGTGAGAATTTGACCAGCTGTGGGTTCCACAGGTTTGCAGTAGCTTGTTAGGAGACAGCAGGCTGTTGTGTCATAGCACAGATAACAAATTATCCTGCATTTGTTGAGCTCTGATAGTTCAAAGCAGCCTTCATCTGGCTGTACTGAGTAAAAACCATGAATAATCTTTGCAACCTCAGACAGGGACTGTAGTCAGTGGTATCACATCCCGTTAACTGGGATCTGGTTATAATAAATACATTTAATGTCTGTTGTTAATATTTCAGAATTAAGCTTTTCATCATGATTCTTCCTTCTGAGTTAACATCTTTGAAGGGTAATTTGATAAGGAAAATCCAGTCAGTACTGTTTTTAAAAATGTAGTTGCTGGTAACTAAACTCCAGTATCATGACTCATGGTTTATTCTGTCTTGTTCTCTTGCTGTGATCAACTTGGCCGTAGCTGGTCATAAACTGGGGAAGGTGATGAATGTGAAAGTGATCCTTCCTTGGGATTGAAAGGAGCATCACAGCATAGGCTTGACTTTCAGTAGGAAAGTATCCAGTTCTTCCTTCCAGATATGGAGAGATGAGGCCAGGTAGCTGTCATGGTTTATTGGCTGAGCATGTGACTGGAGTGCAGAAAGAACAGCAGCAGGTATGATGTCCTGCTCCATCCTAAGGGCTCTGCTGTGTGCAATCTGTCAGGGACTTGCTGTTGACCCAAGCCCTGGGGAAAAGGGCCCGGCCACATCTGAGGTACTTACAAAAAAACTGAGATGCACTTCCCCCCGGGACTGTCACACTGTTTCTGATCTTTGGGCAAGCAGGGAAATGGTGGAACTTCAGAAGGATGCTGCCTGTCATCTGCAGATGCTGCCCATTTAATGGGGCAAACAATTGTTTATGGTGTGAGTTTAAGGTCTTGAGGGTGGAATTCATTCCTGAAGCAGCAGCAGTTACTGGAGCTTTAGGGCTGAAGGTTCCCTGGAGGCAGAGTTCACAGTTGGGAAAGCACTGCTGGATCAAAGGGCTGACCCTGGTGTTCAGCAGCAGGGCTGGGCAGGGCTGAGGGATGCTGAGAATATCCTTTCTGTCTGACTTGCAGCCTGACATGTCTGCTCCCAGCCTGGCCTTGCAGTGAAAGGTTTGGCTGCTGCCCACCAACGTGCTCTCTCCTCCTCTGGGAAGAGCACAGAGGATGTGCCTGTGGCGTACAAGTTCAGCTGCTTCATTCCCACATGATGTCATGACCAGCCACATCATGTGCTGATAACCATTCCATTTATAACACGTAACAATGCAAGATTATCTCGGGAGGGTGTAATTAACACGGGATTCGGTTTTAGCAAACTGCTGCATCCATTTTGGGGATCCTTAATTACAGGCTCCAGCACGTTGTGTCAGAGAAGCGGGTCATTCGTTGCTTAGTAGAAATGTTCCCATTCCTACAGAAATAGTAATTTTGGGGAAGAAGAGAGAAAAAAGCTGTCAGATGTGAAATCCACTTTGGGGTGGTGCAGTGGGGAGAGAGCACATCACCATCCTTCCTTGCCAGAATTCTTGCCAGAAGTAAAGCCCATACCATTTCTGCATGCAGCACAGCCATTGGGAAGGAGAATATTTCCCCTCTCAACCTCTTGCATTAATTGGCTGTAAACAGACTCCATTTACTTTTCTGGCCTATCTATCCCCTGGTTTCTGATGTGGCATTTTGTGGTGGAGTTTCAAATAGTTTCTTTCCGCTCCATTCTGCTGCCCCTGGCTCTTTGACTGTTGATCTGAAAGCTTTTTTCAAGCCTGTTGTGATGGTTGTGGTTCCTTGGACAATACAGCACTGACCTGGGGGAAATTCCAGCCATGGAGCATGGCTGAGCTTTTGGCCACATCTGACCTTTCAGGACATTCCCAATTAATGGGAAACTCACCACCAAGTGTGTGGGGGTAAGTCACTTCCCACAACAGCTCTGTCTGAGATCCTTGATAACATTCCCCAATTGACTACAGATATTCACGGGGAAATTCTAACAGTCTTGCTAAGAGTCACAGCTCATCTGCAAGACATGATCTGCAGTGCTCTAAAAACCACTGTAAAATACCAGTCCTGAGATGGAAGTGGGAGGGCAACCCAAGACAATACAGTGTGCAGCTGTTGTCCTTGACCAGTGCTGAGGTTTATCAGGTGGGATTGTGTGGCAGGGTTTGTTCTGATCCACGTCACTTGGGATTGTCTGGTCTGCAGTGTTAAAGCAGACAGAATTCCTTCTGGCCTGTGCTTTCATTCCGCTCCTGTGTTCTTGTGACTTCAGAGGTGTAACAGGGCTCTTTGGGTGAGCTCTTTGTTGCTGAAATAGTGCAAATAAAAAGGTTTCTTGTGTGTGCTAATAGGATAATTTTCAGCCCTATCTCTGCTTGATTTCCAGCTTCTTTACTCTCGGAGAGGTGATAAAATAAGGCAAAAAACTCCAGAGACATTTTGCTTTCTAAACTTCCTTTCTCTGGGCTTCTGAAAAGTATTTATGCACAGACCTCCATCCTAACAAAGGACTCTCTGAGGGTCCTATAGCAGTCTAACATTCCCTTCTTTCACATGAAATTAAGGGCAGTGATTTACTGCAGTGACCTTAGTGCCTGAGTGCTCATTTACAGCTTGCTTTTTTTTTTTTTTTCATGTGCCTCCTCTGGGTGCTTTAGTGATGTTGGGTATGTGAGGGGTGGGCTGGTGTCACCCAGCTCATAGTGGTGGTCAGTGGAGTTACTGGGTGCAATTAAAGCAGCAAGTAGTTTTGGTTTTCCTGTTTGGTTTTCTTTCCCCTGAATGCTGAAGTTGTTTGATTTCCATCGGATAAAGAAGGGGGAGAGATTATTTTTCTTAGTTGGCTGTTACATAGATTGATTTTAGATTTTCTTATCTCAAGTTGTGTTGGAGGGCATGGAGTGGAAAGGCCCAGGCAGCAGTAGAGGCTTGTGTTCTGACTCTGAAATGATGACAAACCAGTGGTTACTGTGGAAAGCCAGGAATATTTTTTCACAGGAAATGTGGTTTTGCATCGTGTTGTTAGGAGAGTGAGGCAGTTGGGCCTGCCCAGCCTTCCCTGAGCCTTACCTCTTGGACCTCCTGGAAATACTTCAAAGCTGGGCTGAAGTAGGATTTCACTCATGAACCCTCTCACAAGATGTGATGGTCTCCATGAAGTGTGACACAGACAAGAATGACATCCCTGTTGGTGTTCCTGGGCATTGGTGGTGGTAGCAGGAGGACACATCTCATGGGCTGATTCCTGCTGTTGTCTCAGGAACTCCCTTCCCGTTCTGGGGTTTCCTTTGCTCCTTGTTCTTTGTTTTCCATCTTCCTTTTGTGGGATCTGCCTTTTCTCTCCTAGGTGGTGATTGTGTGTGGGAGGAAGGCTGGGCTGGCCACCAGCCTCCAGTGGGAATGGAAGAGAGGATTCCAGTTAGGGGTTGTTTAAATGTTGTCTGTCTTTACTGATTAGTCTGTAAGACATCATTCAGGTGCCTCTCGTGGAAGCTGTTTTATTGCAGAAAGTGTGCAAATCCATCTTAGGAAAGGTGTCTCTCGTGGAAGAACTTTTAAGAAGTTTGTCCACTCAGGTCTTCAGGGTGATGCTCCCTTAAATGCAGCATTACAGTTGCATTGCTGTGTCATCTTTTGTCTCTTTCTTCCTCGTATTTTTATCTGTCCTTGTCTGTGTTGTCCTTCACTTTACCAGAAACAAAACATCCTTTGTGCTGTAAACTCAGCATGCCAAATAGTTTGAATAACTGTAGCCCTCCAAGGGTGAATGTAAAACATAAAAGCGACAGTAAATTCCTTTTAATGCCATCCTATAACAAGAAGAATTCCTGGTTTAATAATTGGGGCAGCAGAATGGTTGACCTCGTTGTTTGATGCAACCATTAGCTTGCTTGGCGTGGTTCACAGCCTGCTTACATTCTGTGTTTAACTTTCCAGCCAGTCAGTTAGTGTTAATGATGCCGCATTCATTAACATCCCAATGAGACCTCTTTTCTTTTTCATGCTTTTCTTCGTAGGTCAAATCATTCCGTTACCTGCACCTCTGGCTTGAGAAGCTTGTGTGAAGCCTGGCTTGTTTTACTGCCTTTGTTTTGTGCTGGGAAGGGCCCTGAGAGCAAATTGTCACTTCTGGGCTGCACTTTGCGTTACAGCTTCTGATACACACACAGGTGGATAAGTCATTTGATGTTAGAGTGTTAAGAATGCTGGTCAGCCTTCTTCTGAAGGTCTTGTGAGGTTCTTTTCAGGCATATCTCCTGTTGTAGGCTCCTGTGTGGCGTTTCTCACTGAATTCCCTGCACTCCCCTCACTCATTGTCCACACACGCTGCTTTGCTGCTCTAAGTTCAGTTTGTTGTTCTGTGGAATTGTTTTTAACAGATTTCTCCACACTGCCTTTTCTCCTTAAGAGATGAAGAGCATAGACCATACATGAGAGAAAAGAAAAGCAACAAAGAGAAATTATTCTGTGGCTATTAAAAAAAAAAAGACTGGACTTCATAACTAGGTTGAATCTGAGGCCTCAGGGCAGTTCTGGATCATAGGGGAGAGATCTGCAGTGAAAATAAGGCAGCTTGGCATCTGTAGCCCATGTATAGCTTGCACAGTCTGTTAACTTTCAGAACATTAGTGTATTGTCTGCTGCAAATGACTCTGTCTGCTCTGTGGTGCAGGTAATTTCTGGGGCGCCAGCAAAGCTTTGCTTTAGGTCTGATTTAGTATTCGGGCAGGGGGAGACGGTGTGAGGAGGCTCCAGGGGTTTGGGTTAGTAATTAATGTCTATGGAAAGCACACTGCACACCGAGACAGGCAGGAATGGTTTACTTTTAGGATCAAAATCTGTTCTCTTCCAAGGGAAGCAGGGACCCTGCTGGCATTGGACATCCTGCTGTCAGAGCCTGGCTGTGCCCCTGGTGAGGGGTGTCTACCTAGACACCAGCTGGCTGGGCTGCCAGACAGAGCCTGCTGACATGCAAATGGCCATCAGGTATTATCTGGCTCCTCCTGGTTCTCACTGGAGTGTGCTGAGGAGCTCTGTATGGAAATCTGAGCTAGCAGCTGTCTTTGGGGACCTTAGATAAGTGTCTAAAGCACTATGGCCATAGACTGGAAATCAGCCTCTGCCTGTGCCCCGGGGCTGATCTGGGATGTCAGAGAAGCCAGCTACATCTGTTACTGCTTCAGATGGTTCATTTGTTAGGATGTTGTTCAGTGTGTGTCATCTGCAGGATGCCTGCAACCCTGATGCTGAGTAACTGATCATAAGTGTCCCTGAGAACACAGGCTGGGAAAGGAGAACCTGAACATTCAAGTTGAGGCTCCATGCAGCTGTGAGCAGCCAGTCTGCAAAGCCATGGTGAGAACCAGGGGTTCACACATTTTTTTTTGTGTCCACAACAGCAAAGAGCTTTTGGCTAGAGAAGGCTGCTACATGCTGAAGGCTTCTTGAGGCTGGACAAGCCAGATTTACAGAAACTGGCAAAGCTCTGCCTTTGAAGTTCCTTTCTGACAAGCCTCTTGTACCTGTCTGACGTGAGGGAGCTACTAAAAATGGAAGATAACACTTAGATGATGCCTTGTGCGTTTGTGGAAGCACACTGACCCCGTTTGTTTGAATGAAGAACTGGCATCAATTCCCTAGTTTCTTTGGGTGAGTCACTGAAGGACAGAACTAGGGATGACAGTTTTATTCACCTAATACTTAGTCTTTAGTTTTCAGTCACACTGAAACCTACCGCGTAGTCAGAGGGTGGTTTGTCCACAACCTGAATTTGGGTGTTAAAAAGTTCTTTTCCATGTTATGTTCTGCACAAATAAGCACCTGTCAGTGACTTCTCCCTGGTTGTTGCCTCGTCTGCTGAGGAGGCACAGTGAATTTCATGTATGCAGTGCTAAGCAGGGCAGAATTTGAAATGTGAAATGTGCATCTGACCAAGGAATCTGCATTAGTATCACATCTGCTGCTTCCTAAGCTCAAGGAGGAAGGGGCTTGTGTCATTCCTTAGGGCAAATTTGGAATGCTTTCCCTATGGGTACAGGAAAGAAGGCTTCAAAACCAAAAGTATCTCTTGGTAATGATGAGTCAGTGGCAACTTTTATTTGTCTGGAAGACTTGGGATAGTTTTCCTATCAGGAAAGTAGAAAGCATTTTGTTGGTTTGTGGGGTGGTACAAAGGAGTGCTGAGACTCTCAGTGGTATCCAGAGGGTGGGCAAAGGACCTTACCAAGGTTATGATCATAGCAAAAAATTAATAAGCAGAAACAGCAGTGAATTAAGTGCTGTAGATCCACCTGGTTGGTTAGGTTGTTTTTTCTTTTTTCTTCCCTGACACTGCAAAAGTAGATCTGTGTCCATATTTCACAGAAATCTGCTCTGTCTTTGTTGGCATCACCATGTCCAAGATAAGGCAGCGAGCACCCATTGCTGGTGGTAAAAATCACTGCAGCTGTTCTTCCTGCTTTAGAAACTTCTGGTCTGAGTACAGGCTTCTTACTGCGTTGACCCAAGCAGAACAGAAGCAATTTAGGATTAGTGGACATGTTTTTCTTTCCATCAAATGGCTCTTGGATAAGAAATGTTTATTATTTTAATTCTCTGGTCTGCCTTCTCTTCATGATTCTTGCAGACTCTGCTAGCTGCTTTTCTCTGTGACTTCTGGGGAGGGGAGAGTCATCTGGCACGTGTTCATAGAATTTCATTGTGGAATACAGAAATACATTGTGGCTCAAAATAAACCCATCCATGGCTCTCGACACTGGGAGAAAGCTTTCCAGACCCACTATGGTCTTCATTACAGCAAAGAAAGCAGTTGTTAGTGGCAGGAGAAATTTATTCAGGAGATTGCTATTTCTGCAATTTCAGAGTTGTGCAGCTGTGGAGGGGGACTTGATAATATACTAGCCAGGGGCCCCATCTGTTTCTAATAAAACATGTAGGAAGAAAAAATGCAAAAGTGGCAGGAAGGAGCAGTTGTGTAGTGCAGACTGGGAGGCACGTCCCAGCAGTTGTCTGCTGCCAGTTTCCCCCCCTCCCTTTCTGGATCCTCATAATGAGAAGTGAAGTGTCCAAGGAGGGATGAGAGAAAATGCACTTTTCCCTCTCCCTTTCTTTTTTTCTGTGAACAGTATGGATTGTTATTTATGCCCTGAATGCTGTCTGGAAAAATGAGCTGTGGGGAAGGGTGTTGCGTGCAGTGGAGCTCATTGAGCCCCTGCAACACTCCATGCAGTGGCCTCCACCACAGGGTCCATCCTGTGTCTGCAGATGAGTTGTGCAGGTTAATTGTGCTTCTTGAAAAGCCTGGCCACGAGATGTACCCAAGCAGATCAGGTGGGAGGTTTTTCTTTAATTGTAGAGGAAAGTGTGCTTGTCCTTTACTGCAGGGATAGTGTGTGTTCGTAACATACAGTGTGTTTGTGCTTGGACTCCCAGGATGGATTCTTTCAAGTCTGCTGCCATCCTGAGCTTTGGGTTTTGCTTAAAAAGGCATGCATGGGAGGATGAGGATCTTGGCATATGAAGCATTATCTGAACATGTGATAGAAGTACAGGTGATCCTTTTGTGGAACTTAATTTCTGCTGGAGCAAAAGAGGACAGGGTTGGAATGGAGTGAGAAGTGAGAAGAGAATAAGGAATGGAATGGGTGGAAAGAGCCTGGAAGATCTGGCCTTGTACCTTTCCCCAGAGGGCAGGCAGTCCACATGAGATACTGGTGGCATTGTCATTTTGCCATTTTGGAAAACAAGTAGCCTTCTGCTGAGTTCATCACCAGTGAACTTGTGATCAAGTTAGAGAAGTGAAACATAACGGGCAGAACCTTCACTAGTGCAACAGGTCACTTTGGGAACAGGGAGTTCTTCAGAAGAGCTCCAGTGTCCTTTCAGTAGAAGGAGCAGTCCAGGCCTTGTGCCAGCTTGGAATCTACACATAGAATTGGATGAAACCCTGATGTACAGAGGTGAAAGCTGCTGCTGGAACATTGAATGAAGCCCAGGACTCCCCCAGGTGGTAGCTGCCAGGGCATTAGGTACCAAACAGCTTCACCCCATGCAGATGTTTAGGGAAGTTTGGCTGTCCTGACAGTCTGTGTCGTACCAACTCTGATCCTAGTTTGCAACCGCTTGGAAGTGTGATGGTGTAACTGGGAATGATCTCCCTTTGTGACACAGCAGGTCAGCCCACTGCAGGGTGTGTGGAACGAGGCTGCTTGTAGGCACAAGGTTTCAGTCACGGAAGTAAGGGTGGTCTCTATGCCACATGTCCTGGTTTGAGCCAGGATAAAGCATCCAAATGACATAACCTGCTGGCAGTGTCTTCGTGTGCAGAAGGAACCAGGCACTGGCTGAGGCACCTTTACACAAAATAAACAGTAGAGCAGTGCTGGAAAGCAGAAGCAGCCACTGGTGAAACACACTAAATGTTCTCCTCCTAGATAAGTGTTTGCTGGTTCCAATAATCAAGGGGATGTGCAGTTTGGGATTCGTTGTTGCTTTTTGTCCTCTCACCCCCGCTTTGACTCAGAAGTACCAGGTAGTTGCTGATGCAGCCTGGGAACCACAGCACTGTGCCTGGTGCACGAGATCCAAACTAGCCACAGTTAATAGTGCTGGGGCTGAACTAAGCCATTCTTGACTGATTTTGCCTTTCCTCCTCCTCAGATCCTTCAAAGGAGGAGATAAACATAGTGATCCTTTCTGACCTTACAATCTATGTAATCCAGGAAAACTGGCCTGAGTCCTAGTTTTCATGGGCAGTGACAAAGGATTATTTCATGTGCTTGGTGGGAAGGGAGGAGGGGAGGATGTCTGAGGACGTGTTTTCCTCTCCCTAGGACTTTTTTTCTTGCTATGCATTGGCACTGATTTTTTTTTTTTTTAATAGTTTTCTGCCAAGTCTCTAAAAACCCATTCCTGGCATAAAACAAAAATACTGCACAGGAGGTACAAAATAGCAAATTTTGGTGCTGAGCTACATGGGTTAAATTCTGATGTGTTGATTTGGAGCACTGCACATTTTGTGCTCTCCAGGCCAGTGTCACTGTTGTCCTTTCTGTTCCAGCAGGTTTGTGGAGCTCGCAGCATCCTCAGGTTGTGACAGGACACAGAGTGTGGTGCCAGGAACTCACCTGAAAACAGAAAAGGTCCAGGCATGATTATTTAGAGTTACTTGCAAGCTCTGAGCAGTGCCTCACACAGCTGCAGCAGGAGACATTTAGGATAGCTTAAGAGGAACTGGTTCCCTCCAGCACGTGTTACTGGGGATTGTCCCTGTTTCATCTCATAGGGAATGTTCAGTTTTCTGCATTTGTCGCCAGTAAAGAACTGAGGCATAGCTCATCCCATCAAGGTTCTCTTCCACAACCTAGCTCGCCTCTCGCTGCTCTCCAGCTCCTCTCTGGCCTTCCCCAGCCCCGTCGTCCCTGCACTTCTCCCGCGGGTCACACGCTCCCTCTCGTGGCTTGTTCCGGATGGTGCTGCGTGGGACAGGGACATTCCCGGTTCCCTGCAGTGCTGGGAGCAGCCAGCCAGGGGGGTACAGGGGCAGCCCTCTGGTTAGCACACCTCATTTTAGCAGTGGACGAGCTTTATCTAATGATACACCACTGATAAAGGGGTTTTATGTTGTTGTTTTAAGATGCAAAACAAGTCATTGCGTTTACCTCGCGCTGTTCGTTCAAACAAAGTAGATTTTGTTTTCTTTAATTTCTCCTTGGAATGAAATTGTTGGTTTCTGCTAAAATTATTTCTGGTGCCCAAAATGCAATGCATTTTATATGCTGTATGTTTCCGGAAACTTTTCTGAAGAGGTTGTGGCTGGGTCCTTCCTGATGCTCTGGATGTGTGCAGAGGAGACACGTTCAGGGATGCTCAGAGGGAGGCAGCTGCTGCACTAACTGCCTGCCTCATCTTACACATAGTAGAGAAGTGAGTAAATAGATTCTCTGCAGAAATGTCAGCTGCTTCGACCTGGAAATGTGTAATTATGATAATCTCTCTAGATCAGAACAATAAAAGAGTGCACTGCACAGCACAACCTTTTGATGGTGGCTCAGATTGCTCTCGAGGTTTGAAACCAACCAACCAGGGTGTAGCCCTGTGAGCTGAGCCTTGCACGGCAAATGTGCTGAGTTACTCAGGGTGAAACGTGCAAGCTGTGGTTAACCAGCCTGCACAGCCTCCTCCAGAGACTCTGTTTGTTCCCAGTTACTCTTAGCATTTATTTCATTGGCAGGGGAAGGGAGAAGCCCCGGTCTGTGAGTGACTGCAGAACACTGAGATTTTACACTCTCATCTGCTGCAGTTCCTTTTCTTGTTTCCTCTCAGGTGACTTGGATGAATCTTGGGGCTGTCTTGCCAGGGCAATATGTTTATCACCAAGTTTTCCCAGGGAAAGGTGTGTTGGGGTACTGAATGGAGCAGTGATTCATGCACAACAAGAAGTGCTTGTCAGTCCGTGCTCAGGAATGTATTTGTTATATCCAGGCTTGTTGATTTTTGTTTCTCTTGCTCTGCTGCTGTTTTTCCCCCAGTCATGGGACTGGTGCAGACAGGTGCATGCCCATTGCTTTTGTAGAAGCTGAAATGGAATGAACATCACATTTCCTGTGCAACTGGGATTGCTGAGGTCTGGCTTGCTCCTTTTGGATTCCAAAGCAATGACCATGAAAATTCACTGGCATCCTAGTTAAGTTAGCAAGGTGAGGTCCATACTTAGCTCTTTTGCTGCCCTGAAGGATGGATGAGGAGGCTGAAGTGTAGATTCTTTATGGGAACATAAGAGAAAACAATGAAGCTCATATGAGGATAAACTGAATTTTTCTAATCCCTTGTCATTGTGAAATACAGATAAAGGAATAAGGGTAGTGCTAACTCTGCTGTTGTGGCTTTCAAGGCAGATTGGTAATGGGAATTATTGATCACCTCTGACAACTTTATTGTATCCATTTAGTTTTTATGTAGTACATCATCCTTAGAGCTTTGTGAGAGACTGTTAAGCTCTTCATCCCTATAGTCTCTGGAAGGCTGTTTTTGGACCTCCCTGCTCATCTGTTTCTTTGTCTGAAATGAATTCAAGAATTGGATGGATAGAGGCTGACCTGTGTTAATTTTTTACTCATGCTGCCTAGCTGCAGATCTGAGAAAGGTTTGGAAATGTAGCTCTGGGTCTTTGGCTGAAAAAATAAATAATGGCTCTTGACGGTAGAGGTAAAAGGCAGGATATTGTATCTGGGAGATGCAGACACTTGCACATCTCACTGTTCCCTGGGGACTTTTTGTAGCAAAGAGCAATTAATAGTGATAACACTGATTCTGAAAGGGCTTTTAGTGGTACGTTATCTTTTGCTATTTTTAATCATGACAATACAATGATACTTGGGTTTACACTTCCAGCAGGCTCCTACATTGATTGCTTTGTGTGTGGGGAGGGTTTCTGTTTGAGGACATTTTCATTCTTGTGCTCTAAGAGGGTATTATTATCTTATTGCTTCTGCATGTTCTGTTCTGCTGTTATGTATCGTAACACTGGTGGCTTTCTTTTGCTACTATTTCATGCCCTGAAAAGAAAAAGACAATACAGTCTTCATTTTACAGTCAGAGAATAGAAACATATTGGAAGTAGGGTGTTGGAAGTCAGTGTTGCACTGACGTCTGCTTGGTTTCAGCAAGAAGTGGTGAAGAGTTAGTTTGGATGTGACTGAGTGAAAGGCTCTGAGCTGCACTTGCAGAGATAGGAAAGCAGTGGAGTAGACCCAGAGGTTTGGGGTGCTCCCCAGTGTGTTGACAGTGGGTCCATCCTTGGGCTGCTGTTATACACCCAAATAACTGTAGTGGTGAAGGACAAAAATGCGTGTGTTCAGTGATTGTGTCTAGATTTTGGAACCTGCAGACCTTGTAGCAACAGTGATGCCAGTGAGTGCTTGATAGAACTAAGGAAATGAATATATACAAGGCAGCTTCGGAAGGCAGATAAATCAGCCCCAGCCATTAGCAAATAGAGGTCAGATGGAGGCTGCCCCTGGATGTGCATTATCCTAGGGATTAACCTTGCCTACTTCTGCTTCAAAAGCTGGTGCTGGCTGTTGTTTGACACCAGCTCTTGCACCTGACTCACCCATGTTGTGGCAGAGCACAAGGGCCACCATCAGACCAGGTGCTGTTGTGCTGAGTGCTCTTCAAACTGCAAACAAAACAACAGTCCCTGCCCCAACAACTGACTGCAGTTCTAGGCTGCATAATCCCTTGTGACAGTTCCTGTTTTACTCTTTAGGGAACACATCTCAATAAAAAGGTGGGATTTTTTGAAGTGTAGAGGAGGCATCAGGTGCCTCTTGACATCAGGTGCTCAGTGCTGAATATCGAGCCACTTTGTAAAATCCAAGTAAGAGCAAGGCTGCCTCTTTGTAATCTTGTTGATTAGTATGGCTTAGGCTGAGTTCTCATAATTTATGACCTTCACTTGTTATTTTCCTTCCCATCAAAATTACTGCTGCAAAGAGTTCATTTTTATGGGTTGTTTTATGTGTGCAGTATAAATTATACATACTGAGCACTTGATGCCTGGAGGTGCTGCTCTGCCTTCAGTCATTGTAACTCCACCCAGAGACACCCACGTACTGAGGAGATGTAGATCAGAATATGCACTAAATGAATAAAGGGAACCAGCTCTTAGGAGTTTTTTTCCTAACGTGTTAGGATCTGTGCAGAGGAGTTGCACAGTGGGCTCAGAAGATGAATCCATGTGTGTGACTTCTTTATTTCAGGGTTTTTTCAGAGGGCAGTTGCAAAAGCAGTGTTGTGTGAAGCACTCAGCAGTAGGAATCTAGTTCCCCATTATCCTGTATTTTGCTGCACAGGGAGAGGTGTGGAAATGCAGTTGCATTTCGGGTGCACTGAAGGGTTTCTTGATGCTTACATGGAGTCAGTTACCAGAGGGCACAAGAGGATGCAGGGTGAAAGAACTGGGCTGTGTCATTAGGATCTCTTGGTTCAAGGACCCTGCTTGGAAGGTGTTTGTCTGTCCTTAAGGGTTTGAGTCTTGCAAATTTTGGGTACATCTGATTATGGGAGTGATCTGCAAGCTGCTTAGGAGGAGCTCTGCAAACTCAGCTAGAACTTGATTGAGAAGCCCAGCCCCTTGGAGTCAGCAGGATTGTCCTTTAATGGGGCATGGAGGTGGTGGTGGGATGGCTGTAGCTTTGCTTAGGAGCTGCCTGTGGACTCTTTTGCTTCCTCTCTTTCTTCCCCTTGGACACACAGTTTAAGGTGACCTATACTTTGATATGCTTTAAGGTGACTAGAGGTTTGGGGACAGACTTTTTTAGTAGTGCTTGTAGCAACAGGACAAGGGCTCATGGTTTTAAACTAAAAGAAGGTAGATTCAGACAAGATATAAGGAAGGAATTTCTTACAACGAGGGTAGTGAAACCCTGGAACAGGTTGCTCAGAGAGGTGGTAGATGCCCCTCCCCTGGAAATATTCAAGGCCAGACTGGATGGGGCTTTGAGCAACCTGATCTAGTTGAAGATGTCCCTGCTCATTGCAAAGGGGTTGGACTAGATAACTTTTAAAAGTCCCTTCCAACCCACACCATTCTGTGATTCTGTAATTCTTTTATATTTGTTTTATCTACTTTCTCATTCACAGAAGCTGTGGACAGCTAGATACCATGACAGTCAGAAAAAGCCCAAACAAAAAAACCTCCAAAAATGTCCCCCCCAAAACCAAACCAAATGAGAAGAAGTAAGAGATTTTATTCCTGCCTGTTGCTCAAGTAATGTTGCTAAATCCAGGGATCAGTTACAGAAGAAGATGCAATGTAAGATCAGAGCTCTGCTTTATCCCACTTGATCTTGTCCTTACAACACAGGCATTAAAAATCAAGGAGGCTGTTGGGCCCAGTAGTGAATAGTCACAAAAAGAGCACCTGATCCCTCTTTGATTTCCAAGGCTGATGTTATTGTAAGGAGATCCTTGCTTGCAGTGACCAAGAGAGGCTCTGTCCTGATCTCTGCCAGTTCACTTAGTTTTTGAAGCACAAATGTTGAGCTAAAATGTTCTTTGTCTGACTTGCATAACTGCTGAGTTGCAGAGATTCAGAAGAGAAATAGAAAAAGACCAGAGGCAAGGATTGTAGATACCCAAGGAGAAGAGCATCAGCACTGCCTGAAATTCACTGGCTGATGAAGCTAGCTATAACCCACTTCATACATGTAATTGTGCCAGTAAAAGTCAACCTAGATGTCCTGTGTCTTATAAAGCTGAGGTAACTATGGAAAAGACTCCAAGAGCTGTGCTCTATCCCTAAACATTAATTAAGTCTCATATTTGCTGGGGTGAATTCTTGCTAGGTCTCCAGGAGACTTACCAGCAGACACCAGCTGTATTATTTTCTTGCCCTGTGGCAGTTTGGGTCCTGTTTATTCTGTCAGTCACAGCTGATGCTGCAAGACAGATATCCTGGGGAGGGGGGGCAGGTGGGCTGGTTGTACATTCTTTTTGTTTCTTCCTTGTGATCACCCCTCTTTGAGCCTCTTAGCTGTAAATGTTGCCTAAATTTGGGGTTGTGTAAACTGTGCCTTTTCTATATGTTGTAGTGCCTGAATGAGGAGGGCCACTAACTTACTGCCAGTAACTTGACATTAGTCTGACAACTACATAGTTAAAACAGTTATGCAGCAGAGAGGAGACAGTAAACAAGCTCATTTCACTCTTGCCTAAAGGCATTTTTAATTCCTGTGCTTGCTGAGCAAATAGGCCAGTGTATCAGCATATTATCCTTCCTAATCTTTTGGCTTCTCTTTTCATTACTAATGCTTTAGGTTTTATTCAAGTGAAAGATGTCTTAATGATGCTAAAAGCCCTAATGAGTTTCTGAAGTTCTGGAGCTTCTGTCGATGTGGTAGTTGCAAAAGTTCTTCGAGTTAGCACACTGCTTTAAAGGTGTTACAGCCTCCCTACAGGTTGCACTGGGATTTCCAGAGGCACCTCCTTGGCATTCCCAGGAACATCTAGCAGGAGCTGAAAAAAAACAAATCCAGGCTGCTTGGGCTTGAAGCAGTTGTGCTGTGCCTCCAGTCCCAGCATTTCAGTGCTTCCTTCCATCACTGGCTTGGGTTGTCTCCTGGCAGCAGGGCAGGCAGTGGTGGAGGCAGTAAGTCAGCACTTTGTAGCTCAGCAAGCTTCTCATGAAACACTCCAGTTTACACATTGCCTTCATTTAAACAAGTAATTGGAACTCTAAAGGAAATTGTGGTAAAGAAATTAAAGAAAAGCCTCAGTGTGAGCTGCTGCATGGATAGAAAGGCTACTTGGCAATGAATGGAACACTTAAAAAATGCGTTTATGTTGTCAGCAGAGCTGGGCAGCTTGCAGGTTGCATCCTTGGGTCTCGCAAGTGACAAGGAAGCCAGGGAGAATGCCCAGGAGAGGGTGGGTAAATGAAACATTCCTGTTGTGTGGAGCAGCTAAAAGACAAGACAGACCAGCTCAGGAGACCTTAGCTCCCTATGCCAGCTCTGACTGGCGGGTGAGGGGAGCGTTCTGCTGGAGGGAGCTGTTGGAAGAATCCCTGTAGTGAAGATGACAAAAACATGAGGAGAGAGAGGCCAGATGCTCAGGTCAGTCAGCACAAGCTGTGCAGATTCCTGAGGGTGGCATGAAGAGCAGAGCCAGGTTGATCAAGGCTCCTCCACCACAAGCTGCCCTCAGTGAGAGGGTCAGGTGGAGCTCCAGATCCTTGCTTATCACTAGCTCTCTGCTCAGCCCTCCACTCTAAAGCTTTGTTAGCCTTTTGACTGGGAGTATTTCCAAACACTGTGTTACTGATCCCGTCAAGTGGTGTCTGTAGCACTTTGCCTTGATGCTGGGAAGCAGCTGCACCCAAACTTCTGTTTCACTGAACCAGACCTCTACACTGACTCTCATCTCAGTGTTTGTAGTGTCTTCCACAGAACAACAGTTTTGAGTGTATCCTCACAGTAGCTTGCAGAACAGACAGTGCAAGGGCTCTGACTGGATGTTTCTGTTGTGACTTTGTGCCACTAGTGTTTTGCCTGACTTTTTGACAGAAACATGTGTTTGGTGTTTACATTTTGGCAACAGGACAGAAATTTGTAAACTTTTTTGTTTCATTTCTGTTTTCAGTGTTTCCTAAACTTCATGTCAGTTTTTAGAAAGAAAAAAAAACAATAACAACAAACCAGAGAACACTCTGGCCATTAACCTGACATTTTGGAAATAGTCTTTTTTATCCCATTCTGTGGCTGTTATTTAATCCAGCTGAGGCCAGGGTAGAGTTGCCAGAAGCAGTGGAGCTGGCTGGGCAGGAGGACAGACCCTGCACAGGACCAGAGCTGGCCCTGCTCCTTGCACCCTCTGCGAGAGCCGCTGCTGTCCAACTCATCCCAAAAGCTTGGAGCTGGAAGCACTTGTGCCCAACTGGAAGTGGGAAACTGCAGGGGTGGGCAGGGGCTGTGCCCCCTGTGCAGGGTGCAGTGCTGGTCTGGCTGCACCCTGGGGTGATACCAGCTGCAGGTGGCCCCTGGGCCACTAGCCCGTGGCTTGTGTTCTGTCAGATGGCTCTTCAGCCATCCCTTCCTCTTTGCATCTCGCCCTGGCACTGTGGCAAGCTGCTGCTGGCTGCTCCCTGAGCCCCCATGCTCCGATATTCCCCAGAGGTACCAACCATCCCCTCCTCCAGTTCAGGGCAGAGTTAGGGAGCGGTTACCATGGTGATGGGGGAGGAATTGGATCTGCAGACCAGCTGGGATCAATCCCAGCTGCCTGCCTCCTACTCCTGAGCAGTCAGCCTATTTTTAATAAAGTGACCGTGTGCAGGAGGCATGTCTTTGTCTTGTTAAGCCTTTGTTATATGGTAAATCCTGGGGGCTTTCTCCTTAATCTGCTGAACTCACAAGCTTTACAAATCCTCCCCTTACTCAAAGAGCTGAGGGCATTAGACCCAGTAGATAATTTATTTTTTTCCTGATCAGTTTTGTGTATTTCTGGGTTTCAGCATGCACTGCAGAGCTTAATTGAGGAACTGGTGCTAGAAATTAGCAAAATTAAAAGTACAGTCTTTAAGAAGTGAACCTAGGGCTTGGCCTTTAAAATTCTTTGCATCCATATTGGTTTTTATTTGCCAAAAGGGGATGCATTTTCTCTTAGCTTCGACTCGCATGTTGCAGAGGAATGTAATCCCAAGAGAAAAGAAGTGGGAACATCAGACTGAAAGTTTGTGCTGTTAGTGGAAAGCTATGCAGGCTAGAAGGCAAAGTCTAGAAGCAAATCTACTAACTTGCATAAATTGCATTTGTTTCCAGGTGTCAAAGCTGGTGCCAGCAGGCAGGGCGAGCTCCTCTGAAAACCTAGTGCTTGTGTCAGTACTTAAGTGGATGCTGCACTCTTCCCCACCCAGTTCTACCTGCACATGTTTAGGGCTGCCTTTAGATACACAAAACCTGGCTGCATAATTCAGATCTGACAGCCCTGACACCAGGAGGTAGCACAGTCTGATCCCCAGGCCTCAGAAATTCACCTTATTCCTCTGCACGGAGGCCAGGAGCCAGACCCTGCTGGGATGGTTTCTGTTACAGGGTGGATGCAGGTTGGAATCAGAGGATTCAGACAGCTGGAAATACAACTTAAGTTTGCTTTTATTTGTTGTGCTGGACTTACTTTCCTTCTCCCCGATCTCCTCCTCAAAAGAGTAACTCAAATCTATTTATTTTTAAGACTATTTTTGCAAAATCTACAAGATAGTAAAGGCAGCGTTTGGGAGAGTATTTTTGGTACTCAATACTAAGTCTTTTCTTCTGAAGAGCCCCAGCAGTCAGGTTATCTGCTGGGTGCTGAGGGCAGTAGGAAATGGCCAAGCTCTTGGGGAAGAGCAGGAGTGGTGGATTCCCACAAATGGCACTTCTGTTTGCAGTGCAGTTACAAGGCTCCAGGCTTTTCTCTGCATCTTTGCCTGCTGTGTTTGTGTAAAGGGATGAGCTTAGTTTTCTTTCTCTCCTTTTCTCTACCTGCTTCATCTTCCTGCAGCCACAGTGACCACAGTGACTCTCTCCTACACACACAGTGCCCCGTCGGTCCCTCTTGCTAGAATGGTTACACCAGGACAGAGAAGCACCCCAAGCTTTTTGGGAATTGGTTAATTGAGCTTGAAGGTGCTGAAAGCTGGATAGATCCACTTGATTCCAACAATTCTGTATCTGTGGGAATAAAATCAGGATTCCTGTCAAAGGTGGGGCAGAAGCAGTGCTTGGTTCTGTGCTTACTCTAATGCAAAGTGACTCGGATTTGTGGCCTGTGTCCCTTTTAAGAAGGGTTTAGACAAATTTGCCTCTGATTCAAAAAAAAAATAAAATAGCTGACCATGTGGGCATAGCTGTGGGATGTGAAAACTTCTTATCAGAGGCATTCTTCTTTTGCAGTTCCTTTCTAAAGCCATTCAGGGCACATAACCAAGAAACAGCCTCATGTCTGGATGGCTCCGTGGTTGGGTCCAGCTGTGCTGGCACTGGGCACGTTGCAGTCATTCTGAGTTGCATGCTCTGTCTGTGGCACAGGGAACACTGGGTCACTGCTCACTCAGGTATCAAAAGTGATATGAAAAATAGATTTTTTTGTCACTACAGAAAGTGTCGTGCTTCTCTGCTGAGACAAAGAACTGACTTGATGAGCACTGTGCAGTGTTTCTCCTTGAGGGCATCTGGTCATGATGTGCTGGATCCTTCCTCATCTCCAGCCCTACAGACACTAAACCACTTGGCCTCTGTGCTGTGAGAACTGTCTCACTTCTCAGTTCTTCCTGGTCTGGTTACAGGCACAGCTGGGTTTTCATTGCCAAGTTCAAGTTTTGTTTTGCTTTTTTTTCCACTCGTGTCTGTAGTGTTTCTCTCAGTGGCCAGAAGACTGAAAATCCTGCCATGTTTAGAGTGAGATTTTGAATGAGTGGAGGCATATCTGGACGAACCCAAGACTTGAAATGTTAATAAGCAGAGAGATTTCAGATCAGATCAAAAATTAAATGTGTCAGTAGGTGTTGCAGTTTTGCAGTATTATGGTGAGAGAATGTTAAGAGTGAACACGAGGAGGCAGCCTGAGGTGATCTCTCTCCCCATTTTTCATCACCCTAAAGCTGAATTATGTCATCAATAGGTGTTGATTTAAGGTTAATAAAGAGAAAATTTAACTAGAATATAACCCCACAGTAAATTTGCAGTAATGCACACCTGCAGTGAGGTGTGCTTAGTTCCAAGACATTCCCTTTGCCTGTCCCCAGACATATCTTCAGGAGCAGTGTGAGCATGAGCCTGCAGCTCCTTCACCCTCTGCTTCACTTGAGTCCTTGTGAATTCAGACAGATACAGAACCAATACCCAGCAATTAACACACTTTCCTCTGCTTAAAGTGGCCTGTTATTTACTTACCAGGTAAAGCCTGCTGTGTTGGCCTCACTCTTAGCCCAGCAGGAAGACATCCTCCCTGCCTGTTGCCAAAATCATGGCTTAATTTGAACTCATTTGCTTTTGTTGAAATGCAAAACTAATTATATTAACTACAGATGAACAGGAAGCTGCATTAGCAGAGTTTTTCAAATCAATGGGGAGTTATTCAGCATTATTTGGGGGCTGGGGAACTTTGTAACCAGATAAAAGATATGGGAGAGGGCAGAGCTATAAAAAGTGTTATTGTGTGATTATGAAGAGGCCTTTTAATGCAGTTATTATGTGATGCTAAAAAGGCCTTTATTGCTTGAAGTTGGAAGTGGAATACAAATGGGCTCACAGTGTCTATTAAATGAAGAGTGGAAAAAATAGTCTCAGTTTGCCTCAACTGCAAGGCAAAAATAACGATTAAGTGGTGATTAAATCCGTGGCAGTGCTGGGTTTGTTGGGGTGATCTTTTCCTAGGCAATAAAGTTTAGCAAGTAGGGAGCAATTGTTTATGTAATTTAAGGCAGTTCGTTGATATGATGAACCTTTTTATCCAGGTTATGATGTCAGCAAATGGTGCTGCTGATAAAGGCTGGTTGAAACAATTAGGGTTGAATTCTCCCAGGTGTAAAACAAACACAGATGAGCTTGATGTGAATAATTCAGATGAACATTTCTTCTCAGATGGTACGTGACTTCCAGAAGTTACCTTCAGCTTCCCTGGCTGAAGGCTGCTGGGCAAACACAGCTTGGCTCTTTTTGTGCCTGATTTAATCCCCAGGGCTCTGCCTCCCAGCCTTTTGTTACCTCAGTTTGAAGGAGAAAGCCTCCACCTTGTTTGCAAACACGTTGAGAAGGAAAACCAAGGCAGGTTCCAGACTGGAGCAGACCCAGAGCCTCTCCAATCTGTTATCTTGGCTCCCACACAAAACCATCACCAGAAGAAAGCACAAGAGATTGGAGGGGAAAAAAAAAAAAAATAGGATATATATCATTTTGATCTTCAACATCTCTGGCAGAGTGGAAATGTTGAGGTTTCTGACAGTCTGTTTAGAGCCTTAAATACAAGATGATTGCTCACTCCACCTGGTGACTAACAGGCAGAAGTTCTGCAGGGAGTGATTCCTCGCTGGGTGTGAGGAAAGGCAAAGGTTTTGATGGCAGTGCCTTAAAACGGTGCAGTGTCTTGGACGAGGCACAGGATAAATGCAAAAGAAATGCTATGGGTGCTGCCTGAAGACAAAGAAAGGGTGAGAAGGTGCAGGTGAGTGCAGGCAGACGGACTCCCACAGAGAAGCTGTGAGGAGGAGCTGGCCCAGGGTGCTTGTCCTCAGTTGCCATCCAGCCGCTCCCCTTGCTGCTGCTGCATGGAGGAGCACTGGGGCTTTCTTGTCCCAGTGGAAACTGGGAGCAAAGCAGCACTGGTTCTGTGGTTCCTGTTGCTCACAAGGTCACGGTCTCTGTGTGATGGTAACTGCCAGGTTTGAACAGTGTGTTTCCAGCCCTGGTAATAACATTAGTGGGTTTCCTCTCTGCCTTACTCGGATCGTGGTTGGAGGGTCTGTGCTAAGATTCAGGGAGACTGTTGGTGAAGGAATTGCTGTCCCACTGCTTCATCTTTCCAGAAATTCTGTTCCTTAGGCCAGTGAAGAGGAGATTCAATGATACCTTTGCAGCTGGTAGAGCAGAGGTAGCACTGACTGAAAGAGGCAGAGCCAAGGATGTCCTTCCTTCTCTCTTTTCTAAGACTCCAAAACATTTTGCCTTCCTGTGTCCCAAGGGGAGTTTCTACGTTTTTTTTCCTCTTGAAAACCTGCCTATCACTTGACTACACAGAAGGGGTTGAGCCCTCAGGAAAAAAAATAAGGGAAAATCTTCAGAGCTGAATGTTGTTGCCTGGGCTCAGAGCTTTCCCTGGCTGGTTCTGGCTGTATTTACAGTGAGATGGTTCCTGGTTGTGTGATTTCCTCCTGTTCTCTGCATCTACGGTGGCACAAACATGCATAAAAAAAAATAGGTAAGGCAGAGCAGAGATGCTGAATTCTGGGGTGGTAAGAAGTTTGATGCTTTACACAGAGCCTTTTTTTTCTCATTTCTAGCTGTAACAGAAAGCACCTGAGAATGGAATGAAAGGCATTAATAACCCCAGCCTTTGCCACTGCCGTCCCAGCAAGCTGCAGCTTTCAAAAGTGTAGAAGAGTCCATTGGTATATTGATATATGTATTGGTTGTGTGGCCAAAAAAAAGAGAGGAAGGAAAAAAAAAAGAGAGGTATGAATTTATATTAGATCTCAGTTAGCTCAAAGCCATTTTAGCAGCACTCCACTGTTTGCTAGCAGTGCTTGGCTGAGTAGAAAGAAAGTTGCTGACTGGTCCAAATACACTTCCTCAGACTGGTCTGGTCTTTCCAGGGCAGTGCTGGGGGGGAATTAATCACAATTTCATAGTGTTCCCAGTTGATAAAAAACACAGGGCTCAGAAAAGTGCCTTGGACACGCCAGAGGGGCTGTAATAAGCCCCTTGCCATTACTCAAGAGATACTTTAATGTCCCCTCCTTCTGAAAGCCTCTTGGCAGGGCAAGGCGTCCAGCCACACATGCAAATGTTGGCCAGAACTGGGACACACAGTACTCCCAAGCTCTGGTTTCAATTGAATCTTGGCTCAGTTGTTTCTGTTTACTGCTGTACCCCAGCCTTTTGAGATGGAATACAAGCATTTGTCAGTCTAGCCTGCTAAAATCTGCTGAGAGTAAAACTGGAGAAGTGGCACGGACCGTGCCCTGTTTGCAGAGCTCCACTGGCTCCCACTAATTGCTTCCAGTTTACCCATGAAGAGGAATGTGTGTCAGAATGGTTGTTGGCTAAAGAAATGTGCTCAGACACCTTGATCAGAAAATCCCACTGCTGATGTCCTGTTGTAATGGTGGCAGGCAGTGCTGCTGCATCCCTTGGGCAGCTCTGTACTGATGTCTGACTCCCATGGTCTCTGGGTCTGTTCTGCAAGCCCTGTGAGGAATGTTGCCCTTGGCACAGACCAGCAGGTTCTCATTTCTGAAGCCGTCCATGTTTCTTAAAACCCCAGATGTGTTTGGCAGCTAGAACTAATGCCTCTGTGGTCTGGGGGTAAAATTAACTTGTGTGGGAGCAGGGTTTTCATGCTCTACAGCATGAAAGCATGGAGGGTGACAGAGGAAGCATTTGCAGTGAAGCTGCTGAGAGGTGATCTGGCTACATGGGGCAGAGGAACAGCTCAGTTTAGGTGATTGTTTTCTGTGGAGCTGGTGGCTGCAGTTTTTGAGATGAGGCCAAAATGAGTAGGTTTTGAAATTCACACTTGACTCAGGCTTGTTAGGCCACAGAACTGCTGCAGGATTAAGCTATAGCTGGAGGAAAGCCAGAATCCACTTATATTTTCTGCCTAATGGGTCATAATTGGTGCTGTGAAGGAGGCAGTTGGTGTTGCTGGGGGGTCGGGCAGGTTGGGGTGTGTGTTGTGGAAGGCTGATTGTCAATGAGCAGGAATATGGAGTTGTGGTTTCCTTTCTCACTTGTACCAATGTAATTCTAATCAGAAAATAAGTAGTCATACTGGGCTATACCCAGCACAGCCCAGAAGTCTGGTTGCCTTTCATCTTGGCTGTCTGACTTGCTTTGATTTGATTGTTGCTTCTCCCCTGACTGTACAAAACCAGGACTGGTTTCAGAAATCAGCATCTCTGACTTTCTGCTTTCGGTTTCTGGGGACAGATCCAAAATGGTTCCAAAATGTTCCTCCTTCTTTGTCTATTACATGCTAATCGGTTTCCCTTTCATAAATAAATGAGGAAAAAAGATGGGTTTTTTCCCAGCAGTGGGACTGCAGCTGCAGCCTCCCCAGCTCTCCCAGGCTGCACACCACAGTGCAGTTGAGACCTGAACATAAATCAGCCCTCTCTGTGTCATGTGCTGTGGTTTTATAAAGGGCTGGAGGCAACTCTGAACATTATCAACTTCTTCTGAGTCCTCAGGGCTCTCCAGGGCTCTGTGCACTCGGGTAAATACTGATAAAGACCAGTGCTTACAAAGCCAAGAGTGCTCCACCCTATGCTCTTCTATGAGGTGGGAAAGAGAGTCCCAGGGACTGGAAGGCTGGCACAACTTTCTGGCTGAAGACCCCTCCTATTGCCTAACCATCTTCTGCATCCTCTGTTCTTCTGCAGCGTCTCTACAGGTGGACATTGTCCCAAGCCAGGGGGAGATCAGCGTTGGAGAATCTAAGTTCTTCTTATGCCAAGGTGAGTGGTGGCTCATGGCATCAGTTGTCTCCATCTGTGTTTCTTGGGAAGGTCAGTTAATGTATTAACTCTGGGATAAAAGCTCCAGTGCCTGGTCTAGCTGCAAGATCTCCTGCTCTTTCTTGCTCATATGTCCTTATGGTTTGTAAGACTGAGTAGCAAAGGCAACACATGTTGGTAACTGGTAACTAACTGCATTCTCCCTGGAGAGCTGGCACCAAAAAGGAGCTCCAGCAAACAGATTTTAAAATTAAAACCCAGGTACTGAAGGGCTGGCTCTAAGCTTGAGCAACAGGCACAACAATGGCATCTTGCATCACTCCACAGCTCTGTCATCTTTTGAATTGAAAATTAAGCCAGTTGTTTTTCCAGATTATTTCCCTAATCAACTGCAAGCAGCTGTAATGGGAGTGCTCAGTGACTTGAGAGTTGTTACCTCTGCCACTAAGGATTTTAATGCTGCTGAAAACCTGCAGTTCTTGTGACACAACTGGCTGTTGAGGCCACCACCACCCCAGGCTGTTCTGCACCATGTGCTGCAGTGCTGACACAGCCTGTGTGCCTCAAAGCAGGGCCTACAATTTTATGGCATTTTTTAAATTAGCATCCACGTGTCCTCTTCCTCCCCTGAAAGCAGCTGGCCTGGTTTCTAATGGGAGGAACTTGCATGTTGGAACACTGACATGACACAGAGCAAATGGGGCTGCAGTGAGCTCTGGGAGCAAAACACCGTTAGGGGATCACATGTCCTCAGGAGCACGCTGAGTGGGACAAGTAATAAGATCATCTGATCCAGGAGTGCTTAACCGTGGAGTAATTTGTTAATGCCAGTGATTTTTCAAAACTAAGTTCTCTGAACGAGCGCTCTTGTGAGGATATTTGCATTCAGGAAACTGTGGGATCAATTAAAGCCCCTCCAATAATAGGAGCTTGTCCTAAATAACAAAGCCACACTGAGAAATGCAGAGATGTGAGCCGTGAGAAGGAGACAGGCTGGAACCACCTAACAACAGTTCTGGTTTACACTGGCTGCAGCAGGAGGGCCGAGCTGCTCAGTGCCAGAACTGCTGCTACAGCAAGGTCACCATTTTGGTGTGCAAAGCAGCCCAGCCTGCTAATAGGGCAGGTTATTTAAAACACGGTGGAGCTGAAGCAGGAAGAGGTTTTTATTTCTTGTAGTAGGGGGCCTGGGATCCCAGGATGCACAGAAGGCCATTCTGGGCTTCAATGGGTTAGATGATAAACCCACCCTAGTATCATTCTTCCAGGCCAGCAGCTGGCCAGCTGTGAGAGAGAGTTGTCTTTGCTTGCTTCTCAGGTACCAGAAACCCTTCCCCTGGGTCATTCTCCTGCACAGTGCTCCCGGTTGCATTGAATTCCCTCTGGGCAGAATTGTTGGGAACTCCAGTCAATTTGCTCTCTTTTCTCTTCTTGTCCCTAGTGGCAGGGGAGGCCAAATACAAAGACATTTCCTGGTTTTCCCCCAATGGTGAGAAGCTGACCCCAAACCAGCAGCGCATCTCGGTGGTGCGGAACGATGACTTCTCCTCCACCCTCACCATCTACAACGCCAACATTGATGATGCTGGCATCTACAAGTGTGTTGTCAGCAGTGTGGAGGAGGGAGACTCCGAGGCCACCGTCAACGTCAAAATTTTCCGTAAGAGAGAGACCCCGAGGCTGTTTGCTGGCCTGCCTGCCACGTGTGTGAGGCAGGATTAGGGAGGCAACTGCTTTACCTTCCTAGAAAAGGCTGTTTGTAAAGGGGAAGGAGGAGGGGGAAAAGAAAGGGGATGTTAACAAGGTGCAGCCTTCTTCTCTCCCCTCACAACCAAGAAGGTGGGAACTAGGATGTTGATGTGTCAGGGCATTAACCAGCACATCTACTAGTTAAATTCTTCATGGAATCATGGAGTGGTTTGAGTTGCAAGGGACCTTCAAGACCATCTAGTTCCAAACCCCCTGCATGGGCAGGGACACCTCCCACCAGCCCAGGTTGCTCCAAGCCCCATCCAACCTCCCCTTCGACACTGCCAGGGATGGGGCAGCCACAGCTTCCCTGGGCAACCTGAGCCAGGGTCTCACCACCCACATAGAGAAGAATTTCCTCCTCATGTCCAACCTCAGCCTCCCCTCTTCCAGTTTTAATCTGTTCCTCCTCTGTCATTTCTCTCCAAGCCCTGCCTTCTTTTGTAGACAGGGGAGCAAGGGGTAGAAGGAGAAGGTAAATAATAACAATCATAAATGCCTGAGAGGAGTAGGCAGAGAGAGCAGCTTTTGTGGAGGACACATATGCTGTGAGATAAGACTAATGTTCAGTAAAGAGGATCACCTGTTCAGAAGGGTTATAATAAGCTATCTGCATGTTGCCCAGCAGAGCCATAATAGCAGCTCTTCCCCTTCCTGCTGGGAAGCTGAGCAGTTCCATGTTCACATTTCCTCCTGGCAGTGTGAACAAATCAGGGTAGAATATTGATTTGGTTAACACCTGGGAGGCATGGCTGGACAGCAGGGTTCCTGTGCTGCAGGCACAGCTTTATCCTCCCCTCTGGGTTGTCCTCTGGGATTTCTTTGCTTCCCTCAGGCTTGAGTCGGGCTGAGAAGGCTGCAGTGACTGTTCCTTCCATTGTTTTCAGAAAAGCTGATGTTCAAGAATGCCCCCACTCCTCAGGAATTCAAGGAAGGTGACGATGCTGTGATTGTGTGTGATGTGGTCAGCTCACTGCCTCCCACCATCATCTGGAAGCACAAAGGCAGGGATGTTATCCTAAAAAAAGATGGTAAGGCACCAGAGGTGTCTCAGTGCTTGTCCATTCAGGTACCAAATGTCCATATCCCATCAGGGCTCCAGTCAGGCTCATAGAAGGGGTTCAAAGGGGTTCAAGAGAACAAAATGGTCATGGTCACAAGGGAGTAGAGAAGCGATTTGTACCTACCACAAGGCCTTAGGATTTAAATTTCATTATTCAAGGTGCTGTGGCTTGGTGATGGCAGGACAATAATGTCCCCGCAGAAATGGCCATCAAGCTTTGACACTGGAGTAGGCCAAGGATGCTAGAAATCAGTTTCAGGATAAAGAAATGCCATCAGACAGAAAAGCTACATGTAGCACTCTCCAGTCTTGCTAAGGAAAAGTGTCTAAAAGCTCCTTTGCAAGAACCTTTCCCTTTCTTTCAAAAAGCTGCAGACTGCCATGCCCAGAGGGGACTCCAGAGCCTGGAATCCCATGGACATTTGTGCCTCAGCTGTGTTTCCCACACTGCTTGTTGCAGGCACAAGGGAACTTCAGTAAGATTTGAACTCAGCCACCCTTGGGCAAGTGTAAAATTGCTTATTGTGTGATGCTAACTACATGTAAATGTGTTTGTGTGTGTATATTTACCTGCTTCTGTCATGGGAAGGGAAATTTTATTACACCAAGCCCTGTCTCAACCCAGGAAGGGCAAGGAGAGGAGAAAATCCTGCCACTTGTGGTGAGCTGTCCCGAGGACCCTTGGATGAACCTTCCTTCTGTCTTTTCTAGTTCGGTTTATAGTCCTGTCCAACAACTACCTGCAGATCAGGGGGATCAAGAAGACAGATGAAGGGACCTATCGCTGCGAGGGCCGGATCCTGGCCCGGGGGGAGATCAACTTCAAAGACATCCAGGTCATCGTAAATGGTGAGCAGCTCAGAGCAGGGCTGGGGTGTAGCACCTGCCCCCCCAGACTGCTGATGGGATGTTACTTTAGATAGACATTCATGATCCATCATCAGCTTATGAGTCTTTCTCTGGCATCTGATAAAAGTGCCCATGAAATTGACTCTTTAACAGATGTTGGCAGGAAACGACTGTGTCAAGAGAAACCTTAAGTGTCCCATGACTTAGAGTGGGGTGTTGATCTCATGGGGACTCAGAAGTGGCTTTGTCCACAATGCTGTTTCTCCCCCTGCCCTTCCATCCCTGTGCTGATTGCTTTGGAGAGCTCGTGCATCCAACCTGGTGATTGAAACCTGCAGGTGGTGGCGTGGGGGTTGGAGTTCCTAGTGACATCTGTTTACAGAGATTTACTTGCTCACATATTCTCTCCTTCCTAACTGAATGTGGATTCCTTCTCTTCTAGTACCTCCTTCTGTGCGTGCCAGGCAGAGCTCTATGAATGCCACTGCCAACCTCAGCCAGTCTGTCACCTTGGCGTGTGATGCTGATGGCTTTCCTGAGCCAACCATGACGTGGACAAAGTAAGATGCTGTGATTAGCAGGCAGGGCAGCTGTACCAGCTCCCTTCCCTCCCAAGCCACCTTCAGTGATGTTTATAGCTCCCGCATGTAGGCTCTGATGTGTGTCAAGAGCTGAGATACTCAGTTGCCAAGAGCCCCTAAAGCAGGAGGGATTAGGAATAGAGCAGAATGGAAGGCAAAGGAGAAGGTGGTGGGTCCCTCAGCCTGAGGGCTCTCAGTGTGCTAATGCAGTTCTAGCATTAACAAGCCTAAAACAAGTAGCCTTTGACTGCTTCTCCTCCCCAACACACAGTGTGGTTTGTGCCCTGCAGGGATGGGGAGCCAATAGAGCAGGCTGATGATGAAGAGAAATACAGTTTTAACTACGATGGATCTGAGCTCATCATCAAGAAGGTGGACAAGAATGACGAGGCAGAGTACGTCTGCATCGCTGAGAACAAGGCTGGCGAGCAGGATGCCACCATTCATCTCAAAGTCTTTGGTAAAAATTCTCCTGCCATCCCCCCTTCCCAATCCACTTGGCTGTTGGTAGCTCGGTAGTGCAAGCTGGAAGTAACCTGCTTATCCCAGCTCATGTCTGGGGTGGCTTATCCAGAGCTGCTGCTTTCCTGTGCAGTGCTGAGCACCTCTGCTGTCATGCTGGGCAAAACAGATCCTGTGTATGTGTCTGAAACAGATGCCAGCTGCATTCTGCTGATTGAAGAAATCCAGTCCTGTGCAGGGGGTCGTGGGAGATTGACATGCTACTTGAAATATCCTCCAGGCACAGAGGGCTGGATCCTAATCCAACCACTGCTGCTAGTTCCAAGGGCTTTAGCACTTTCTTGCAACCCATTATAACCTGGTTAGAGGTGAACTCCACCTCACCACTGTGTGAGTGATCTTTAGGTTGCAGGAATGAATGAGGAGCTTTCTCACCTTCCATGGATCTGAGTGTGTTAAGAAATATAATTCTCCCTGTCCCATCCCTCTGCAGCCACTTGACAAAGCTGCTTATCAAAAGGCTAATGTGGGGCAGAGAAAGTAGGTGAGAGACTCAGCTGATGATTCCAGGGGGTGGTCATTTGGAACTGTTACATGTGCACCCTCCTTTAGTTCTGTCTTACAAGCCTTAGCTGTAAGGATGTGTAGAAAAGGTCTCTTCTCAGATGTAACTGCCCAATAGGGCAGTAAACTTGTGCCAATTCAAAAGCCTTTTTTCCCCCCATCGCTTGTTTCAAATGTTGCTGTTGACAGACAAGCTTCCTTCTGAGCACCAAGTGAATGAAGGTTCCTTTTTCTTTTCAGCAAAACCCAAAATCACCTATGTGGAGAATAAAACAGCCATGGAGCTGGAGGATCAGATAACACTGACCTGTGAGGCATCTGGAGACCCAATCCCTTCCATCACTTGGAGAACTTCCACCCGTAACATCAGCAATGAAGAGAAGGTATAACCCTTCCCAAACTTGTGGGCTCCTTTGCTGGGATCAGTGCAGCTTGGATCTGCCTGCCTCTGCTGGCCCAGGATGCATGGAAACCACATGCAGATGTACATGGAAATCATGGTGATTCCCCTCTCTGTAGTGAGAACACGTGCTGTCCTGCACACACTGCCTGCTAAGGGGTCAGCTCCAGAGCTGAAGTGGTGCCAGAGCTGTCCTTTTGTACAAGGAGCCATCTCAGTTTATCACAACTGAGGATAAGCTTTTTAATTCCTGCTGGTGTCACTCTGAGTGGAATTAACTTGAAAAGCAGTGGCCCTGGACCCTTTCAGAGGAGCTTCCAAAGGGACCTGCAGTTGCAGGAAGCTTGCAAAAGGGTTTTCCCTTCTATTGCCAAGCTGAGAGGTGGGAATGAGCACCCTGATTCCAGTGGTGTCCTTGCTGTCATGATGGTGATGGTGTGGTGTGGGAGGGGGAGGGGGTAGGGGTGGGGGTTATTACCTCAGAGATGCACTGGACCAAAATGAGCCTGTTAATTCCTTCTTGCCCTTGTGTATTGAATTCTAATGCTGCATGTACCTGAAGCACAAAAGCCTGGCTGCCTTTGTGTTCACCTGTTTTGTTGGTCACATCAATACCATTTTGTTCTTAAAAGGCAAAAATAATTAGCAGTTTTTTAAAAGAGTGCTGTTTTTGAATTGGCCACAATTTCCCAAACTAGACAAGATGAGGATGTGCTGTTACTGTGGGTGCTTTGGGACAGTTGCATGAGGTGATCAGGAGGGATGGTTTGGAGCCAAAGGAAGCCTAGAAAGAACTGTTGCTTATTAATAATCTTCTAACCACAGGATGCTGCAAGGTTCAACTGACTGGGGCATACCAGGGGTTCTGGTATGAAGGTAGCAGTTGACAGACCATGGAAGTCCTAAAGTGACAGAGGTGTCTGCTGACAGCCACCCACCCAGCTGCCATGCTGCCTGGTCCCTCCTGAATGAGCTCTGTTAATTGCCTCCATCATGTCAGTCTACGTCATTAACGTGTAACTTACTGATCAGGCTGCCAAAGTTTTCCAGCCTTAATTCTTTCCTAACACCTTTTGGATTTGAGGGCTGGTGTAAATCCCTGCAATATTTAGAGGGACATTTCCATGGTCTCCAAAAGTTCTCACTGCAGCCTGGCTGGGGCACCTCTTTTGGTAGGATAAGGTTCCTCATGCTCTTGTGTCTGTCTAGGAGAGTGCTGGGAGGGGCCAAGTGTTCCAGTGCTGCTGACACTAGAGTTTGGATCCCAGCAATGGAAAAGAGCTTTGACAGGGACTAGAATAGAAAGCTAAAATAACACTAAATCAAGGAGAAGATGGTAGGAGAGCCTGTTTGCAGAGTCCCATCTGTCCAGCCCAATCAAACTAACAAGATCTCAGTGGCAAAACTGCTAACCATTTTTGAGACTCTCATATATCCTGTTTGATGCTGTGAAGTTGCTGGTCAGTATTAGAGGAAAATGTTAATACTCTGATAGTTTCCTATAGAGATGGCAGGAAAATCAAAGGTTTGAGGTACTACCATGTGTCTTACGTCCTGGTTCAAACCTTGAGGACAAAGATGTTGCTTATCCTGTACTATGCACTCTCTAAGCAGGGTATGTTTGGTGTGTGTTTTGGTTTGGTTTTTTTTACTTTTCCCTGTTCTCTATTTTGTGCCATAAGTTTAGGTGACTGGTACAGATGCCCAGAATATTCTCAGGTCTAAATAGCTCTGCTAACATTCTATGACATGTGCAAACATTTACTGTCTCTGGGGTAGCACAGGGAAATGGATGGTATTTGTGTAACAAAAAATACTTGAAATTATCAAGCCCTACTTTTGAATATATTTGGATATTCGAAAGTGCTACAGGTTGTTATTTTTGCAATCCTACTTCAGTCCAGATTTTTAAAGCTCTAGGGGTGCCTTAACTCCCATGAACATTTGGTACTTCAGAAAAACCTCCACAGACCCCCCAAAAAACCCATAAAATGCTCTCTGGCTGAGAGACTTTGTCCAAGACCAGAGTCAGATGTGTGGACAAGGAGGTGCTACAGCCCAAACACCCAGGATGACAATGTCACAGCTATTTCCACAGCTTCCCTGGCAGGCCTGTTGATATCCTGGCATGCACAGCACAAGATGCTCCCCTCTAGGGCTTTGCCTACAAAACTGGCACCCTGAGCAAAAAATCTGTTGCTTTGGGGCTGGTCTGCAAAGGTAAGTGTGGTCAGAGGACTGGCAGCTCTGTGCTGGAACTTTCCTCTTCCTAGCAAGCTGGCAGTTTGCATTCTTCTGCTCTGCAGAGACTGCAAGGAAAATGAAAAACAAACAACCCACAACAATATTGCTTCTGTGTGGATGACTTTGGTTGTGAATGTAGGAACACACTTGGAAACTTTTGCCCTGTTGATCTGAGGGTCCCGTCCATCACTACTGCAGAAAAAAAAAGCAAGAACTCTCAGGCCTGGAGAGTCATCAGCTTGATGATTTGAAGTGGTTTGGCTTTATCTGTCCTGAAGCTTTTCTTGCTCTGCCATTGTAGAAAGGAGGAATGCTTTCTCTTGGAATGGGACCAGATGGAAAGCTGATGGGGCCAACACACCACATTCCTCACCACCTTTCAGTCTCTTTCATGCCCTTTGGAGAGACGTGTTTCTTTCTCTTGCTCTAGCAGAATGCTATGATTCAGTAAATACAGTTTTGATCTCTTGTGTGTTGGTGTAAACAAGTGTTGCAGTTTGAGTGCAGACACGGGTGTTTCCTGATGGATTTCTGGGTGAGTTGCAGAGGCATTCCAGGGTTTCTTACCCAGCAGTGTAGCTCCGTGTGCGAGGAATGGGAGGGTAGGGGGTGATGCTTCTGTGCAGGCCTGTTACCATCCCTCCAGAGCTGGCAGTGAGGATACCTGTGCCTTAGGACCCAGGGCTGCTGTCTGGCCTCCCACACTGACTGACAAGACCTGCACCATGTTACCATTGTCTCTATGGCAAGTCAAAAATACAGGGAATGTTTCCTCACTGGAGTGAAGGAATCAGCAGAGGAAGAGATCAGCTCTGGCATTCTTCCTCCTTTATTGTAATTACAGGTTGTCCACCAAGGCTGTTCCACAAGTTTCCCTGTTCCTAAAGTAGGAAGATGCAGAAGTCTTGACCTCTGAATGGGTCAGAATCTGACAGGCCCCTTTAGTAGGGCATGGCTTGTCTGAATATCAGCTTGTCTGCCTGCTCACCCCTCTGACAGGTGAATTGCAGCACCACGTTGTGCTGCTCTGAGAGCAGCCCAGTGCTCCTCCCACTTCTCTGTGTTTGTGTTGCTGACCAGTAGCCTCTATCAACTGTGTTGTTGGCAGCCAAAGCCCAGCTTGCTCAGCTGCAGGGAATGGCTGGTACATCAAAAAGGAATGGTGCTGATTTGTTATGGTCACCAGGTGTAGAAAGGATCAGATGATGAGAGTGTCCTTGCCCATGCAGGTGCTCGAGAGCTTCTCTTCAGGTGGCTTCACCTCAGGCCTCTGGTTACAATGACTTGCTTTCCTCAGACATTCCAAAAAGAGGCTGCCTGTACCATATGTTACTACTGAAGTCTCACAACATTCACTAGAAGCACCGTGGAAACAATATTGTGGCTTTAAATTCTCATTTCCTGAGCTTTCATCTCCATTTCCGTCACGTCACTCGTGTGTGTGCTGTGATGTCCACACCTCAGCAATGCTTGTGCCTCACATTCCATGATGCCATGTGGCTGTGATATTAGCAGGTGATTTTTGACTCCTGAGCTGAAATGGATCAAGTTGCAATTGAAATAGAGACCAGAAGAAAAATATTTGAAAGAGAAATCATAGGGGAAAAGTGGAACCCAGCAACTTTGGTCTTTCTGGCTCACACTGTGGGGGGCTTGCTGTGAATGGGAAGTGTGTGTTTCTTGGTGAGGTTTGTGCATGTTTCACTGCTGCCTGCTGTGTGGTTGGCCCAAGCCCAGTAAGGTTTGGGTGCCCACATCCCTAAGCATAACGAGCTGGACGTTATCAGCTGGAGGCAGAAGGTCCAGCCCTGCTGTCTCCTGCCCAGGGGGTTGTGCTGTTCCAGTGCTCTGCAGCTCGAGGTCTCCTGGCACAGTGTGCATGTCAACACGTGTGCAAATGCATGGGCACATTAACAGGATGAGTGTTAATGTTCATCAGTGTGTGCGGGTGGGTAACAGGCCAGTGCTGGGACTGTCTTGGCCATCTAGTGACCCAGGGCATCAGAATCCCTTCCCCAGTGTGCTGGGAACAGGTTTTAGGAATGGTGAGACGTGGCAAGGGAAACAGTCATTCAATTTTGAAAACAGAAGCAGTCTTCAGGTATCATTAGCCTTTGCTTAATCATTTTAAGACCCAATTTCTAGGATACTAAATTTTGCACACAAACCTAACTGGAGGTTATATTGGGAAATGGAAATTGTGACAACCCCCCACACATGAGAGAGAGAACTTGGAGCCTGCATGTGCACAGACTGCAAAGTGCTGCTTACACTGTGGTACCTAAAGCAACCTTTGATAAACTTGTATTGCTTTTTTTCTGTGTTGTTGTTGTGTTCTATATCTGTTCTCTCCAGGCTTCCTGGACCCGGCCCGAGAAACAAGAGGTATAAGATTACCAGACCTTTAGCAAACTTGTTAGTTTTTTGGTTTTGTTTTTTTTTTTTAAGCTTTACAGATTAACAAATCTCTAGTCCAGTAACCACGCCAACTAAACCAGCTTTAATAATATGAGCAAATTAAATATCAATACATAAAAGAAGCAGCTTATAGAGTTAGAAGTTGCTTGGCAAGTAGTAATTCATTTCTGGATGAGCAAACTAGCTGTGTTGGGAGTGAGTCATTCTGGTTGTTAATTAAAAGAAAAAAAAAAGACAAAAATAAAAGCAACTGTAGAAGCTGATAAATCCTACATTGAACATTTTCTCCCATGTTACTAGCATGAATCATATCTCTCTCCTAGAGTTTTAAGAATTAGCAGCAGCATGAATTCTGGGAAAGTGTTGTGTTGGTTTTTTTTTTTCCAAACAGCCTCTTCTGCTCCAGCCAACTCATCTGTTTGCTCATGGTACTTGTTAAGTTTGGCTTTCTCTTAAGGTACAACTGCATCATGTTCCATTGCAAAACCAATGCAGATAACTCTTTCACAGGTTACGTTTCTCCAGAAAATGCTCCAAATTGCTGAATTGTATTTGTCTTTGATTTGCAAGGTTCAGTGAGGGGGTGTGGGATAAGGCTGCAGTGCAGCTGGGTGCAGATGTGGTTCGTTAGTGGTTTTATTTCACATTCAGTGTTGTATTTTAAAAATAATAACAACCTACCTGCACCTGATTTGTCACATCCTTGCTTCAAAATGGACCAGAAAGTACGTTTACAAAGAAATAACAGGGATCATGTAGAGAACAGAAGTAGCTATCAAAACTAAGTGGCTTGTATTTGTATTTTTAGGATGAGCTTTGTGGAGCCTCTGGGTATCCTGAAATCTCTTTTATTTTTAAGCCATCTTGAGCCATAAAGACCAGTGTGGCCTGAGCAAGGTGATCCTCTAACTTAAGCACCATCCACCTTTGTTTCATGTGGGGCTGAGAAGATACTGCCCACTCTTACTTCAGAAGAATCTGTTGGAATAGGTGGATTGTGGCAGGTGAAGGCATCAGACACTCAGAGCAGTTTGTGGTGAAGAGTTTGGAATTTGAGTAGGTGTGTCTCTTGGGGCCTCGTGTTACTTCCCATGACAATTGTCTCTGTTTCCCTCCCCACCCCAGTGTTTCCATGTGCTCTGTGTCTCAAGCTTTTCATTAACACGAGCACTAATACTATTAAGCTTGCTGTCTCTAAATTGCTTTCTGTGTCTTAAAATATCCAAGTGGGGCTCTCTGAGAAGGCTGTTGAAGTTCTTTGTTGCAGCTTGTGTAGACACCTTTAAAATAGCCAGTGTGGAGTCTTGCAGCACAGGATTCCAGCAGCAGGGAGCTCAGCTCTCAGGAAGTGTTTCACTCTTACTAACGTATTAGCTAGTTCAAGGAATTCCTTAGGAGTTGAGTCATTGCAGCATATATGGGGGTTAAATCTTGCTTGTCCCTGTGTTGGAGGCACAATTAAAGTCGGGTGCTGCTTCCTCTGACCCACAGTGAGCTCTGCTCACTGTGCACGGTTCATGAAGTCTCAGTTCACCATCCTGGTCCTGGATATACTGGAGAATTGTTGAAAATCCTATTGGCAGCATATGCTAACAAAAAACCAAACCCACATTATCACCAACAGATGCTAAAAAATTCAGGAGAAGCAAAATTGTATCTCAGTTAAAGCACAAGCTGGTGTTGTGCTCCTGGAAACTGGGAGTTAGTGCAGCCTGACAGGTATGAAGAGCTGCAGAGCAGTTCTGGTCAGTGCTGCACAAGCTCAGAGACACCACTTACCTTCCCTCACTGGAGTTTGTAGCTGTGGTCAGGATTTCTGGGTGCTCTTTTGTAATGATGCCCAACATGTGGAAAGCAGGTGAGAAGATGTGACCATGTGAAATACAGATACTTGTTTGTGAAAGGTCTTGAAAAATCCAAGAGGTAGAGGGAGGGGGAGGTTAATGCATTTCCTGCTTGTCTCTCCTCTTTCCCCTTGGCATGGAAGGATGGAAATCCAGGCCAGCTTTGTGCATAGTGACTGTGTGCCATGCTGCATGGGCAGGGTTTGGAGAACAACACCTACATGTATCCCAGGAGAAGTTGTAGTAGCTGGTGATATGGAACCATCACACCCTTCTCTGCAGAGCTGCAGTTGCAAGTTATTACCTGTGTCCCTTAGGTTGTCTCTCCATTAGCATGAAGCATTTTGTTACCCAGCACCCTTGAAATCAGAGGCCTAGGTAAGGGATTACAAGTGTGTTCAGCTGGCTCACAAGTTTCTGTCTGTCCTGTCTCTGACAGCCAGGAGTTGTTAGCATCTGACTGCCTGAAATAGGAATGAAGAAAACTAGTAGCATTCCTTCTTGGGTAGATATTTCTCTCTTCTTTGGAGTATTTTTCCTGATCTTTCTTTTTCTGTACTCATGCCCTTTGCGTTAAGAAACAGAGCTCCATCTTCAGAATCAGTTGCATTACTTGTGAAGTCACCGTTTAGCCATGACTGCCTGGCACTCCTTTGCTTTCATCAGGTCTTGACAAAGTGAGGAGAAGGCAGGTGATACTGGACATAAAACTGCCTTCACTGTAATGATTATGTGCTAGTATTTTGTGATGTTTATACTCTTGCCTGCTGATGGGCTTGTAGAGATGAATATTTAGAATATTCCCCCAACTCCTGAGCTAAAAGGAGCTGGGAACCTCTGCAGATCTCGAGTCTTGACATTTATGGATCCTACTGCATTATTTTCGGAAGTGAGCTGGGTTTTGGAGTAGATGTGCATTGTTGCCTTAGCCTGCAGCAGAGGGGCAGAGCTCAGCCTTTAACTCTCCTTTCCTTTCTGCCAGACCCTGGACGGGCGCATCATCGTCCGTAGCCACGCCCGGGTGTCGTCCCTGACCCTCAAGGACATTCAGTACACAGATGCTGGGGAGTACGTGTGCACAGCCAGCAACACCATCGGGCAGGACTCCCAGGCCATGTACCTGGAAGTGCAGTGTAAGGAGTGGAGGATGGGCTGGGAAGGGCGTTCTTGTGTGGTCTCCTTTCCCCGTGGTGCGACGGAGGCACCTCTGCCTAGGGAGCTGTGTGTTGTCAGGCCATGGGAAGTGACCCAGCCTGAAATAATTTTGTTGGAGACACGTTGCTGTGTGTGGTTGTGCAAATGTTTGCTCTGGCTGTCTCCAGCTGGGATACTGTCTGCACCTTGGGAAGGTTGTGGGCTGTGAATCTGCTGCAGTCCCATTTGCTGGGTGCATCAGAGCCCTTCCCTAGAGGAATTCCCTGGTGTGCACTTCCCTAGGTGACCACTTCCATGCCATCTTGCTCCTTTCAGAGCTCCTTGTGCACTTCCAGAGCATGCCATCTGCTCCTCCTTCCACACTGTGTTAGGAGCAGCCTGGGGGACTGAGTAGGTTTCCTCCTTATGCCCTTCAGTAGAAACCCCACCCATCTCCCCAGATGAGAAGACAGTTCCCATTTCCTTTTTTAAATTCCCTTCCCCACATTAAACTGGACCCCAAAGTGAGGCTGACTGGGCTACTTGAGGAGATTTTCTGGTTCAGATTGCTTTCACAAATGTGTCTGTCTTCCAGATGCCCCCAAGCTTCAGGGCCCTGTGGCTGTCTATACCTGGGAAGGGAATCAAGTGAACATCACCTGTGAGGTGTTTGCTTACCCCAGTGCTGTCATCTCCTGGTTCCGGGATGGACAGCTGCTTCCCAGCTCCAACTACAGCAACATCAAGATCTACAACACTCCCTCAGCAAGCTACTTGGAGGTGAGGAAGAGCAAGGAGGGGAGAAAGAAAATCAGGAAGTAGAAGACACCACCGCCTCCTTACCTTTGACTTTCTGCCCACTGCAGTTGTTCCCTCTGGGGACAGCCCTCAGTGTCAGCACGTGTGCTTTGCTGTGCCTTCTCTCCCCAACACAATGCAGAGCACAATTCTCAGTGAACAGGGTTTTCTGGTCCAAGTATGAGCCTTCATTTCTTCCACAGGTGACACCAGACTCTGAAAATGACTTTGGGAACTACAACTGCACTGCTGTGAACCGCATTGGCCAGGAGTCCTCAGAGTTCATCCTTGTGCAGGCAGGTGAGCACCTGGGGCAGGGACATAAGGACATGTTTTTGCAGCCCTGGGGCTGAGGGGACAGTGTCTTCTTTCCTAGTTTGTGCTGGTGGGGTAGCAGGAGAACCAGCTTCTGCATTCGGAAAGACTGTTCATAGGTTCTTGCTTTGGGTTGGGTTGGAGATAACAAGATCCTCAGTATCTCTGTCTCCTTGTTTCTGAAGGGTTTAATTCTTTTCTGCACTTTGACAGAGCTGTGATCTTTGGTTTCTGACAACCACTGCACACGTGCATTGCAGGTACACCTGTTCAACATCAGCAGATTATCCCTACTAGTGCAGGTGGTGCAGGACAGAAAGCCCAGGGCTCTGTGTACCAAGCAGAGTCAGACAGACTGCACGACAGGCTGGAGGGGCCTCCCCTGTCCTCTCAGGGCTGCCAGGGCCAGATCTAGGAATGGTCAGTCATGGAGTGCCCTAGGAACAGAATGGCATCCAGGAGGCTCATGCTGCTCTGCTCTGGTTGTCCCCATTGGAAGAAGGTATTGCAGGTCTCTAGCCTCTTGGAGGAGAGATGGGATGAAGGTCTCTGCACTAATTAGCACTCTTAAAGGCCCTCTCAACAGCCTTCCCCTCCTGAGGGGAGCCCCAGGCCCACCCTCCTCCTCTTCTTCATGAAGCCAGGATGAGGCTGCATTTGATGTTCCCAGTTTTCTGTTTGCTTAGCACTGGAGCTTGTTTCCCACTGTGTTCTATATCACTGGTTGTTTTCCCTTCCTCCCCAGATACTCCCTCAGCTCCTGCCATCGACAGGGTGGAGCCCTACTCCAGTACTGCCCAGGTGGAGTTCGATGAGCCTGAGGCCACGGGAGGGGTGCCCATCCTCAAGTACAAAGCAGAGTGGAGGGCAGTGGGGGAGGCAGAATGGCATTCCAGGCTGTATGATGCAAAAGAAGGTAGGATGATAAAACAAGGTGGTACCTCTGACACCTGCATCTCGAAAGACTTTCTTTAGGAGAAAGCCAGAAGCCCCAGACGAGTTGGTAAACATTGGCTTTGCAGTGACACCTTGAATTTTCAGTTGGAAGTGAGGGCCCTGCTGTGCTGATAGCTCTGAGGGGCAGGGCCTTCTTTGTCTACAGTGTGTGTTGTAGCACTGTGTTCATCTGTGTATCCCTTCCTTATTCACAAGATCCTGTCTCACTAAGGTGAAGAACCCTGTGCCTGCTAAAGGTGCCTCTTTAGTTACCTTCAGTTTCCCCTGGAACATAAACCTGCCTTTGCAGAAGGAGGGTTTAGCTCCCCCTGCACCCAGTCTCGTTAGAGCAGTCTGTAGGTGTGCACACTGATAAATGTGTCCTTGAGTCCAGCAGACCAAAGGAATTTAGGTTTGGGAGGACTATGAAGTAGTGAGTTCTGTTCCAGAGCTGAATCTTCCACTGCCAATCCTGGCTGGAACTGAAATTGTTCTCTCAGGTCACGACTGGAGTGATGTGATCATAGCAAGAGTCAGGTTTATTGTTCTCCCTTTGTGTCTGTGCAGGAAAAAGAGAGCTTATTTCTTTCTGCATATCACGATGACCCCAAAACCTGAGTCTCTTTGGTTTTCCTCCCTTGTTTCTGCCCCAGCAAACCTGGAGGGCACGATCACCATCACTGGCCTGAGACCTGAAACCACCTACTCTGTAAGACTGTCTGCAGTCAATGGCAAGGGCGTGGGGGAGATCAGCCTGCCAGCAGACTTCAAGACACAACCAGTCCGTAAGTAAAACTGAAACCTTCTGCTTCTCTGGTTCTCTTTCCTTGCATCTCTCCAGGGAATCTGTGCCATGCATGGATAACACCTTCTCTTTGCACCCTTTGTTGTCGTTGTGCTTTTTGTTTGTAGTGAATTTCATTACTAATTAAAAATCTTCTTTGAAGGTAGGAGCAAAGGAGCTCTTGTGTTTGCACTGGTTTGTGCCCCAGGTTACTAGTGTATAAACCGTGTGTTGCCAATGAAAAGGGTTGTGCCATGGAGAGTTTTAGTGAGAAAAAGCAGTGAGTTCAGGAGGGCATTGGTCACAGAGAGTGTCATGTCATGGTTGCAAGGCAGGGTTTTTTGCAAATCAGAAATGAGGAGGTTCAGCCCAGGAGTGGCCATGAGGGAGGGAGAGGGATTTCTCTGTCCTGCAGGTGAGTGCTTTAAGGTGACTGTGCAGCACAGAAGGTGGTTTCCACATTACCTGGGGAATCTTCTACCCCCACGGCAGGATGCTCTGCTGTGACCTAATCCCTTCCCTCCCGTTTCAACCAGGAGCAAATTGGCAAGAGTTAAAACGCGGAGAGTTGTTCAAGACAAGAAGGAGAGAGAGAGAAAAAAGTGTCTAGTGGGTTGGGGAGACGTGACAAGAGCAAGCAGGGCAGAGGTGCTCCTTGTACACAGCTCATCCCAGCATTAGGATCAATACCAACCTGCCCACAGCCCCTGGGATTATTCTTTCCCATTCCCCTCACCTCTAGATCTGCAGCCTGTTCCTCTTCCCAACATCTCACCCATCCTGTGTACCTGTTCCATAGCACTTCTGAAACCACCGTGCAGGACCTTCTGAGTTCAGAGCCAGCAATATCCCAGCCCATGTATGTGCATGCTTGGAGACCTCGTGAGCTGTGCATGGTTTTGATTTTGTCTGCCAACTTCTGCCTCACCAGAACTGCTGCAGAATGAGCCAGCACACGTGCCTTGTTGCTTGGAGATCCCAGGCCCTCTGCAGAGAGCCAGCCCTCACAGCTGGGTCCATGGGGATAACTCCCATAACCTGCCTCACTCCCTAGGGTTGCATTTGAGACACCTGGTGGTATTTTGATTTTCCAGCTCCATGTTCTCTATCTTCTCTTCTCACCTCTTCTACATTTTATTTTTCTTGTCTATCTCTGTCTTTTCTTTGTGTCTGTGTTCCATCCATGGAAAAACTGCAGCCATCCCTCAGTCACGTAAGTGCCTCTCTGCATTTCTTTCACTCTCTGTTTATGTTCCCAGAGTGTTCCTCTAACACACATAACATTAGCTTTTAATCCACTACCTTTTTCCTCTCAGGGTCTTTAGAAATGAAGGAACTGGTACTGTCTGTTTCCTAACAAGACTGACACTAGAATAGTCATCCTACCATGGGTAGAATTGTTCTTTTTAGAACAGACTTAGGGGTTAACATCCTTGTCTTTATTGTAAAGCATGCAACTCCAGTGTTTAATGTAGTGATTGTCTAATCATAATAGCTTGTTGATTACAGAGTGGAGTAGTGGAAGGCTTCATGCTTATGAATTGATTAGTTTTTCAGATTTTAATGAAATGCAGATAATTCAGAAAAAAAATTATTTTAAAAAAAACAGGAGAAAGTTTTTGCTAAATTGCAAATCTGGTTTAGATCAATTAAGAGCCAACCAAAAACTACAGCATTTTGAGTGTCTTAACAATGATGAAAGCAAAAACTTCAAGAAAAAAAAAAAAATCACACTTTTTGCCAGTTGTGACTAATACTTTTCACCATTAGTGGTCTTGGCACAGTCTTCCAGCACTTGTGTAGATTGTATACTCAGCCTCTTACTAAATAAAAAAAATGCATGTTTCCCCCTTCCCAATGCAAAATGAGTTACAGATTTGATGGGTATGCTTGTCAGTTGGGTTCTGTGAAACCTTGTGTGCTCCAGAGCTTTCTGCCTTTCAAATTGGAGTTAAATTGGCAGCTAAAATCTTTACCTAAGAGAGTATTATTCTGTTTATTAAAGTATGGGTCCTGGTGGTAATCTGTTGTTCCCCAGATTGCATGGGCAAGCTTGCTGAAGCTGCTGCTGCATTCTTTGAGCTTTTTGAAGCTGAAGTAAAAAAAAATATTAAATTTTACCCCAGTTACAGGATTTGAATCAAGTTAGTGCTATTTTTACTTAAAGATTGTATTATACAAAACTTTGCCCATAGAGTAAGGGGATGAACAGATTGTTTAGTCAAGAGGGATGGAAGAATGGACAGATGGACAGACAGAAATTGCAGGAGTTACCAAGAGTCAACTGGGATAGAAGTTTCCAAAGAGTATGTTCAACTTGTTGCCTAAAATTGCTTGGAGCCTGTTAATGTCAGTAAAGTGATACATCCCTTAGATGAAGTTAATTGTAGTCAGTACTGTAACTATCAGCAATGATGTGGTGTAGCCACATAGGTGAGGGAGAGAAGGGCTTAGGGCTTCAGTCTCTGTACAGATCAGTACCACAGGAAAAGGGAAAAGATCCAATTAAGAAGAGAGGAAAAAGAACATTAAAAGCTTTGTTTCAGCCACTTCGACAGATCTGTCTGCAAAGCCTCGTGTTCATCACTTGGGGACAGGTACGTGGCTTTGAAGATCATTACATCACTCTTGTAGAGGTTTTTTTTTTGTTGTTGGTTTTTTTTTTTTCAATGTAGCAGTTGGTAATCAATCAGTCTGTAGTCCCTGATCCCTTGTAGGGTAAGTTCCATTTCTTTTTTCCTTCTCTGTGGGCTACAGCTTTTTTTCACTTACAGATAAAATTCTGCTGATGCTCTTTCAAGCACATGTATGCCTTGCAGTTGGGATCCTTCTGAGCATTGGGTTCTCTTTCTGTTTCAGCAGTTTTACAGGAAAGAATATAAAACCTGTGTTTTGACAGCAGCCAAGGCTGTATTTTCAGAATAGCCAAAGCAACTCATTTTCCTTCCCCTGTTAATTACAGTTCCTATTTGAATGTAAAAACTTAGGCCATTTTTAATGCCTGCTGGGATTTATCTGTAGTTAGTTCGATTTATTGATTTTTATTTTCATTTTCCCAAGAAGCAAAAAGTAGTTTTTCTATCTCAGAGGCACATAAAGACCCAAGTAATTAGTGACAATGATGTTCTGTACCAGCACAGGTGAGAACTGTGGGGCTGGGGGGGTATCTGCCCAGCTTGACCTGGGTTTGGTATTTTCAGCCCAACAATTTGCTGGTTTTCTGCATTTCCTTTTCCTTGCAAATCTGGAGACAAACAAAGGCTGCACACAGACCTCATGCACAATTTATTTTTGAGCCCCAGCTGTTTCTTGCTATTAAATGTATGTTAAACCATGAGAGTGAGTGGGTGTGTGAGGTGTTATGTTTTGACATCAAAATATCAAAAAACCCAAAACAATACTAAAATATTCCCCAGATTCTCCCAGGTCCTAAGCTGGCAATAGAATAGTTGTCAGTGGGCTTCACCAAAACAATGGTCCTGTAGGCTGTGTTTTGCAGCCATACACACAGTGCTGGCCAGCACCTCTGCTGGCCTTAAATGGCACTGGTTTGAACTGGAAGCATTGGTGAGCAGGGTCCTCAGTGATCCTGTGTTGAGAGAAAGCTGGTTTAAAGCAGGAACTTGGAGGATCCAAGATGCAGGTCTGGCAAAGTGCTCTCCTTTGCTTGGGCTCTGCGTCCAGAGAGGCCTCCTCTAACAGAATCTGAGCGGTTTGGTTGATTTTCTGTTGTCTGGCAGCATTTCAGAGGAACCAAGTCCTCCCCTCACCTTCCTTTCTCTTTCTTTAGCCAGTGCTGCTGCACCCACCTCCTGTTTAGCAGAGAGTGAGTATGGCAGAAGAGGCTGCTGTCGTGTGCCACTTGGCTCTGCATGCATCTCACCCAGTGTGCTGCTCTCTGCCTTACACCCCAGGGTGCTTGCCTTCTTTTCTCTCTACATATAATATTTCCCCCCCAAGTGAAAACTGAACCATCAGGAGAGAAACTACAGAGAAGTGTAAGTTCGATTTTCAGGACAGAGAAAAGTCCCAGTCAGCTCCCAGGTGGAGGGACCCAGGGAAGGAGAGAGATCTAGGAAGATGCAGAGTGAAACTGCCTGGCCCCCAGCACAGCCCCCTGCAGAGAGGGGCTGGAAAACAGCAACAGCTCAGCACACTTCTTGCTGCCTGTTCAGGCAATACGCATCTGCCATATGGATTCAGTCTCATTCTCTCCTCTCTAGACCTCCTTTCTTTCCTTCCTACCCCCCCTGCCTCTTATCACTTACTTACATGGTGTGCTTCACCTTCACATGTCCTATCTGTCCTTCATGTTTCCATAGCAACTCAGCCTCTCGCTGAATCTGAAAGCTCAGAGCCACCAAGTGAGTAGATGGGAGCTGCTCCCCTTTGGTCCAGAGTGCTGTTTGTTGTGCTGCAGCCCTTCTGTCGAGGGAACTCAAGTGCTATCCTGCATTACTTGGATTTCTCTTAACCAGCAGCCTGGCATTCATGTGTCGTGTGAGCACGTACTTGTTAAGAACCCAGCATGGAACCACTCAGCCTCCTTTTTCTGTTGCCCTACCAAGCATGCAGTGCAAAATGGATATGCAAGACTTAGCAGAAACATGGAGGTGGAGAAAGAGGGGGGAAAATACTAAAAATTTCCAAAAGGAATGTTTACCTTTCAGGTTTTCCTTTAGTGGTTTTAAAGTTAAAGCTGCCCTCACTAAAGAGACATGGACTAAGTAATCTTTTTGCTACCCTGCCTTGCTCTGTTTTCTCTGAATTTATGGTGATACAGCTGATCTTGCAAGTATGGGTGTTGGCTGTTAAAATAATGTGCAAATGAGGAGGCCAAATATCTTCCAGGAGAGAGGAGCATTGCCCCATCTCCCCACTGGTGCCCTGCCCGCAGTGAGGAGGAGTCTCGGACTTGATAGGAAGTCAGGATCTGAAGTGGGAATTGGATTTGGATTCCCTTAGTTCTTGCTCAGAACCTTGTTGGTGACATAGCCATTCCTAGTGAGACTGAGTCAGGGAAGCAGATGCTTTCATGCTGGATCTGAGTGGTCTAAGGGAAAAATAGCTCTGACTTGCATTATTGATTGTACATAAAAGAATTGTTCTGAAATGTCAGGTTGAGACTGGCTGGTAGTGTTCAGGGACACTCCTTCCTGATCCTGAGTAGAGGTACCAGCTGTGTTACTTTAATCCCTACTTGTAGGAGGTTTATAGCCAATATGACAGCCAAGAAAATGTTTGCAGCAGAGTTCTGGAAGAGGAAGAAAAGCCCTTAGGGAAGACATAGGTTGACACAGTGCATATGTGTGCTTTGAGCAGCTGATCATCTCTGCAGAGCCAAATGCTTTTGATCAGAGAGGATAAACTGTGTGTGGTTTTATGTGAATGTGGTCTGGCTCTTCAAGCCCTGCGTGGTTATTGCAGTGGGTTAGGAATGGTTCATCACTTCTAAATAGAACATACTAACAGCATGAAGTGTGAGATGATTTTTGGGTTTGGGTTAGAAGGAGAGAATAGGATGGGTAGTCTAGAACTGCCAAAGGAATTTAAAAAAACCCTTATTACTGCATTTATAACTTGCACATGCTATGGTCTGACACACTGCATGGAATGTCCTCTTACCTGGCAGTGACCACAGCACACACTGTCATTCTTGCAGCATTTCTCATGGGTACCATGTGCCAAGCCTGAGGCATCTGAAGTGACAGTGGTTCTGCATTGCTGGAGAGAACTTGAAATGCAAATCAGAGTTGGAGGGTGGTGTGGAGAGGGCAAAGGGCAGGGGAGAGTTGGCAACCAGCAGGTCTAGCAATAAACTTTAATTCTATTTTTATGATTTAATTTTAATGCTATTATGTCTTAGGAGGCTCCACTCCATTAGGATGTTCTCATGTGGGGCCAGGAGGTAGCTTCACTTGTGAGAGAAAACGTTGTGTTACTGTTCTGCAGAACATTCTTTGATCCTTAAAAACAATGGGTCTGGTACCCAGAGAAGATACTAAGAGCAAGTTCATGATAAACATTTTCCACAGTTTTTAATTTTGTTTGTTTAGGGGGGCAGGGGAGGACTGTGTGCTTGTTGGGGGTTTTTTTAAGGGTGAAAGTTTCCATTTTCACCTCTGCTGAAGTTCAGGCTCTCATCCTGAGCAGAAGCAGACCTGACCTCTCACTGCCCATTGTCATTTGTTGTACGTAGCCAATTTATGCAAATAATCAACACATTTGTATGCTAAGTGGTTCTGCAGCAAATGAATCTGCTGTATTCACCAGCATGAAAGGACACTGGCACAAGGCAGATGCTTTTATAACTTTGCATCATTTCATTATTGATGCTGCTGCTGAATGATCCTGTGTCTTACCCTCATTTAACCTCGGTGGTTAAATGAATGAAACCAAGAGCAATTAGACACTGAGAGCTGCTGAGTGGCCTCGTGAAGGCAGGAAAATGAACAATGGATCTAATTGAAACCTAATGAGGCTGAAGAGGGTTTCTTCACTGACTTAAGAGAGTTTTTGACTTTATGTGATGGGTAACATACGGGAGATGTCTGTAGTCATCTCAGGGGTTTAGGCACATCTCTCTCTCTTGATTTAATCCTCTTAGGTTGCCTGGATAAATAGTTCTGTATCAGTGGCACTAATGAAGTTTTTCTTGCAGCTCCCTCCACTGTGGAATCTGTTTTTCCTAGCAACATCTGAAGTCATTTTAAAAAGTGGGGTTTTTTTTCATCTGAGATGTAATAAATCCATGTTACCTTTTGTACCCTCAGGTTTTTCCCCAGTCACAGTATACCCTTAATCTTGTCAGATATAAGCACCCCAAAGATTAAGGGATTCATTCTCTTTACACCAAAATAACAGGAAAACATCAGGGCACTGTGAATTAGCTTCATTAAGATGAGACAGAGGAATGATCATGAAAAATGCAAGTTATAAAGCAGATAGTAATTTAGGAAGGGAAACAAAGCATGGAGTTAGAGGCATCCTCCAGTCCAACAGCTGGGTTTTTCCCCCTTCCCCTGTCACACAGTCTGCACACTTTCATCTCAGTCAGCAGCAGCTGCCTTCCTCCTGCTACCTGTGCAATTAATTTCCAGTGCTGAGTACTTCATTCCCCTCCTTGTTGACAGAAAACCCCTCTTACACGTGGGATCCCCAGAGTAACTCGTTGTACCTGGTGCCATTCCTTGAGTCCTCGGGCTGAGTCTGTTGGATGGAGCTTGTGCAGCCTGACCAGGGGCTTGGTTTTGCAGCTCCTTGGTCAAAAGCTCCATCCTTGGAAATGTAAACACACTGTAGGTTGGTCTCTTTTTCAGTTGGTATTTAAGAATTGTTTCTGCAGAGGGAAGAAGACATCCACGTGACGGGAACTACGAGGGCTCAGATTCGACCATTTCACCCGGACTGTTCCTGAATAACAACGTCTTCCCTTTTCCTTCCCAACAGCCTTGTGGATCCCCTCAGCTGTCCAAGCTCTGGCACACACTCTACAATCATTTTTGCTCCTCTTTGACCTGCTATTAATCAGCAGTGCTGCAGCAGTGCCTAACACTCCCCAGGTCATAATGCCGCGCTTTCCGTGGTTTAATGTTCTTCTCTTTCCAGGTGGTTTTTCCGTCTCCCCAGTGTTTCTGAGATGTACTGGCTAATTTAATTTTGTTTCTGTTTTATTTAGTCTGTAATTCTGTTATTGATTTTTTTCCCTTGCCCATTGTTTACATCAGTTTTTTAATTTTTTTGTATTTTCCATGTGACCTCCTCCACTTTCCTTTCAACCAATCATGTCCGTGCGTATCATGTGGCTTTGTCATGTGGCTTGCATGGTGCTGATGATGTCGTCCACGCTGGTGAACAGAAGGTAAAACACTTTGTTCTGATTGGTTGCCTAGATTTTGGGGTAAGGATTCCCCTCTGGTCCATGACCAGGGATCTCCAAATTCCATCGCTCCAAAATCCTCCTATAGCCCTTTTGGAGAAGTCGCTCACCACTCGCTGCATGGGAAGAACTTCAGTCTTCTACACTGAGTCTGGAAAAGGTGGAGGGGAAAAAAACAAACAAAACACCAAGAGAAAAATCACCTGGCTCAGTCATTTGCTTCTTTGAGTAGCAGAATCCAGCAGGCACCATCTCAGGAAGATTCCAAAACTCCCCCTGGTATTAATGCCAGTGGTAAAAACCCTTTGGCCTTTCAGGGTAGCAGTGCCCCAAGCACAGCCTGCCAGGTGATGGAGGGTCTGGGCAAGATGCTCAGGTAACATGACCACCATGTCTCCTGTTGCTTTAGCAACATTCTGACCCTCTCCAGTCTACATTTAAATAGATGTGCATACCTACATAGACATGCACACTCTGCACACTGAGTTGTCTACCAAAAGGTTCCACAATTCCCTATCTCTGCTGTTTAGTTATTGATGAACCTCACATTGTGATTCAAGAAGAAAATGTTTCTATCGTGAGTAGAACTTACACGTATCTAGAGTGAGAACTGTGTTTTTATAAAATCTTATCTCTAGGTACCCACAGAGCACATGATGGGGCTTTGCCCACCTCACATCAGAATTACTATTGCACCTTTCTTGCCAGAGCACCTCGTCCCTCTCCCACAGGACCCCAGAGCCTGGCAAGAGATTTAATCTGACCTCCTCATTAGCAGCAGTTACAGGAGCTGGTGCTCTTCATGAAATCAAGAAGCAAATGACTGACCTGTGCAGCTCACGGAGATTAAATCAGTCTCCAAGTAAAGGGTGTCTGTGATAGTGAAAAGAATTTCTGCAATGCTGATTTTTTACAACTTCCGTTAATAGTCTGTGCATCATCTAAAGGTGAAGAGGGAGGGAAACTCCTTCTTTTCTGCTTCCTCAGCTAAACAAATTATTTTGAAAACCAGGAAGCAATTGGCTCTTTTCAATCAATGAATTCTGAAGTTACCTCACTGCCTTGGAGCAGCACCAGGGAAGGATCTAGGCTGGGCTTTGCCAGGAAAACAAAACTAACACCAGTAACCTTCCCACATGACTGCCTGCATGGGAGCAGCCCCTCTTCTCCTGGTCTCTTCCCTCTCTGCAATCCAGGAGGATTGAAGACTTGGTTGTCTTGTTTTTGCATGTTCTTCTGTTTTTGTTCCTTAATTTTGGTTGTTTATGTTTGCTTCTCTCGTGTGCATTCTGAAGCCTCCCTGCCTATTCTTTCTTACCTGTGTATTTTTACCATTCCTGGAGAGTTTCCATAGGTGTGGCTGATGTTTGTGCCCAGTTGTGACACTGTAGGTCACAATCTAGTCCTGTTTACATGATGGTCAAAGATTGCAGAAATCAGCTGCTTCCTTGTTCATGTGTTGCAGGAATTACCCCCTAGTGCTAATTGTGCAGGATCTTTGGTGCCAGCTGGGCAAGGATTTAAGCTCAGTCTCAAGTGCTGCAGTTGTCTGGTAACCAATTGAAGCTGCTTTTCAAAGGTGGGCACAAGGAACAGATTTGATGGGAGCAGAGAAGGCTCCAGGTCTAATCAGAGAGGGACACTGCATTCTTTGAGGATCCCACGTTTTATGGGTGGAACAGGCAGATTTCTGCAATTGTCCAGTCAGCTCAGTGCACATGGCAGATCCCCTGGCATGCAGCTCTCCTCTGTAATGCACTTTTGCCTTTCAGCCCCCATCCTGTAGGGAGGATGCATGTTCTGTGAGCATGAGTGTCATCTCTAACCTTCTGATGACAACCTTTTCTCTTCAGCTACTGACACTTTGACTCATTATAGGGATGCTGACTCTGCTGGACTAAACTTATCCCACTAAAATTCTTCCTCCTTTCTTTGAAACTGCACACTAACTCATTTTTCATTTTACAGCCCTGTATCTGGAGTTCATCTGTCTGCCCAAGATAAATTAAATGCCATGTATTTATGGAGAGAAAACAAAAGTATTCTTCACCAGGGTTTGCAGTGCTGTACCTCTTGGGTTTCACTGAGAGTGGTCCATGTTCTCCTGTTTGAAGAAGATGTTTCTCAGAGCATAAGTGCAATTAAACTATTGGGGAAGGAAGGAGTTGGAAGCTAGAAACCAGACAATTCAAAGTGAAGAAAAGTGTCAGCAGAGAGGGTGATTAATCATTGCATGGCTGTGTGTAAGGTACAGCAGCTTCTCTGACATTGAAAATCTATCAAGAATGAGCATCTTTCCAAAGGATGTTCTTTCACACTTTAGTCTTTGTGCTCAATCTCTAGAAAAAAATTCCAGCCTGTGTTAGGTAGAGGTCAAATTCTGTAAGTACAGTGTTCCCTTATCACTTCAAGATTTCTTTAGTTATCACTAACTGTCTCTCTGAGCTGAGGACAGGAGAGAATACCAAGGAGATATTGGTATATTGGTCGTGTCCTCTCTAGTGATCAGTGAAGCCATCCATTCAAGTTCACCACAAATACAGCAGCAGCTCAGCAGACTCAGGAACATTCCAGCAGTGTTAAGTGCTCAGTGTGTCCAGCAAAAGAAGCAGATGGGAGTGCCCCAGCCCTCGTTGTTACTGGGAGCCAGTTTCTGGTGTGAAAAAACGATAGAACAAGGCATTTGCTCCTCGTCTTGTTTAATTATTAGTTAATAGTTGTGCCATAGTTATTGCAGTAATAGTTTATTCAACTTAGTAGTCAAAACCAGTACCTTTGAGGTGATATTTTTCTTTTAGGACTAGGGAAAGAAAAAAATGTTTACCTGCTTGGTTGATCTGATGTTTTCAGTATTCCTAGGTGAGGTACTTCTGCTCATCCATAGCTCACTTGTTCCCATTTAATTGTCAATCTGCAGTGCACTGTGTGCACTGTGAAAGCTTCCAGCATTTCCCTGAGAAACCTGCCACAGGCTGGGACACAAACCCTGAGTGTTCACCTGGATCCTGAGGGTCTTGTAACAGGCTTATGGCAGAGGCAGGGATTTGGAAAAGTGTAACGTGGAAAAAAGGAGCATTCCCTCTTTATGTCTCTAAGGAAGTTCCTGTGGCATGGAACACAAATGTATCTCACATCTAAGAACTCTGTGTGTCCATGGGTTGTACTTAGCTTCTTGGAACAGCAGGAATGTTAGACAGGCACGTGTTCACCTGCAGGAAAGTAAAATTCATCTTAAATTGCTGTTTCACTCTGGGTCTTAGAGTTTTCTCATTAATGTTTCACAAAGAACCCATGCTTTAATTCTTTCATTGGAGGGGATCGGGGCGGGGAGGGAGCTTCAAATTACTTGTGAAGATCAACTTTGAACAATATTCACAGATGATCCTGTCTCTGACTAGTCAGAAAGGCATGTGTTCTCTGTTAGTAGCTGAGCATAAACAGACACAGAATGGTTTGGGGGCTGGAAGAATCTCCTGGGGTAAATTCCCATGACTGATGTTATCTTTCAAAGTTGATCTCAGTGCAACTACTGGCTTATAATTTCCTTGAACTTCTAGTAATGTAGCAGAACTAATTCTTTTTAAAAGTTTTCTTCTAGGCAACAGGCTGAGCTTTTAAAAAAGTCACCAGTGTTATTACTTCAGTGTCCTGGTTCTGTTCTCACTTGGTTACATTCAGGCTCTTAAGTCATGAATGCCACAGTTTCCGAGTTTTGGGATTGTTCTCTTTGGGATACATTCAGAATTGGATCCTTTTAATTGTATTTCACAGCACTTTGTGCTCCAGCTCCAATCTCAGGTGAGCATTGGCACGGGGGAAGCAAAACCCTTCTGCCCTCTTGTCAGATGGAGCAAAAACATCCAGGCGCTGCCATCCAGCAGGATCTGAGCCTTCTTGTGCCTGTGTCACTTTGGAGAAGAAAGACCAGGGCTCTTTCATCCTTCAAGTTCTTCTGTTAATTTGATACTTAGGTTGTTGGGGACAGGGAGTTGTTTGGTTGATGAGTTTCCACAAAGCAAACAAAGAAGTAAGAATGTCTCTTGCATAGCAGATTCACAGGCTGTCACAGCTCTTGGGAAACAGTTGATCCCTGGGGTAATAGGAAAGCAGAAAGAGAAAGTGTCTGTTGAGCAATTTGCTGCAGTGTTTCTGAAGGTGGGACGAGTGGGAGGGGATGTCAATAAAATCAGACAATCTGTGCATTTGACTTGTGCTAGGAGAGGTGTGGTAGGAAAGGTGCAAGAAGGAATTCCCTCAGCTGGGGTTGGGGATCATCCTCTGCAGATGGTGTGCAGGTTATGGAGGAACTGGCTCAAAAAGGCATTTGTGGAGACGTGTGTGTGAAAGGCAGTGGTTGTAAAGCAGTGTGCCCTGCAGTGGCAAGTGACATTCTGCTTTTCTGATGGTACCAGGGCTGCAAATTGGGAAACAGGAGCTTTTTCTCTTAAAGTGGTTATTACAGGAGAGCAGAGGGGTAGAGTTCTCTCCAGCCTGCATTCATTGCAGTAGTTACACTAAGTGGAAAGCTGTACCATTTTTCCACACCCATCTGAGTGAGCACACCAAAGAGTCTCTGGCCCAGCAAATATCAATCCTAACCAGCAGTCACAGTGCAGACACAGGTCATGGTGACAAGCACAGTGTCCCTTCTCAGTGGTGCTCTTTACACCTGCCCTCACAGGAGCAGCCTGCCTTTTTGCCACTGCTCCTATTGTGACATTTTCCAGGTGTTTCACATCAGTGTTTCACAACAAACAGAACCTCATAATTGCTCTAGGATGCTCTAGGGGAAGGGGGGGATTTTTTAATTTGCTGACTCCATCCTGCTACACACCAATATGGTAACTTCTGTTGGTGAAAACAAACTGTCAAATGTAAGAAATACTGAGGTCTGGCAAATATTTGTTCTGCAGACACAGCATCCCCTGTGTCTAGGTCAGAGTGAGGCTGGCACCCTGGCAGCTGGGTATAATGATGGCTTTTTCTGATTTTGAGGAGTACTTTTTCCCTAATGGTCATTTTACAATTAACTATAAACCCACCATTGTTCCAGGGGAACCCAGCGCACCCAAACTGGAAGGTCAGATAGGAGAAGATGGAAACTCCATTAAAGTGAATGTTATCAAGCAGGATGATGGTGGCTCCCCAATTAGACACTATCTGATCAAATACAAAGCTGTAAGTATGACCGAGACTCCAGTCTGGTTTGTGTTTAGCCTCTTCAGTGCTCAGGCTTCACCCTGCAGGCAGGCAGCCCTGATGCTGAGATCTTGTAGTTGGGTTCTCATTGTGAATTGCCCATGATTGCAAAATAGATGATTCTGGGAAAGAACATCTGTGTGATGAGTAGCTAGTGTTGTTGTAAGCTGAATGTGGCCCTTGTTTTGTGTTTGATGGGATTTGGTGTTTTTTCCTATGATGGGAAGATGAAAACACAAACCAACCAACCATAGGATCGTAGAACAGTTAAGGTTGGAAAGGACCATAAAGATCCTCAGGTTCCAACCCCCCTGCCATGAGCAGGGACACCTCTCACCAGACCAGGCTGCACAAGCCTCATCCAGCCTGGCCTTGGACACCTCCAGGGAGGGGACATCAGCATCCTCCCTGGGCAACCTGTTCCAGTGCCTTCCTACTTAAAGAATTTCTTCCTAATGTCTCATCTAAATCTCCCCTCTTCCAGTTTTAATTAATTACCCCTTGTCCTCTGATTCCAAGCCCTTACCCAAAGTCCCTCCCCAAAACCCATCCAGTCAGGGAGATTGCTTAGCACATCCCTGAGCAACAGGACCTTGAGAGACAGTCAGTGAGAGCGTGAAGCTCTGCAGGGCATCAGAAAGAGTTTCCAGCTATTGCGGCTTTTCTTATTGTCACCACCGGTGCCCTCAGAGCTGGCTGCTAACGTTGTGCTGTGTTTTGCCTCCTCTCACCTCGTGGTCCTGCAGAAACATTCCCCAGAATGGAAACCAGAGATCAGGCTCCCGTCGGGCAGCGACCACGTCATGCTGAAGGCCCTGGAGTGGAATGCAGAGTATGAGGTGTATGTGATTGCTGAGAACCAGCAGGGCAAGTCCAAGCCTGCCCACTACGCCTTCCGGACCTCCCCGCAGCCCACGGTCATCCCAGGTACAGCAGCCACCAGCTTTTCCATTGTTTTCTGCTTCCAATTAATGCAAGAGTGCTGCAGCCTTTAATGTGCCTGAGTAACCCTGACAACTTGCTTGCTTGAAGCCATTCTCACGGTTGGTTCCCCATTCAAGCTGAGTTTGTGCCATGTCCATACCTGTACTGCAGCCCACCCCACCGTGTGGGCAGCGTCAGCAGCGCAGTCAGGAATGCTGCCTGGCAAATCCTGGTCTGACTGTTTGCAGGGAATGTTGGCTTTTGGGTCAGGGTTGACAGGATTGCCAGGAAAGCAGCGGATATAAAACGCTTTCTGAAACCAGAAAGTGGGATTCCCATTTTAAACTAAAGCAGAAGAGACCGTTCAGATCTCTGGGTGATGCTTGTCACCGTGTAAATTGATTCCCCTTCCAAATTTGCTTTGGGCTTGTCCACTCTTGGCTTGTCCTTCCAGCTCAGCCTGTGGAGAAATAAAGCCAGAATGAGTTTGCTAGTGGTTGGAAAGGGAGGAGGTTAAAATCTTCCTCTCTAGGTTTTTTATGAAATGAAATTAAGGTCAAATTTGAGTCATTTTAAAATAGTACTGGTTTAATTTTTAGTAGAGCATTAGGGAAAAGTAACTAAATAGCATTAGAATAGTGCTGGGAACTCTTGTTTCAGACAGACTGTACTTATTAGCCTGCTTAAAAAGTGAGGTAGAGGCACAAGGGCTATGACCCTGTTAGCTGAGATGTCAGGAGTGTAGCAGCTTGATGGAGGGTGTTGAAAGGACAGGTAGTGTTTCTTTGCTGGGCTACCTGCAAATTAGAGTTCTCATTGTGTAAAAGCAGATGGAAGAACTTCAAAGTCAGCCAAGAGAAGTCCTCACTGCACAGAGTTAAGCAAGTTCCTGCCAAGATTGGTGCTGACAGTCCATATGGAAGGGAATGACTTTATTTCATTCTGTCCTCCAGATTGTCTACTCAGTCTCATGTTTTTCTTCAGAACAAGTAGTTTTCTTCAGTCTTTCCCTTGCACTGAGAATTCAATCCCTGGTCTGCCCTTCTGCCCCTACTCCCTGTCTGAAGGAAGCAGCTGAGATCTGGTGCAGTTTGCATGCTGGAACTCCACCTGATTAAGCCAGATCCTGTTGTTAAGCACACAGATGAGTGGCCTGGTTGGTTGGGTCTAGAAAAGTGTCTGGTGGGGAGGAAGAGGATAGGGAGGAAGAGGCAAAGAGTCACTGGGGTGTGTGTTGGAACAAGGCTGTAGTTTTGAGTGGAAGGAGCCTCAGTAACTCATTAAGCATCTTACTCTCTGATTCTCATTGTCCACAGCTCTAATACTCAGCACCCTCACATATTTGAAGGACAACTGTGATTGATGTGGCAGGGGAAAGGGAGGGTAGTTGGGCAAAGAGTGTTGGAAGGTCAGTGTAGAGCTGAGCAGTGAAATGTGGTAGGTTGGAAGCAGAAGAAAGTGGTTCCTTTGCACTGGGATGTATCTCCCCAGGGTAAGGGACAAGTACTGCTCAGTCTTTTTGTTCCTCCACACTCCTTTGTGTGCAGCCTTTGTTGCCTTCCTGTGTGATTCTCTCTGGTAGCCTTTGGTACCTGCCCAAAGGGACAGCAGATCTGGCTGGGACTGCTGGGCTGTCCTGCACGGGTGTATTAGCAAGTTGTGAGAAAGCTGCTGCCTTTGGAATACCCAGTGTTCATCCTGTACCCATGGCAATGGGAGGAGCAATGAGCCCAGAAGCCACTGAGCCCTCTAAATCCAATGGGTTCACAGATGTAACTTGGCCTCTCTGAAATGATTCCTTGCTAGTATTTTCCTTTAGCATCTCTTGTAATTGTCATGGCATTAACTTTTACATTTTTATTTGTAAATGGGCTACACAGGAGAAGTCAGAGGCAATTCCTCTGACATGACATTCATCTGTTTGACAGCAATAGCTGGGAGCTTCCTGCAGGCAAAATGTGTGTTTATTATGTAGAGTCCTTTGTTACCATCACCTGTACAGTGTCCTTGAGGTGGCTGGAAGGGTAAGGGCATTATTTTCAGTAATAATACTAATAATTGCATTAAAGTACGTTAGAAGCAGCTGGAAAGCTAAATGGAAAAGTCAGTCCTGTATTCTTGAGACCTTCTTGCTTCTCTAGGGTTTTGATCACCTGGATCTAGAATCTAAGACCTGGGGACAACAGAGTCTGGGGAGGGGCTGGGCCAGTCAGCTGGATTGTCTGCTACACAGAAGCTTTGTTCCTTTTTTTGTCTGGAAAGGCAGTGTTGTCCCTTCAAATACCAGATAACCGTTTTCTTGTGTTTCTCACTGAGCCTTCTGTTCCATCATTTTTAATCTCATTTGCTTGCAACCCCCCTAAAACCCTGACTTGGCCCCTGCTCTGCAGCTTTGGACATTGCTGAGCTGAGCCCACCCTGGTGTGGGGTGAATGTGCTAACGCTGCTCTTCTTTAACCTTGAACCATTTTAATTTACAAAATTAAATAAACCTTTGAAGCTTATGTTTTCTATATTTATGACCTAATTTTTTTTATCTATTTTTCTCTCTTTTTCTCTCTCTCTCTTTCTTTCTTTTTCTTCCTGGTCCTTTCTTCCCTCCCCTCCTTCCCTTTACTCCTTTCCTATGTCTGTCGTCATACATGTCACCTTGGATCCCACGGGGAAACATCCACGCTTGCCACATACACCAAATTTGTTTTTAAACAACCATATTTCCCCCTCCTGGGAACCATTGTCTGGCACCTGCAGCGACCTTGGGAAGTCCATCAACGTCGTCCTCCTTTGTTTCATTGCTTCTTTCTGCAGTGACTCTGCTTTTGCTCTGTTAGAAACTTAAAATAAAGCAATATTTGCTTGAGAAGGCCTGGGTCCCTCCAAGGCAGATCATTTTGCTTCAGAGGATCTTGTCAGTTCAGGAGAAAGGAAAAAAAAAAAAAAGAAAAAAATAATCAAAACAAACAAAAAAGAACAAAAAAAAGTGTAATTTGAAAGAGTCAGTATTTTGTAACAAGGAAAAAAGGTTTAAGCCAAGTTCTTTCTCTTTAACCTTTTTTTTTTTTTCACTTGTAATGAATTTCCCCTTTTTAATGGATATAAAGAAAGAAATGTTTTGGTTGTTATTTGCTCGCTGTTTTTCCTCAAAGGAAGGTACAATATGGAAAGCCTTTTAAGATACTGCTTTTTACTGCTTGCTCTGCACATCTGGTGCTGATCACCACTTCTATTGTGCAGAAGTTTGTAAAGCTCCCTCCAGAAACCTAAACCCACGGGCTATAAAAAGAGAGAGAAGATCTGTCAGAGATAATCCTTCTGGTTGCCCAAATGTCTCTGTGGGCTTTTGCATGTGGATTCAAATTGATGGCCATGAGAAGGTTTTCCTGCTGTGGTGGTTTGAATATAAACATCTTGTGGGAATTGCACTGGAGAGATGTGTCTGTCTGTCTTCTTGATGTGGTTGAATCCTTGCAATTTTCATTTGCCCCTGGTGTGCAGCCAGGATCTGTAGTGAGTCTGGGGCATCATGCAGCCCTTCAGCATCTAAATTGGCAATGGAAGCTTGTCTAACATTTTCTGATTTTCCACTACTGTATTAGCAACTTCATAGAGCCCTTTTCTTGCCATTTAACAGGAAATATTAGCTTGGATCAAGTTACCTATTGAGTTACCAGCTAAATAATTATTATTATTATTACTGATCCTTCATAATATTCATGGTTAACTGTGCATGTGACACTATCAGTCAGGATTAATCCATCGTGTAAATTGGTGCAATATAATGCATCTCTGTTAGCAAGTTCTGTGTGTTGCAGTTTGTTGATCAAATTTCAGTTGACTTTTTTGCTTTTCTCTTGTTCTTACTTAAAAGAAAAAAAAAACAACACCAAAAAAACCCCAAGCAACAACAACAAAACCCTCATGAATTGTCCTGGTGATGGGAAATCCTTTTGGCTCAGATGCTCTGAAAATGGGTGTGTGTGTGTTTTCTTCTGTGAGTGAGAGACTGAGGCTGCAAAAGCTGAAGTTGTTGGTGTAGTTGTTGAACTGTCTGTGCAGAATGTGTGAAATACCATCGTTGTCTTGGGGGGGATTATTCTTTCTAGCACGTTTCTGATGGGGACAAACAAAAAGCCCTGTGTTTACTGCTCTGCACGTGAGTCTCTGCTGTGTTTATTGAGACCTTGTTCATTCTGATTTGTGAGCTGCTTTTCTGTCTAAATTACCAATGCAGACTTTGTGCAGGGGCTGCACACACAAGCATGTGGATCTCTTGAAAAACAAAACCCAAAAGCCAACAAACTCACCTCCAGTGGTTTAGAGGAGAGAAGATTTTGGTTGGATCTTTTGAGTTTACATCTCAGAGTTACTGAAGAAAAGCCAAAGTCATCATTACACTGCAAAGCTGGGTCAGCCTCCCCTTGCTAAGACTCCACATATTTTCAAAGGTGTCTGTCACAGCATTTCTTTGGCCACCTTCATATTACAGGAAGGCCTGGTTTGATAACGTTCTGCTCCAGCAGGATCAGTTGCAATGGTTCACACCTAGTTTCTAGATGCAAAGAAGTTTTTGGAGCTCAGGAGACTCCTGAAGCTGTTGGAGTGGAAGGAGCAGCTCTGAGGTGTCTGCTCTGCAGTGGTGCAGAGGAAGGGCAGCTGCAGAGATCAGGCTGTGGAGCTGTTCATCACTCCTGAAAAGAGGATCTTTGTGGGTCTCACTCCTTACTTAGAGGTTTTTGTAAGCTCATATTCCTCTTTCCGTCCTTGGGAAAGGAGGCAGTCATAGGACAGCAACAGAGCCAGGAGCAGAGTCCTGAGCCGCGCAGGGTTTGTTCCAGTCCTGAAAAGAGCTCACGAGTAGCGTGGGGAAATACCCATTGTCCTCCTCTCTTGGCAGAAATGCTCCAGAGACTGGGTGTGCCTCTGCTACCCAGCTGCAGCCAGTAGCTGGGCTGAGAGCAGCCATCAGTCCTTGAGCCTCAGTCTGTGCAGGCACAGCCCCTGTTGTCCCATGGAACAGGAGGTTGCTCAAGTGTTGGTTTTCTCTGCTACAAACTGTGCACAGAGTCAGAGAGTGAGCTCTGGAAAATGTGGCAGCCCCTGTCTGAAGGACACTTTGAAAGGTTTGCAAATTAAAGCTGTTAGAACAAGCAGCTTTTCGTCTGGGTTTGAGGGGTTTTTCATTTTAGACGGATGAAATGAGTTTTTGTTTGGTTTGTTTGTTCTCTCTTCTGCCAAATGTTGTAGGACCTTTGAAATGCCTGGAGCTGTTTCTGCTTCTCTCCATCCCTTTTTTGTCTCTTTGTCTGCCTGTGCCCAGACATTGTCTGCACACTCTGAGACCACACTAGGAAGACACAACTGAGAGTTTCTGCCCTCTCTCACAGGGCAAATGTCTGCACAGAGTTGCAGAAATTAAAATCAAGGGGTCATTTTATTGTACGTTGTAAAATAAGGGTGATCAGAAAGGTCAGTCTTACAGAAAGTTCAGTTTTTCCATTGAAAAAATAATTTGTAATTAATAAATTCTTCACTTCCTTCTAATGAAGAACTCAAGAATTTCTTTGACATTTTGTGTTTCCTTATTTAACCTGTGGAAGTATTTATTCCTCTTAGCTGTGAGAACAGCAAAAGGGAATTAATTGATGGAAAGCTGCTCATCAGGTTGCATGTGCTCTGCAGCAGCTCAGATTTGTCCACATCTCCTTACACAGCAGCACCCACTGGTGGTGCACATGGACTCACACAGCATCAGCAGCTCATCCTCCACAACCTCATCGTTTATGTAGACACTTCTTTTGTACACTGAATTGTTTTAGGCCTCACCAAACTCATTAGAGAATAACTGAATAAATATTAGTTTGGTTTTATACAATACTAGCTTATCTTTAGTTATAGGATGGAGTGAATAGTCCTTAAAAGTGTTTGTAGATTAATTTAATCAAATGTGCCCAGCCCTGAAATTAGAATTTATAAAACCAGAACTAGTGGAAGAGATCTGAAGATTGCAGGGCTTTCTTAATAGCCTAGGAAAAAAACCAACACATTGCAGGCAATTAATTACCTTGGCCCAGTTTGATTGTCTGAAACATAAAATCTGAGAATAGCACAAAAACAAGGGCACTCCTCTGCAGATTTGCCCTTCTTCTCCTCTCCTCCTCTTCCTGGCAGCCTCTTCTCTGGTGGCTGCTTGTGCTCCCTGGGGCAGAGAGGGGAAGGTAATGGTTTGGAAAGGGGGGAGACACAAGGAGGGGTGAGTTATTTTACAGCAATTCTGGCAGAAATGGTATCTTTGGGAGCAGTGATGCTTGGTGGGTTTGATAACCTCGTGCTCTTGGGCACGGAGCAGAGAGCCTGGGTTAGAACTGGATCTTTGTTTCCATTAATCCAAATAAACTACTGTCCTGTGATCCTGTCTGTGATGCTCTGCTTAGGGCACCTTTCCTAGCCTGCCAAGGAGCTCATTCCCAGAAGGATGATGTGGCTGAGGGGAAAAGTTTTGCCATGTCTTTAGCTTTTTCCCCAGGAGCTGGTGTGAACAGGAACACGTTAATGACAGAGTGATCCATGCAGGGGTCCTGAATACATTAGAAGAGGGAAAATGCTTGACCTCCTCACTCCCTGCTTGCATCAAAGGGTGATTAATTCCTGTAATTATGCAGTTTGTTGTAAGGTGCTGGCAGGGCTCTGCTCTGTGACACAAATGTTCTGCTGAGCATTTCATGGGCTTATGATGTGTCAGAGTTGGGTTCCTCAGAGGGACTCCTAGTTACAGTCAAATGCAGAAAGAAACTGTCCTGTTGGAGTCTGGATTCCTTGCCACATACCAGGGTCATCCCATGAAGCAGCACTTACCTGCCTTGTGGTTTTTCTCCTATTTTAAAGTAACAAAATGTGGGGCAGAGGGTATGGCTCTGTCTGTGGGCCCTGGAAATGGTCTCTCCACCTTCCAAAGTCACCAGAGGTCGGTGCTGAACTGTGTGAGCCACCATCCAAATGTTCTGCCTGCAGATCAGCAGCTGGGGAAGAGTTGTTCGAATCAAACAAGGGGAACAAAAAGTAGTTTGTGTTCAGGGTATGGTAGAAGGAGGCTGGGAAGCTGCAGCTGGCAACATTCAAGGCTTTGCCTGTTGGTTTTGTGATGATCAAAGGCTTTGTCAGGATTAACCAGTGTGTTCATCCATTCCTGGTTCTAAGAAAGTACTCAGTGTTTTACAAGGTTACAAAAAGTTAAAGGCACTTCCTCTGAAGTTAGTTCTGTGTGGGCAACCCCAAGCATTTCCTAGGCCTCCAACACCACCTCTGACCTGCTGTCCTTTGGTCTGCTGGAAAAGGCAAGGTATTTTTTTTCTATTCTATAGCTGAGGAGCTGTGGTGGAGGAGGCAGCTGCTGTGACCAGGACAATGTCAACAGTGACAGTCTGCTTGTCTTTCCCATCTGCTTCCTCAGAAGGCTGCTGGGATGGTGGTCAGGACCTCAGCCACAACACTCCTAGAGCAGTGTCCCATGAGCTCAGCAATCTCTGGATAGGACATGAGAAGCTTCCCAGGTCTGGGTGGCTGGGTCCTACCTGAGCAACAGTTTTAATTCCTCCTCTTGTTTTCACCACCAGAGGGGCTAATTGAGGCTCCACAGGTATCACCCAGTGCTCTGTGTCCCACCAGGGCAAGTCATGCTACAGAGTCTAGACTGCACGTGTCCTTGTGCCAGGCTGGCAGTGCCAAAGTCTTTGTGGACCCTGGACACAGCCTTCATCTTGAGGAGGTGGTGAAAGGGAACAGGAACCTTTCAGAGCCCCAGCTGGGAATCTGTTATGGTGGAAGAGGTTTCTGAAGTCTGCTTGCCAGGCCCCAGCCCACAGAGATGAGAAAAGCCCCACTAGGTCCAAGTGGACCTGTTGTTTCAGGGAGATTGTCCTGCATGTCTTGAGGATAAAGCACTGGTTAGAGCAGAAGGGTGCCAGGCAGAGGGTGAACTTTCTTGAAGTCCCCCTGCCTGCAACCTCAGCGTAGCCAGATTTGAGCCCTCACTAGCCCCAGCTCATCTTTTAACCATAATGTTTTCTTTTCTTCTCTTTTTGGTCTCTAAAGCCAGCACTAGCCCTACATCAGGCCTGGGGACTGCAGCCATCGTGGGCATTCTCATTGTGGTCTTTGTGCTGCTGCTGGTGGCTGTGGATGTCACCTGCTACTTCCTGAACAAGTGTGGCCTCCTGATGTGCATTGCTGTCAACTTGTGTGGCAAATCCGGCCCAGGAGCCAAGGGCAAGGACATGGAGGAGGGCAAAGCAGCCTTCTCGTGAGTACTGTCCTCACCTACCTCACTGTTGCTCCTTCTCTTTGGTCAGTGTGTCCCCTCAGCAGCTCTGGAGAAGAAGCTGTTTTAGGGGGTTGTGGGTTCCTCACCTCTGGGGCCGCTCCGCTTCTGCCCAGGAAGGGGTTTCTTGAGAAGTTCCTCTGTTTTTGTCCTCTTGCTGTTAGTAGCCATCAAGTGGCTGGTCCAGCTGCTGGACCTCACGGTGGTGTTTTGGTCGTAACTGGAAGGGGGTGACTAAAGAAGTTTAAGGCCAGCCTGTTTCTGTCCTTCACTGGCGACGTTTGCAGCGTGTCTTCGCAGGAGGATCCCTGGGGTGAGTGGGAACCAATCTCCGTGTCATTCCCTTGTTACAGGAAAGATGAGTCCAAGGAGCCTATTGTGGAGGTGCGGACTGAAGAGGAGAGGACCCCCAACCACGATGGGGGGAAGCACACAGAGCCCAACGAGACCACCCCGCTGACCGAGCCAGAGTATGTTGGCACTAGCCCATCATAGCCCAGGGCCACTGCATTGTCCTCACTCAGTCCCCATAGTCCCTGATCCCTCATGCCCATGATTCATGGCATGAAGAGAGGAAGAAAGGTCATTATCTCCAGACTCCATTTGGAACACCACCAGTGAGGAACTTGCTTTAGGAAGCTGCTGAGATACGTGTTGACGTTTGGGTCAGGTTTGGTGTGGATGGCACAAGTTGGGTTCCTTTACTGCTGCAGAGTCATCCCGGTGGTGAGCTGATCAGGCTCTTCCACCTGCATCCTGCTCACCTCCTTTGGCTAGATTAGCAGTGGGGCCCACTGGGGAAAATGGCTTTCTTGGAATTCTGTGAGGTGAGGGGAGAAGGGAGGCTGTGTCCACGAGCAGCACTGAGGAATAGCTGGGAATTGTCCTGATTTTCCTGGCCAGTCTTACCACAGTGTTAACTCAATGATCCTCCTCTGTGAAGGTTTCCTCCCTGTTAGGAAGCCTGAGATGGTGTTCCCAGGCACGCTGGCTTCTCATGGAATAAACCATCTGTTTTTCCAGCCTCACATCCATGTATTGGTTAATGGAACCAGTGCTACATCATGGCTGATAAGCATGAGTTGCGCTGTTGGAGACTGTGAAAGGAAACCTCATTCCTGCCTGCCCAACAGGCTGGAATCTGGTCCAAGGGGCAGGAATCGCCCCAAAGCTGCAGGCATGGATGTGTGTGTACATACATGTCTGTGTGCATGACGTGTGTGGAGAAAAAGAATGATGTTCCATGTGGTTTGATGAAGGTCTTAGATTTGCAGGCCAAAAGCAGGGCCAAGATGAGGGAGTGGATTCCAGGGTCCTGTGCTGGGACCTTGTTGTGTGGTGACATCTGGCACGTGGCTGCCAGCTCAGGGAACGGGTAGCAAGCTTCCTTGTGAAGTTAGGTGGAAGAGGCTGAGAGGAAAGTTAGGCTAAAAGAGAAGAGTCTCTGCAAGCTGACAGGGTGATGTTTGGCTAAGACTTGAACCAGAACCTGGGTGAGCAAACCACTCCTGAAGGACATGTCCTCTTTGCTCTCTTTCTCTTCCTGCTGATTCCTCAGTCATTCCCACCAGCCCATGCTCCCCTTTGCACAAATGACCTCGGGAAGGTTTCTGCTCCTCTTGAGTTCCTCTCCATGTTCTGTGTTGTAACCACGTGCCCTCCTGCTGCACCACCCACCTGCCTTCTCTGCTCTGCTCCCCTTCCCCTGCTGTCATTTACAGCTTCATTGTCTCGATCTCTTTGCTCCTGTCCTCTTTGCAGGCACCCCGCCGACACCGCAGCTACCGTTGAGGACATGCTGCCTTCTGTCACCACAGGCACCACTAACTCTGACACTATCACTGAAACCTTTGCCACTGCTCAGAACAGCCCCACCAGCGAGACCACCACGCTGACCTCCAGTGCTGCCCTGCCAGCCACAGCCATTCCTGACTCAAACTCCATGTCTCCTGGCCAGGCTTCTCCAGCCAAAGGGGCAGCTGCCTCAGCCTCTTCACCACCATCCTCCTCCTCCCCAAAAGTGGCCCCCCTTGTTGATCTCAGTGATACCCCAAACTCTGCTCCAGCTACTAACTTGTCTTCGAGTGTCCTGTCCAACCAAGGTGCAGTGCTCAGCCCCAGTGCTGTTGCTAACGTGGCCGAGACCTCCAAAGTGGCAGCTGGTAACAAAGCAGCTGCCCCAAGCCCTGCAAACCTCACTAGCCCTCCAGCTCCATCAGAGCCCAAGCAGGAGGTCTCAAGCACCAAGAGCCCTGAGAAGGAAGCTGTGCAGCCCAGTACAGTGAAGAGCCCAGCAGAGACAACCAAGAACCCAAGCAATCTGAAGAGCGAGGCTGCTTCAAGCAGCACCACAAACCCTTCCCAGAATGAGGACTTTAAAATGGACGAAGGGACTTTCAAGACACCAGACATTGATCTTGCAAAGGATGTTTTTGCAGCTCTTGGCACTTCTACTCCTGCCAGTGTGACTAGTGGGCAAGCTGCTGAGCTTGCCTCTTCCACTGCAGACAGCTCTGTACCTGCTGCACCTGCCAAGACCGAGTACGGCTGCCTTTAATCTTCTCTTGGTCGTGTGCTGTGTCCCTTGTGCCCTGGTGCTTGTGCTGTGTTCTTGTTGGGTGTTCTCTTAACTAATCTCATTGTTTCCTTAGCTAATTAACTCGCCTGTGAACCCGCTAAACAGGGCTTGGCTTTAAAGGTCCAGGAGGAAAGCAGGAACAGGCTGTGCCAGGGGAGCAGAGAAAAGACAAACCCGAGAGTTTAGTATAAATGTTATTCTTTAGACTTTATGCAGCTCTCGCCATGGTAGGTTATTGGCTTATGACAGAGATCAGAAACAGATGCAAAGGAAGTGCTGTGCTCAGAGGTGCTGAGTTCCTGCAGATCACTGAGCACAGCCACCCAAGTTCAGTGTCCTGACAGGTCAGTGGGGCCCTTCAGAGCTTCCATCAGGGCAGAAACTGGTGCCACGTGGCACTAGAAAAGCATGAGACCTCTGGATTTGTCCTTAAACAGGCAAATGGTTAAGGCAGTGTCACCCTGTCAGGGAGAGAGAGCAGTCACAGCACCCTCGGGTCAGGATAATGTCTTTCTCTGCCTCTAAACTGTCATTTTGGTGATTCTCCTTCAGGAAAATCCCAGTAGAAGACAAATCTGAAGTGCAAGCAACGGAAACGAAGACACCTCCAGCAGAAGTCAAGACGGTCCCCAATGAAGCCACACAAACAAATGAGAATGAGAGCAAAGCATGATCAGCCACAGATGGAAACAAATGACAGAACAACTTCACCGAAGCATTTGAAACACAAACCACATCTCATTCCTCTAGTGTCTGTTGCCTTTTTTTAAAAAACAAACAAAACAGAAAATACGTAAACGGGGGGAGGGAGGGGGGGGAATATCTCTTGTTCTTTTCTTCTCTTTGGTTTTGGTTTGGTTTTTCTTTTTGTTTCTTTGGTTTGGTTTGGTTTTTCCTTTTGAAGCTTTCTAGAAAGGTTCTATTTGTTGTGCACTTGCTTTGAAAAAGAAGTACATTTTAAAACCAGGGTTAAACCCGGAACCACAGCAGGGCTTAGCTCACCCTGTGGGTATTCAAATCAGCAACAATTCCAAACGCCATTTGCAACGTGGCTGGGAAGCTCAACATCACCTGGAGATAAAAAAAAGAAAGAAAGAAAAAAAAAAAAGACCAAAAAAAATTAAGAAAAAAGACCCTGCTCTTCCCTTGGTTAGTATAGCAGATATAACCACTGGGCCACTCGGCACAGCTGGTGCTTAATGAACAAAGTCCACAATTTATTTTTATACTTTTCAGTCGAGTTTGCAATATGTAAAGCCTCATAAATAAGTTATAATTTCTGTTCACCTTGTATTTGTTCAGTAGGCAAAGCGTCCTGAGCCCTTTGTGACTGAATTCTGTTCTCCATGTAAGACATTTATTTGGGTTTTACTATTATCTCTCTTTTTTTGTTTTTTTTTAGGAAGAATGCCAAAATTGCAGCTTCGGGGGGATATATTTCAATTTGCAGTATTCAGACTCCCCATTTCTTTAAATTTTATGTTAATTTTTGCCAACTTTTGTTCTTTCCAGTGTTTACAATTGACTTTTTTTTTAACTTTTGTTGTTTAAATGTAAAATAGCTGCCTTTTTTTTTTTTTCAATACAGTCTCTAGACACTAGGTTAGCAGCATGCTTGCTTTGCAAAGGGAGACATTTAAAAAAAAAAACCAGATGTTTACAGTAGTTGTTTCCCCTTTATCTTTTCTTAATTATTATTGTTATTATTATTATTATTATTATTATTTCTTACTGGAGTAAGAAGAAAAGTAATGCTGGGATTTTGGCTTGGGGTTTTTTTGGGGGTGGGGTGGGGGTTTATTCAAAACACTTGTCACCAATCAGGGTCTGTATCCAGCAACCCACAGAAAACAGGCTGAACTTGGAGAGCCTTGCTGGTGACACTCCTTTAATTTACTCAGTTTTAAGTCCCTTGCTGGACCTGGGCCTGACTGCATAAGAGAAATATCATCTCTGCTTTTTTAGGACATTCTCCCCTTTCCTTTATGGCACCTCCCAGAGCTTTGAGAAGCAGAAGGGAGATTGTACAGTTAGGGCTGGTCTGGTCTCGTCTCAGATGCTCAACAACATCAGTTGCTCCTTGGTATGTCAGTAAAGGCCATTTCCTTTGGCCTACAAAGCTGATTTGGAAGCCAAGACTTTTGCACAAGGGTGTTGGCAGCGTGTGGGGCCTCTCCTGCAGAGCTGGCTCCCTTGGCAGTTGGAGTAGATGGTTGTTGTAGGTCCCTTCCAGCCGAAATACTCTGCTTTATCACATCATGTGTGTCGAGTCACCCCGTGCGCTCTGCAGAGTCCACACTGTGAAATCAAGAGCTTGGAAATCGAGGCCAAGGCTCCCACTGGTTTCACTTGTCCTGGCACTGTCTGGAGCAGCTGGGAAAGGGGCTGAGGCAGGGCTTGTGTTCCCATTCTGGAGGGCAGCTTATCTTTGGGAGTCATGGAATAACACTGGAGATTTCAGGGGAGGCTTGAGCAGAAGGAAGGCAGAGGAATATAGGCTAAGACCAGCCCATTGTATAGAGATGTTCCTTCTGTTGGGGTTTTGGTTTGGTTTTGGTTTTTTGTTTTGTTTTCCTTTGTTTTGTTTGTTTTGTTGGGTTTTTTTTTAATCCTACTTTAGATCTGCAAGCTTGTGCACTGTGGGTGCGTGACTATTTTAGTGTGAAACGTGTTTTTTGTCATAGTATTGAAATAATAAAAGCTTCAACATAGTTTGGATGTGGAAGGTGTAGCGATAGTTCAGATTTGAAAACAAAAGAAAACAAAAGCAGACAACAAAAACCAAGAAATATTCAGGAAAAGGAAGAAAAAGAAGCAAAACAACAAAGAGAGAACAACTCTGGCAAGGAACAGGAGCCTTGAGAGATGACAGCGAGCTGCCTGTGGCATCTATTCCATGTGCTGAGGGGATGGGCAGAGGGATGGGGTAGGTGGGCTGCAGTTTGGCTCAGGTGGATTGAGCCCCTTGGGTTGGTGTGTTCCTCTGAGTGTGCAGTTGTTCCCAGTGGCATCACATTGTTTCAGACTGTGGAAAACAAATGTACGGTCTTGTCATTTGCTAAGTGTGGGGGTTTTTCACATTGTTTGTTTGGGTTGTTTGTCTGTTTGTTGTTTGTTTTGTTGGGTCGGTTGTTGTTTGTTTTTTTTTTTTTTGTCCTTCACTCCTGGAATGCAAAGGGAGGGATGGTGGGATGTGCAGGACCCATCCTGAGCAGGGTGTCAGGGCAGGGTGGGCCCTCACTTCAGAGCCTGGTGTCAACTTCAGCCAATCTCAGCACTGTTGGTGGAGCTATGGGGAAATTTGGCCCAGGGTCCCTAGGAATGTGGTTTTTGTCTCTAAGGAATCCACCCGTAAAATGCAGCACAAAAAGCTGCCATGTCTGTTTATGATGGAGAGAGCCTTTGGGGCAGCAGGGACTGGTGGGCAGGCAGGGGGCACCTCCTGTGTGTGACCACAGCCATTTGTTCCTCACCTCTGCAACCTTTTTGACTGCTTTTGCCATCTGTGTGTTAACACCCCCTGTCATAACCCACTGAGCTGATGGGAAGCAAACACTGCACAGTGCTAATTGACCAGAGACGTGTCCAGTGACACTGGTCAGCACCTGGTGGTGGAAACCTCTGGTACCTGTCCCCTGAATTGGCATCTGTCAGAAGAGGGAAGCAGCTCGAAGCCTGAGCATCCCTAGGAGGTGCCCTGCTGCCTGCAGTGGGTTTGTGTTGAGATCCATGGGCTGAGCACCATTCCAAGGCAGAAGTGAACCAAGGGGTTGCCTGAACACTGCCAGTGTCCATCCAGCTCCTTCGTTAATGCCCTCATGACACCTCCCAAGGTGAATTCTGGAGAGTGGTTTTATACTCGCCCTTCATCGTTTGGTTTAATTGTCCCGGACATCTTGGGCTTCACTGCTTTGATTGAAACCTGTGAAGAGGGACCAACCTGGCACCATTCACACTGTATATGTTTATATATGTATCCATGCCATACATATATATCTATATGGCAGTGCAGACTGACCAGCTTCTCGTTGTGGAGTGATTCCATTTCATGCTGCACCATACGTAAAGATGATGATGATGATAATAGTGCATCCAGTCGTTCAGCTTTTAGAGTGGAGTTTTATTTTCACACTTTTCTATGGAGCCTTCAAACCCCAGGTTTTCACACTAGGCTGTTTTGATAGTTGTTCTCAGCCCCTCCATGGACATCCTGACCCAGCATTCCCTACTTTTGGGGGCCTTCTCTCTTGTTAAAAAAACAAAAAAACAAAAAATCTTTTTACCAAGTGAAACGTCGATTCCACCTTTATTCCCATTCTCACTGGTGTAAATACTGATACTAACTGAGGATTTTGACTTTGCATTCTGTCAGACAAAACTGTGTTCCAATAAAAAGTACCAAAAGAAAAAAAAAAAACCAAACAAAAAAAAAAATCATCAACTTCAGTCTGCCCTTCTTTAGATGCTCTGCTGGGTCCTGAGTGCAAGCAGGGGTTGCCAGGGCCGTGTTGGCAGGAGAGCTGAGTTGGGGGGCTGCCCACAGCGTGGGCTGGGGGGCTGCAGGAAGGGCAGGGGGGATGCTGAGGGCTGCTCAGCTGCCTCTCCCACCTCTGGGTGTGCAAAATGAGCATCTGGCAGCGCCTGATTCCACAGAGGGGGCTCTTCCCAAGTGCTGGGGGTCACTCTGAGGGGTGTGTGGGGCTGTGTGACTGCTGCTTGGTGACACTGCCTGGTGGCAGTGCTGCAGTGGTTGAGAGCCCAGGGGGGCACTGGGGACCAGTGCAGCTTCTGCTGGGAAGCTGGAAAGTCAAGAGATGCTCTGGAACTAGTTTATTTCTTTTTTTTCTGTTATTTCCCCCCCCCCAAAAAAAAAAAAAATCCCAAATTCCCAGCTTTATTTGATTTTTCTAGTCTTGGGCTGCAGGGAGGGGGTGTGTCTTTTTTTTGAGATTTATCACCACAGGTGCAGGCAAAGCAGACTTTTCACATGCAAGTTTCCATTTGGCTGATAAAGAGCTTTTTTTTTCCCCTCTCACTACCTGACCATCTGAACAAAAACCTTTTCAACTCTTTTTTCCAATTCTGTGTTCCTGGCTTTAGCAGCTGCTTCCCTGAGTGACCTCAAGTGTCATAAGGCCCAGAGGATGGACTCTGCTCCCTGGTGTTTGGCTTGTTTCCCGCTGTAGCATCTTGATGAACCTTGAGGAGCTCAGGTAGTCCTTCCCCTTCTCTCAGAGACTCGTAGAAGGGTCTGGAGCACTTGCCCTAATTTACTGTTGCTGCAGAGCACTTGCCCATGTCTGAGGAATGAGGAGTTTTCCTTCCCTGGAGTTGGGGTTGTGCTCAATGACGGACTGAAAAGTTCTTTACTGGATTTTTGTATGTTCTTCTGACCTACCTTTCCTGGCCGTTCTAACTCGTCTCTTCCTCTGTTGAGGCCCCAGCACCCAAGTGCCCATGTCAGCTTGGCTGGGTATGTCTCCTTTTACTGCAGGCTGGGCTGAAGGGCAAGTCCGGGTGGGGTGGGAGAAGCTGAGGGAGGTGGCTGGAGACCTGCTGCAAATCTTGAGTTATTTTATAGCAGCACTGGGAGGGAGCAGCAGCTCCCCATGCAGCCCTGGCAAATGATGCTCTTCCTTCCTGCTGGACAGGAGGAATAAAGAGTGGATCTGGTGGCAGAAGGAGATGCAACTTCTTGCATGGAGAGAGCAGGGGAAGCTGGATGGGAGGAGCAGAAGTAAAGGCCGTTTTGCTGCAGGTGACTGGGAGGAAAGGCAGAGATGTCCATGGAGATGATCCCATGAGCAGCCAGGGGAGAGGAAGGGAAAAGGGATCTTCTGGCAGCTCCTACAGCACAGGGGCTGGAAGGGACAGGAGATCCTTGCTGCCTGTCAGGTCAGGCAGTTTGGTGCCTGGCTGGCACACGTAGCCCAGGAGGTCATTTCTCCTTTGGGGCAGCGTGGTGGGACATTGGAGAGCAGGAGATGGACGTAGGGGAGGTTTGTGACTTCAGGGACATTTCCAGTTCCACCCTCAGCAGACACCAGGCTGGCCTGCCTTTCCTGGTATCCCAGACCTTCGTGCTGCCTTCAGGAGGCTTGCCAGGTCACCTCTTTGTTTCTTGCTTTTCTCTGCAGAGATGGCCAGGGGATCATGTGCCTGGAATGAAAACATCCTGGCAGGGCAGCGGGGGCTCGGGGGATGCTTGGGCACCCTTTGGTGGCTGATGGCTTCTGTTAACTGCCACCTCGGATCTTCTGGCCCTGCAAACGTGGCCCTAGAGCATCTCCTGGCAGTTGTGACAAGGACCCACCTGGGTGACGTGCCAGTCCGCGGGGCAGCTGGAGCCTGCTCCAAACAGCCTGACAGGTCCCACGAGGTCTGCAGGAGGGTCTGCATCCTCCTGTCGGGGCAGCTGGCCCTCCCAGCCTGGAACGGCTCAGCTCGGTGTCTCTGCGGCGTCGTCCTTCATCTTCACCCGCCGCCCGGAGCGATCCCCAGCACAGCCTGGGGGGCTCGGGGGGGGCCGTGCCAGGGAGGGCTGAGCTGGGGGCGCAGCAGGACAAGCCCTGGGACGCTGCGCGGGGCGCTGGGGCCGGTGCGGGGTGCGGGTCCCAGCCCGGGCTGCTGCGGGGGGACCCCGCTCCGCCGCGGCGCGGGAGGGCGGGCGGCCCTTGCTTTGCATAGACACGCCCCTTGGTTTGCATGACCACGCCCATTCGATTACATAGACGCGCCCTTCGTTTGCATGGCCACGCCCCTTGGCTCGCATGGCCACGCCCCTTCGTTTGCATGCCGAGGCGGGCGCGGTTGCCACGGCAACGCCGGGGACGCCGCGGAGCTGCGGGCCGGGCCTGCGGGTGCGGGGGGTGCCCGGCCCGGCCATGCTGGGCGGGGAGCGGGATTTCCAGCGGTTCCTCCGCCGGGTGGATGAGGTCGGTAAGTGCGGGCAAGGGGGGGGCCGGGTGAGGGGTCCCGAAGATGTGGGTGCCAAGGGTTGCTGCTTAACCCAGGGATTTTGCAGCACGGAAGCTGTAGGGAGCTCTGGGCAGTGAGATGAAGTTGCACGTGTAAAGGTTTCTATTCATAAAGGCCGAACTGGTTACCAGTGCCTTCAAAAGTGTGTGTCAGCAGAGGCACAACAGCTCCTGGTCCCTCCAGGATCACTTAGACCCGTGTGTGTGTGTCTCTCTCTCTTTTCTTCCATCCTGTTTTTAGCCAATTTGGTGCAAGGCTTGAACTCCCCAGACCCAGCTGTCAGGGAAAAATCCATCGCTGAAACAGAGAAGAGGCTCCAAGATGAAGAAACGAGCAAGGAGGAAGAAAGCAAGACTGTGGTGAACAGAACAGTCATCAACAGACAAGCTTCTGTAAGGGTCTTTTTCCCCCTGAAGTTCAGGCTGCCTGCAGCTTAGGCCCTTTAAATGGCACCAATTCACATTCCTTGCCCAGAAGAAAAAAAAAGAAAAAGAAACCGAACAATACTTACAAGTATGTTCTGATTGTGCCTTTATTTTTACACTGTTTATCTTAATGGGAGGTTCTGGTGTCACGTTGTCCTTGTTTGAAGGTTGCTAAGAACACAGGAGACTTTTTTTTTTCATTTATCCAAGTTGGAAGCAAGTGCTGAGGTGCCACCACCTGTAGCTTTTCCCTGCACTTCGGGAACTTGAGCAAGACTAGTTGAAGACACAATAATCCCTTTGTTAATTTCATTAGGCTCTGATGCCAGCAGTAGGGCTTGGGTTTCAGTGACTTGCCTCATTAAAGATCCAAGTGGAAGCTTTCTGATCATGTAAAAAATTCCTATGTTCCAACCATCCTTTAAGTGTCAATTTGATACTCCCAGTGTGCATCCCTGGCTGCTTCAGATGCCCTGGAGCTCTGGATACCTTGACCAAGTGTTCCTTTGCTGTTGTGGGGTTTCCTACAAAGTCTCTGTGTCCATCCACGTGTTCTGTTTCTCTTTTTTCAGGAGGTGGCAAGTGCAGAGGCAGTGACTGCAGGTAGGACAGTGCTCTCTCTGGTGTTGAGCATCTCTCCAATCTGTTTTAGCAGAGAGGTAAAGGGTTGCTGTTATTTCCTGCAAGACCTATTTCCACTCCTGCCAGAGTCAGAGAGAACTTTCCTAGTGACTTTAATTCATCCAGTCAGTGTAGGAACCCACTCCAGGGTCTTACCAGTGTGACTGTGCTTGTTCCTGGGTAGGAAGCTTGTTGGTCAGCATATTCTGGCCTCTCATCTAAAGAGTTAGCATTCTGAACTTAAAAGCAAACAAGTTTTATCTCTAGAGAGAAGCTCCATGGAGGGAAGTGTGGAAATCCTGAGGGGCAGCACAGCCTTCATGTGTAGCAGCTGGTCCTTCACGTTCTGGTTTCACTCATGAAATGTCCCCTGAACATTTTCTTTGTAGAGAAACAACTCACGAATACCTTAGAAATTACTTTTTCCTCACCTGTTGATTTGATTTTAATGAAGCCTGCTCTTCCCCCCCACCCTGTTTTTTCCCTGACGTGCCACCCAAAGATGCTTTCCTGGCAATTCTGGAAAAAGATGCAAAAGAACGAAGTGAACGAAGGAAGAGGAATGAGCACTTAGCAAATGGTAATTGCTGAAGGCTTTGCTAGGCATTGCCTTCAAAAACCACTTAGCAGGACCTGGGGCTGATTTAAGAGGCTGTTGAACTTCTCTGTTCTTGCCATTGTGCACAGTGAGACAGTGCTTGGGCTGTCTGAGAGCAGCGTGTAGCAGGGCCACGTCCTTCACAGGGTTGTTATTCTTCATTCTGTCCTCTCTGTGATAAAAGTCTGGGTTGGAGGGACCCAGTTTGAGTCTTTCAGAGCTGGGCAAAGGCAGATGCTCAGTTTTCCCTCTGGAAAAGGAAAGGGGCACGTGTACACTGAGCAGCTCAGAAGTGCCATGCAAATCATGGCTAGTGAAGACAGCTGCAGTGGAGCTGGGCTGGAATGTTGATGATTATTCCAACAGGAGATCGTGGCCTGTTTCCTCAGTCACTCTTTGGGGGAATAAAACAACCCAAACGTTATTATTTAAGAACCCCAAATGTTACTACAAAAAATGCCAAATGTTGTTCTGAACGCCTGCCTGTTGTTTGGCAGCCCTGAAGGAGGAGGGAAACGTTGCCTTCAGGAAGGGAGACTTTGTCACAGCTATCCAGAGGTACACTGAAGGTCTGGAGAAACTGAAAGACAAGCAGGAACTCTACACAAACAGAGCACAGGTGAGCACCTGGAAATGAGCCACCACTGCTTTTTGGTGCTACTTTGCCAGGAGAGAACCCAAACCAAGTGAATTTCATAGGAAGTCATATATGTTGTGCTACAGGAAGGCTTCAAAAAGGGAGCAAACAATTCCTCCTGGCTGTCCTCCACTCCCAGCAATTAATGAGTTCATAGGCTTTGGGGTTTGCTTCTGTTTGTGTTTGGTTGGTTTATAGTTTTATTTTTCTGTGGGATCAATTTTTAACTGTAGAACATTAACATTTGCCCTGCGTTCTCTGCTTGCTTCATATATTCCACAGGTGTGTGTTGAATTTCAGTTTCTTAACTTTATTCTAAATAACAAACTGAGCAGGTGGAAGACAAGTTTAGAAGCAACTGGTACTTATCCTGCAGAATCAACAGTGGGCAAATCAACAGTCTGGTTTTATTTATTTATTAATTAGCTACGGTTTGTGGAAGTTGTTTGAAAGATTCTAATTCTTCTGCCTGGATCCTCCTGGCTCTGTTTCAGGCCTACCTGAAGATGCAGGAGTATGAAAAAGCCCTCAGTGACTGTGAATGGGCATTAAAGGTAACTTTCTGTGTTCCTGGCAGAACTGGTCAAAAGACATATGGAAACATTATTATAGATTGTTGCTGCAGCCTTAACATCCCTAATTGCATGAGAGTCTGGGTGTAGTGCCTGAAGTGCAGTTTTGTGGGGGGATACTCAGCTGCTTTCCACCTTTAACCAGACCAATATTCTTTGCACTGGGAAGGGGAGTTGGTACCTGGAGATGACAATTCAGCATTTAGACTTCAAATGCCTTTAGTAGATGGTATAAATACCCTCTTCTGTGCTTGCAGTTATTCTGGGCAGCTGTAGCTAGTAATCAGAAAGCTGGAAAAATATTAAGGGGTTTAAAATTTCTAAACACATAATTGATGATTCCTTTTTTAACACAGTGCAATGGCAAATGCATTAAAGCCTATTTTCTAATGGGGAAAGCTCACCTGGCACTTCAGCACTACGGGGAGGTAAGTTGACTAAATCTTGTGGGGCCGTGTTTGGTTCTGCTTTTATACGATGATGTGGGTGGGAGGGAGGAACTGGTGATCTGAAGAATGGGATAAATAACAGTATCCTGAGCCTTTGGACTTGGAAGAGAGTTGTCTCTGCCCCAGAGAGACAACTGAATAAAATGTGTTTCACTTTTTTAATCCCACCCTGCTCTGTGCAGTGGGTGTTATTAAACTGTTGCTACATGTGCACAAAGTGCAGAAAGGGAAGATAAAGGCACAAGGTGCACAAGTCCCTGCACTATTGGTGCTGTGCCTCATTTTCTGTTGTTCACTGCAACTTTGCTGTTTTGTTCCTGCTGGGACCTTCCTGGGGTTGTACTTGACATTTCCCTTTTTGAAAGAGCAGGCTGATGTAGGCACTGAGTGGAATATCCACCCTACACTTTTAATTAGGAAAGTTTTGACTTGTGTGTCTCCACAGATTTTATCTTTCATACTTACTAAGTACTGTAGCCCAAGAACTTTTGAGCTCAAACAGGATGACTCTGACTAGGATATAATTTTTACCATCTTCCCATTTTTTAATTCAGAGCCTGTTTCTTTTCTCCATTAAGTCCAGGCAGTGTTACCAGAAGATCTTACAAATTGATCCCCAAAAGGAAAGCCTATTCAAAGGTAAGAAATAGGAATTTTTACACTCTTGTCCCGTGTTTTCTGATCAAGATGGAACTGTTCTGCTCCTCAGAACTTTTGGTGGAGTCTCTTCATGTTGGTGTTTCTCATTGTTTCTTCTTTAAGCTGATTGACTCCCCAGAGCTGTGGGTTGTTCTGTACCTCTGTGTGTGGCTGGCAGTGCTCTCTGTCATCCAGTCCACTTCATTTTCCACTTGAACCTTGACCATATCAAAGCACTTACCTGCCTTGCTTTGTCTCCTTTTGATCTCCAAGATTGTATGAATGAGGTAAACTTGGAGGAAAAAAGAATGCAAGACGAAGAGAGAGCAATGAAGGAAGTTCAGGCTGGAAATCTTGCTGCTCTGTCCATAAAAGAGCTGCTGCAGAAACTTGCCAGGCCTGACCAGAGCATCTTCTACTACACAGGAGGGATCAGGCTTCTGGCAGGAGCTGTGAGAGACCGTGAGTACTGGAGGCAAAGCTGCCTGATCATGGGAGCTGTAATCCAAGTAGGTTAATAGTGGAGCAGTTGTTAAAGGAAGAGGAAAATTATTTGTATGTGTAAAACACCAATTCAGCAATGTTTGGTGTTTCAATATTTGTGGCCAGTGGATACTTGCATATATTCCTTAGAACTGGGCTGATGTTGTAGCCGAGCTGTTGAGATTTTGGTCCCTTAGGAGCTGATTAATTAGTTTAGACATATTTGTAGCTCTGTGAAAGTGTATTGATTTGAAGGCCAGTCTCATGTCTCAGCCTTCCTAAAAAGCCTTTACCTTGAAGTCAGTTTTCTTTGCAGCACCAAATGGTCTTGAGCTTCAAAGCTGCTTCTGCTTCAAGCAACATCCTTGGAGCTTTTTCCCTCTTGTAACGATGTTCTTTCCCCAGAGCTGTTGATCCAGTGACCTTTTCTTTTAACACTGTGTTATGGAAGAGCAGGAGTCTCAATGATACATCAGCCAGATGGATCAGAGAGCTGATTGGTTTATCTTTGAATTTTTCAGGCACTGAACAAACTTTATTTAGGACAAACAATGGGTTCAGTATCCTCAAAGACAACGAGACTGTAAGACGGTAAGAGCTCTCCAAAGGACACAGCAGGGTGTTACAGCATGAGCAAATGAAAAGATTGTTTTCAAGAAACACAATCACTTCTTGAAATGCAGACGAAAGGATCGAAAGATAATGTATTAACAGTTTAATGTCTGGATGGGCTGACAGCACAAGCAGGGCTTTCTTGGATGCAGTGAACAGAACTAATGAATTTCTGCTTCTGTCTCCTGCTCCTGTGGAGCTGTCCTCACTCTCCTGCTGAGAGCAGGTTTGTGAAAAAACCTTCAGATAAAAGAACATCTGAAAGCACTTGGTTGCTGTAAGTGTACCTGGCTAGACGCCCTGGAGCTATTAATTGCCATCAGTAAATATTTGGCCATATAGCTCTGTCATGTAACCTGTGAAGCTGTAATCCTGTAATCAAGGAAGAGGATCATCTCTGGGGACCTGTGTCTTGTGCTGCTGTGATACTGTGTTTTGATAATCAAGAAACAAATCTGACTCGTGTATACCTGTGTTACTTTATCAACTTTGTCTTTAGAGGGATCTGTTGTCTGAATGTATATGTGAGTCAGGGTCAGATGGATGAAGGGAGCAGGGAAGACGTGCAAAAGATGCAACTTGAGAATGTTGCACAACTGAGTTGGTTCAGAACAGCATGATCTGGTTGAACAGGGGAGGAGAGCTGCTCTTTGAGGCTGCCAGAGGGACTGCAGCACAGAGCCCTCCTCAGGGCTCCTCAGTGTCTTGAGTGTTGGCTGTAAACAGACCTCAGAGATGAAGCACGTCCAAGTTTGCACAAGGGTTTTACACCCTATTTAGGACTGAATTTATCAGCTGTTTGGTGCTGTGTGAGGCTCTGCAGGGTCTGTGTGTGCTGAGGGTAGAGCAGAGCTGGGAGGTCCTCTGGGCTCAGGGGAGGTCCCCTGGAAAACAATTCTGCTAGTCCTAAAAATGTTTAACCAATAATTGGGTTTAGAGCTTAGGAGCTTCAGTGTTTGTGAGGCAGATCCTCCTCTCTGTGGGACTTTGATTTCCCTGGCCAAGGAGCTAATTGTTTGATCTGTCCTTTGCTCTTTTTACAAGCTAACATTTCTAATTTAGGGGCTTCTGTGCAGAGAGAAAAGACACTGCTGAAGTGGATCTGTCTGTTTCTCTTCTCTGCCTTTGGCAAGCTGTCTGTGCCGGGAATGGTAAGATGTGTAATCAGCATTAATCACTGCCAGGGCACCCTTGGTGTGGCACTGACTGTGTCTGAAACTTGTTTGGCATGAACATCACTTGGATGCAGACCTTATTGTAAATAAGAAGTTCAACCACCAGTGTATTTGTTGAAGTAATGGAGCTGAGAGAAGGTTAGTGGGTGTTCTGCCTTGCCAAGGCTCTGTAGGAGTGTTATGCAAGATGAACATCAGAAGTAATAAGCACATGAGTGGATGAGCTAAAGACATTTCATCTGTTAAATCAGCACTTAGGAGAAAAATGGTAAGAGTAATAGGGGAGCCTCTGTGTGTGACATTGCTCTTAGAGCTTCTCTTTTTTCAGAAGAAAATCAGCGTCTGCTTTTGACTGACTCTGGGGTGAGTGCTCAGCTGCCAGAGCTGCTTTCCTCTGGGATACAGGAGATCCAACAGGAGACACTGGCACTGATTGCTCTTTACTCAGAGAATGAGGCTGGGAGGAGACTGCTGCTCAGGCACCAGGACCTAACCAAGTAATAAACACATCTGCACCTCAGAAAAATCTCCTGACTGTTCCACATGTCTGTCCCTAAGATGTTCACCAGCAGCAAAGCAGCTTTGCACCAAATGTCTGTGAAGCTCATGTGCTGGTGGAATGTTCTAATGCTGGCAGAAATTGGTGCTTTTGTTAAAACATCAGAGCATCTAGTGCCAAAATATTGTCCTAATGGCAACTGGGTGACTGGGAGTGTTTGGAGGGCCTTGTGTATCTAGCTTGGTCAAAACCCTACTGCACACAAAGCAGTTTAAGATCATACGTTGTTTTGGGGCACATAAAATGCAATTTTGATCTTTGAGAATTAAACCCAAGCTGACATAATTGTTTGGTGGGGTTTTTTTTGTCATAACAGGTGGCTGCAGATTTTGATGATGTTTGTCAGCTGCACCGATGCCAGAGCTGTCAGGGCCATGGATATACTGGCTGAGTTAGCTCCAGAGGAAAGGTAACTTACATTTCTTCATTCATTCTTATAAAGTTGTACTGTGAAATGCACTAAGTGAGCCAGTGATAGAGGCTGTTGGCCTTTCTTGCTGTCAGAGTGTCATGCTGACTGATGTTTACCTTGTCTTTGTGTTGCCTTTATCTGTGATTTTTGTCTAAAGCTTGAAGGGACAAACATTACTTTCTTTATCCCTCAACAGGTTCAAAGCTCAGTGTCGTGTCCTGCTTTCCACTGGTGCTTTGCCTTTATTCACCCAGTTGCTGGTATGAAAGATCCCAGTTTCTCTATTTCTATGAGGGTGATTTGCAAACTTTGGGGCAGCTGGGATTTAGCATGGGCGAGAGAGGCTCTGGAAGCCCATTGCCAGAGGGATAGGAACATGTCTTTGTTGTTTCCTTGTAATTTGTTCTGAAATTGTCGTTCCACTCTTCTCTTTTCAGACCTCTGCCAGGCTGGTGAACCAGGCAGCCCTGGCCCGTTGTGTTGGCATCATGGGGACCCTGTGTGCAGATGCAGCCACCCGAGAGCAGCTGGCTGAGAGCAGGGAGTGCTGGCAAGCCTGCCTAAAGCTGCTGGTACTGCCACCTGGCACTGGAACAGGGATTTCAGGCCTGCCTCCTGTGGAAATGGCACTTGTGTGGCCACCTTTGTCTGCCTCCTGCTCTTGCTCCCAACTCCTGACTGAGATCTTTCAGATCTGGTGGCTGGAGAAAGGTCTCCAAGCTGTCTGGTGTTCACACCAGTTGTGGATTGGTGGATGGGTGAAGGGGAGTAAGTCATCCCTTATTGTCAGTGGCCCCTTTCAGGGTAAGGATGTGGAATGAACTCGGTCCTCAGAAAACAAAGAATTGAGAGGATGAGAAAGGCTCATGTTCACTGCTAAACATCAGAAGTTTGGAGTGTGCCAAGGTGAAACAAACCTAAGAACAAACCTGTATCAAAAAGCCAGCCTTAGCTCTGGTGCTCATAAGGCTTTTCCTTCCCTCTGAGTTGATGGTGTGTCTGTGTTCCCCATCCAAGCAGGCACATGTAAGGCTGAGGAAATGCACATTCTGAGCCTCAGAATGGATTGTCCCCTTATTTCTACACAGGATGAATGCAATGATATCAAACCCCCCCTGTACCAGGAGTGTTTGTTTGCAGTGCTGGGCCTAATGATGAACTTGCTGCTTGAATCAAACGAGACCATCCAGGTACATGAGATCTATGGATATTTAGTAGTGGTCTTCTCTTAGCCTCTTCCTCAGAGGTTCAGAATTGCTTGAGCAGTCAGAGCATCTCCTTCCCTTGTCACTGTGAATGGGCCTGAAGTCAAACCCTGACAGAGTAGGTGAGGAAGTGAGCATGAAATTTTGTGACCTTGCAGTCTGCACAGGGAAAAAGAGCCTGACTGTGTAGGAGGGATCCACAGCCCCTGACACCAAGCATGCTGAAGCACTTACAGGCTGCCAGCCTTGGACTCTGCTGGTGTTTAGTCAATTTTTAATTTTTATGGGGGTTTAAGGTTACCATTAAGGATAGCTGACAATTTAAGTAAGCTAAAAAGTTAAAAAACTTACAGCATTTTCTCCTCCACCATCCCCACCCCCACATACTCATACAGTACCTTTCCTCAGTGCTGTAAATGTTTTCTTTGGCATCAGCCTCCAAGTATGGGGTATTCTTAGATGCTTGGCACATGCCAAAATCATTTAAAACTAAGGATTCCATCAAGAAGGAAGAATTTATTAAGTTGCCTCTGAGTTCTGGGTGCTGGTAGCTTTACTGCCATGTGTGCCCTGATCTCCCCTGGATTCTTTGTTGTATTTTGTCTGTTAACCCATTTCTGTCCCCAGGCCTCCCAGCAATCAGCAGGACCTGAGTTCTGCACGTTGTTGTTTCAGGGCCTGGCTGTGGACATCAGCTGCAGGTGCATGGCTCTCCTCAGGGATGAGGATGGGAGGATTGTGACAGTAAGTGGGAGACCTGTGGACTAACAAACTGTTGTATGAGCTGTCCTGAGCTGGACACTTGCACTGCAAACTGCTGCCCTCTGCAAGTCTCTACATTAGGCTTTGAAGCCTAGAAGATTCATCATTATTGGTGGCAAAGTAACAATATACCACTGGTATTCTTCAGGTTTCTATATTGTGTGATGCAGTAAGTTCTGAATGTTCTCTTGAAATCTACTTGAGTGAAGCTCATACAAATAATTTCATCCTCAGGGTGGTTTTCAATATAAAGAATCAATCTAGAAGCAGAGGAGCAAGGACCATCTGGGTGTTTAGCAGCTGTTTCTTTTACAATTCTTGTATGTGAATCACACCTAGGAGATGGTGCTCCTGTTAATGGTGGGTAACTCCCACAGGTAGCAGTTATTCAAGGCAGGTGGGTAGGAGCAGATGTGGACTCAGTCTGTTCACCTCTCTGAGGTCACATGAATTGTTCTCATCTGTTTTACTGATTACCAGAAGAGCTGGGCTGGTTTCTAGTAGGGATTTGTTTCAATAAATACACACACAGGGAGCTGCCCTGATCTCAGTTTAGTCTCATCTCTCTCTCTATCCCCTCTTTAGAAGCTGTGCTGAGTTCAGTTTCCAGGGAGTAATAAAAAAAAACATAAAATCCATGTCCTAGAGATGTTCTTTGTTATATTCCTCTAAATTTCTCCTTTAATTACTTTGGGTTTATTCTGAAACAAACAAACAAACAAAAAACCAAAACAAGCCAAAGAAAAAACCACAAAATCATTAGAAAACTCCTTCAAGTTGTGTTTTTTTCCTTCTCCCCCTCTGTGTCCTGCTGCAGAGAGCCACTGGAGTGCTGAGTCGTGTCCTGCCAGCGTCCTCCTCAGCTGTGGAAGAAGCAGTGAGAGGAGGGGTGGTGAAGAAAATGATCAAGTTCTTGAAAGTAAATTCATTTAGCTAAATTCTCTTTTATTTCTGCTTGTATTGTTCCTTCAGAAAGCCACTGCTGCCCCTCTGTTTAGATTTATTATTATTTTTTTTTGGCCCTGGGAAAGACCTGTAACCCTGGATGTGTTTCTGTGTGTGCTTTGTTCTAACCAAATCTAGGCTGGAGGAGAGAGCACAACCAGTTATGGTATAAAGACCCTTTGCATCTGCACCAAAAGCAGCAGACAAGCTCAAGAGGATCTAGTGAAGGCAGATAAAAGTAAGTAGCAAGTTCAGCAATTGGAGGCCGAGTGCAGAGATGTACCCTCAGTGTCACCCAGTTACTTTCTTCCCCCCTAGAACAGAACTAACACTGAGTTTTGCTCTTGCAAGACCTGAGCCATGGTTTTGAGGGATGTGCTGGTTTAGCTCCTGAAATAATGCTTAATGAGCCTTAGCTCTGTGTGTGCATGGAAGCAGGCACTTCAGGTAATGAGCCTGAGCTAGAGAAACTGTAGTAAAATGGCTTTATATGCATTTCAGAGCAAAAAATACAAGTTCTTTGAAAAAAGTGCTTGAAAACTGTAGCTGAATTGAGTTGTATTTCCCAAAGATAGTGGCTAAAATAAGAAACTTAATTTTGACATCTGATTTCCAGAGGTTGGGGCTGTTTAGAGCTTCCTTCAAATTGCATGTGGATATTTGTCCTGGTACTGAAGGGAAATGGATATGGAGACAGAGTCAAGTTATCAGACCAAGTGTCTTTTTTTAAGTATATTTGCTCTAGTCAGATGGTGCAACACTTCTTAGATTACTTTAAAATCCAGGTTCAATTAATGCTAATGTAACTACAACAGAGAACACTGAAGTTTTATCTGAATGGTTGAATCTGTCATGAAACTGTCAGCTCATGTAGTTTAACTTGAACCCTAAGGATTTCCACTCATTAAAAGCCTCTCAGAGCATCATCTTCCTTTTGTACACCCCAGATGAGTTTCACTGTCATCTGTAAATGAAGCTTTCATTTCCTCAAATCAGCAGAACACTTCACTCTTGTGCTTTCCACCAAAACTCTGAGGATTCATCTTGTGAGGAGTCACTGCTTCTCATTTCTGTCACCTCTGTTTGCCAACCCAGACATTGCCTGGTTGCTGGGAGCCTGTTGGAATCAAGTTATAGTCCCATGACATTAAATTGCATTCCAGCTGGGCCACCCAGTTCAGCTTCTGCACCAGCCACTCCTGCTGCCTGGAGCAGCATCACCTCTCCAGAAGGTGTTATTGCAGCAGAAAAGGTGGGAGGTGATTTGGAAAAACTGATGGAGCCATGAAAGAAAACCCCAAGGAAACTTCATGTATGTGACAGCCAGGGCTGTATTTTATTTAGAAAAGGGTTTCTCTAAAAGTTTCTAGGTTCTGTGGCCTGAGATGCTGCTCCTTGCAGAGCTGCACAACTCCAGGGCAAGGGTATAAGGAAAATACTCTGCTGCTGTACAGTAGGTTACAGCAGCAGCTAAACTGAGCTGTTCTGTGTTAGCTAAGGGTATCTGGAAAGATTTTTCATGTTCCTTTTTTCAGCTGTTCTTTCCACAACAGCATTTCAGTCCTAACACATTTATCTTGGCTCTCTAAGTGCTCTGCTCTGTGCTTGCCCTGCTGGTGTGGGCCAGTGCAGGACCCTGCAAGCAACAAAGGTGGCATGTGCAGCTTCAGAGAAATACCAACCAAATGCAGACACAAGCTCCATGCTAGAGAACCCCTCAGAGTGTAGATTCACTCTTAAGAGAAAGACACCTTGGCAGGTGAGGCTGAGACAGTGTCTTGGATCCTGAACCTTGCCATGAAATTCCCTTGCTCCTCCAGGTATTCTAGAAAAATGCCCAACATGGAACAGTGTTCCCTCTCTGGGAGTTTAGGTGAAGACAGGAGGAAATATCAGTGTTACTTGTACAAATCTGTGTGCATTCTGTGCTGTTAAAACTCTTTCTCCCAGGGTTCAGTGTGCTGCTGAAGCTCCTGGAGTCAGAGAATGAGATGATTGTGGGAAATGCAGCTTTTTGCCTTGCCCAGTGCCTGGCAGTTCCTGGAGCAGCAACATCCTTACTCAATTCCAGTGTGGTGAGGACTCTGCTGAGACATGCTGGTGGTGATGCTACAAGAACTTCAGTGCAGGAGAATGCAGCAATTGCTCTGGGCAAGCTCTGTGTCGCTGAGCCAAGGTATTGTGAGAAGGACTCTTGTTCTCCCACACCATCTGTTGTTATGAGGTGATAATTCTTGAAAACCTGACCAGTGTTAGTTGATTCTACTCGTGGAGCTGCAGTTATTGCATGAAATCTATCCCCCTCCAACCAGAACCCCCACTTGTGGCACTGTCCCCACAGTTCCTGTGGTGTGTGTCTGAATATGTTTCCAGGAGCTCACTTTGCATTGCTCTCTGATGGTCCCTGTGCTGGAAGCATGGAAGGAGCAGGAGTGATAAGTTTGTAGGGGTCAGAGCAATAATGAGAGCAAACCAGAAGTATACATGTCAGCAAGGAATGTCTGCTGCTGCCTGCTGAAAGCTTCCCAAGCTCTAGCTAGCTGCAGACTGCCAGCTGGACCTGGAACTGTGTTCCAGGCAGGAACTGGGTTCAACTTGTTAATGCACATCCTGAACCACTGCAGATAGCAAGGGGTAATGCTTGGGCCCCAAAAGCTGAAGGACTTTGCTTCTGATGGAGATGCCAGGTGAGCAAGAGAGAGTGTCTGCTCTGAGATGTGCAAAACGCTCCACAGATACAAAAGGGAAGCACTTTGTTGTCTTAGTTTTGTTCATGTGAAATGCAACAATTTTCAAGTGTTCTTCAGAACTTTCATTTCCTTTCTTTGTGGGGAATAGAAATCTAGAAACTGTTTCTCATGCTGCTCCAGGAGGAGTTTATTGAACGTAACATTTAAACAGCCTGGATGGCTTGGGCTTGGGGTACAGCAGAGCAGTGGAAGCTGAGAACTTTTATGGCTCATGACCTTGTACTCCCCAGCAACCTTCCTGTTGTCCTTTCAGGCACGTTGTTCAGCTGCGGAAGCTGAATGGCCTGGCCATCCTCAGCTCCTCCATGAAGCACGTGCAGGGCACCTGAAGGCTTCAGGAGAGCTTCAAAACCTGCTGTTGAAGGTCTATTCTTTAATAAAACTAATTCAAAGTTCATCAACTTCTCAGTCCCTTTTCAAAGTGTTGGCTGGTCCTCCCATAGAAGCCAGTGAAACAGGATCAGGAGAAAAATAAAATAACAGTTTGCATTGAGCTTGGTTGTGCTTTAATAAATGATGTTGCCCTTTTTCACTGGTGAGTTCCTTGCTGGTTAATCACTGACCAATGCCTTGTCTAGTCTGCTTGTCCATTTGGGTCCAGTATCCAGTATTAGAAGAAAACAGAAAGGAATTGTGAGTTGTGCCTTTGAAGAGTCCGTTTCTGTGATACAGACTTGGCCTCACTGTCAGCTGGGGAAAGACAAGACCAGGCAATGGTTAAGACTCCCAGCCAGAGCAAGAAGCAGAAACACAACTTGGAGATGTGGAACTTCTGGAAATGGAGCCTTCTTGAAAGTGTTTAAGGTGACCAAGGACTGTGTGCTGGTCTGAGGTGGGGCCCTGTGTGCCAGGTGCTGCACAAATGCCCATCAGGAGAGTTTTCTTTCCCAAACAACTCCCAGAGTGGGAAAAAGCTGAAGTGACCTGACCTTGGTTACCACATTCAGGTAAGGGACATGGCTAGGACTGGAAATGGTATCTGTCAGCACCTAATCTGGTGTAATATCTACTAGACTACACTTTATCAGCTTGCTGAAGGATGGATAATGGTTTATTGTTATTTCCCTCAGGAGCAACCACCTCGTCCTGGGTGTCTTTTGCACTGCTTTTCTGAGATGTCATTATGCTGCTTATCTGACTTCTGCTCATCTTTTTACTGCACTCCCAGCAGCAGGGCTATGGCAGAATGTTCCCTCTTAACTCCTTAACCTGCTTTGCTCTGAATTTCCCGTCTCCAGGAGTTTTGCTCACTCTGTGTGTGTGTGCAGGGGCTCTACAAACATGCCTGATGTGTCCTGCTCACTGTCTGCTGCTGGAGATTTGCAAAGACACTGGGGCCTTGTGGTTAAAGGTAAAAGGGATTTAACTGCCACCTTGCCTGAGAAGCCTCTGGTCTCTTCTTTGGTACTTAAGACAGTTTCCATTATGTGCTTGTGAAGTGTCTGTTGTGCTTGTTCTCTCACCATGGTTCCCATTCCTGTCTCACCAAAATGTCGGTCCAGGTGGCTCTGAGCCAGAGGGGGTTTCTGTGCAGTGTGTGTTCACTTCTCTCTGCAGCTCTTGCATTAAGGACACACTTTGTCAACACTTAGAGGCCTAGGGAAGAAGGGATCCAGCAGGATTATTTGATGGATCATTCCACTGATGGAATGATAGAAGCAGCAGCCCCAGCAGCAGCCTTCTACCCAGAGGGTCATGGGGAGAGAATGTCCATCTTACTTGGGCTGACAAAGCCCAAGACCAACAGAAATGGGTTCCTTCAGTGAAGCATCTCCATCTGGGACCCAGACTGACCCCTGTGTATATTTGTCTCAGCACAAAATGGTAAAACCTTCATGGGTGGAATAACCATGGTCATGGTGGAGACCAAAGACGTGACCCCTCAGCTTTTCTCTAGATGACACAAGCCCAAAGTCCTCAGCTGCTCCTCACAGGACATTCCTTCCAGCCCTTTCACCAGTTTGCTGCCCTCCTCTGCATGCAAGTGCCTTAATGTTCTTCTAAACTGGTGGGACCCAGAACTGCCCTCAGTGCTCAAGGCAGCATTTTAACTCATTTTAACCCTTTCTCCAGAGATGAAGAGCTGCCTTGCATGGGCAGCCTCTCATGCTTGCAGTCAGGTTTTCCATCTTTGCCATGCACATGAACACATTCTCTTCTTTTGTTAAAAATCTATTGATTCCAATTGGTGCAGGCTTTTTTTTTTTTTTTCTATTTTTGGGACAGATAATTGGTTGCTGTCTGGTCTAAGCTCTTATAAAGTAACCCAATACTCTGCTCTTCCAGGACAAACACAGCAAGTGCCCATTGCTAAGAAGCAGCAGAGGCTCCTTAGCAATTTGTTTCCTGCCTGAATATATTGTTGTTGGGGTGACTCAGGAGCTGCTTCACAAGATGCAGGAAAAAATCCCCATTTTTATTCTGATTGCAGCTGGACTGTTGGATTTGGCTGGTGAGTGATGGTTTTGTTCTAGTCTCACTTGCTGTTGTCCTGCCTTCTTTTCCTCCACTACCCGTGAGCAGAAAAATTCTGCTAAATATTGTGCCATCAGGCTCTGGTGTGTGACAACCATGGGAGGAAAGAGCAGCTTCTCTCTGTGGTGTTGTGCTCTAAGGCTCAAGATGTGGTTGAAATGGTTTCTGTGGTGGGAGATTCCTGAATGAAGGACTCAGTTGTGCTGCGTGGCCAGCTCAGGGACTGTGCATTCCCCAAGGGATGTGTCCTCTCTTTCATCTGGGGGAAAGCAAATGACAATTAGTGCCACTTTTCAGTGAGTAGGTCCACAGCAGAACTGAGGATCAAACTCAAGTCCTCTGAAGCCCAGCTCAGAAGACACTTTCTTTATCACATTAGGCACGGGCTCCCCTCCTCACCCTGCAGTAACACACTCTTCTGCATTTTCTTTGGGAACTGTCCTGCCAAATATTTGTGACAGTGTGAAATCAGTGATGGGTCTGTGATGCTGTCCTGCCTCCAGTGAGTCCCTGGGGCTGCAGGGAACCAGTCAGGCTTTGCTTGTTGCCTCTTCCTGGGGTGCCTGTGAGCAGACCCTGCGAGTGCACCCCAGCTGACCTGGCCAAGGAAAGCAGTCGTGTCTTCAGGCAGGCTGTTCTCTTCAGTAAATACAAACTTGGGAGGGTGGGGTCAAAGAATTTTCCACCAAATTAGTAATTCTATGATTTTCTGGGGGGTTTTGTTGTTTGTTCCTTGTGGTTTTCTAAATTACCCTCTCCCCCTGCAAGGTGTATTTGTGTGTATTTGCTCCACTTTCTTTATACAGGACCTTGATTCAGTGCTTGTGTCTACAGAAAGAATGTTTGTGTTGCTTTGCTGAGTTTGGGCTAAACCTTGGGAGTTTAGTTTGTTGATACAAACAGCTTTGCTGGTGAAGACCTGCCAGCCTGTCCTCAACCCACCCGGGGTTCCGCTCTCCTGCCAGCTGCCATTTATATCATTGTACAATTAATTAGGGGGTTCCTCTGGCTGGTTAATGCTTTGCATCGGGGTGGCAGGAGTATGGAGTGTCATAGGACAGTGAATATAAGCAGCAGAGGGTCAGGTTTAGAGCAGCTGGCTCTGATGGCAGTGCCAGAGCTGCCCACCCTCCCTGCTCTGCGGGTCCGAGTGGGACCAGCGGCCACTTCCCGCGTCCCACGCAGCCTGCAGCAAAGTGCTGCTGCCAGCTGCTGGAAGCTCACCTGCAACTGAAGAGGTAAAGGGCTTCTTTTCTGTTCATCAGGTGCCTCCTGGAATGAACATCATGTCAGTGAAGTTTCAGACCTGAGCCTTCCTGGAGAAGCTCAGCCAAGAGCTGAGAGCAGCCCCGTGCCCGGCGAAGTGTTTCCTGTTACAGAAGATAACTCAGATGAGGTGACCTTTCATTTTCAGAGTCCAGCAGTTGATCCTACTGCTGAGATGACAGCTGACTCAATTCCTGTCCATACAGAGGCAGCTGCAAAAAGAACAGCCACGCTGCCTAAGGAGTCAGTGAGAAACGTGGAGGTGCCTGAGCAACTGCACAGGGAAGCAGCAGCTTTAAAGCTCCAGGGTGGACACACGGTTCCTAGCAAGCTCCTGAGCAGCATCAGCACCCCTGTCTCCACACAAGGAACACAGGCTGCCACCCATCTGGAACAGCCAGACATGTCACTGCAAGGAAAACCAGGAAATATGACTCAGGCTGGTTTCAGTCCTACCAGCTCCAGTGCTGGGCTGCCCCAGCCTTCCCTTCTCAGTGGGGGGACACATCAAGCCTCTCCCGAGTTCACATCTCTCTCTTCCACTCCTGATACCAAGCAGATGGAGGAGCCAAGTCCTAAAACATCTCTTCTGACTTCAACAGTAAATATTCACCCTCCAGGAAAAGAAACAGCAGCATCTCCATTTCCCACCAGAGTCAGGATTGCTCTTGAAAGCACGAGGGTGGGTTGGTTCCCACCAGCAACGCCCCCCACTAGCAAAGGGCCAAAGGGCACAAATCCACAAGCCCAGCCTGACAGCAAAGCTGGTGTAACACCTGCATACCTGAAGACCCAGAGTATGGATGCTAAAGTTACAACTTCTGCATTCCCACAGCAGCCAGCTTCAGGGGACCTGGATGCAGCCTATTCCAGACCAACACTTGCAAGTGCTGTTCAGTTTTCCCCTATTTCAACTCTGAAGCAAGAAACAACAGGCAGTAAAGACAGAAACTCCACAACAGCTGCAATAAATGGTTCTGGACTCCCAACCCAGTTGCCTGCTCTTCAGACACTCCCACAAGGACACTTACATTCTTCTTCATTGTTGATGCATGTGGAAGCTCTGGTTCCTGATGACTTACTTCCATCTCCATTTCAAGGGCCCATTAGCAGAACGGACAGACAACAGCCCCTCTCTTTGTCGCAGACTCTCAACTGTACTAAACAACATGTTCCCCAAGAAACCACCAGGAGCTCTCAGGAAATCACAGCTTTAGTTTGGCAAAGAGATCCTGATCATCTGACAACGACCAGTCAACCTGAAAAATCCAGATCATCTGAGAGCCCACAGGCTTCTGCTTCATTAAGCCAGTCACAGATTTCCACATTCAAACTTCCCCACACTCCTAAAGAGCTCCAAGGAGCAACATCTGCACTTGTTCCAGGTACACCCACCTTTGGGTACACAGCCCTTCCACCTGTAAGCACTTCAGATTCTGTTCCTGCAGGGCTTCAGCCCCCAGGGACATCTTCTCCTGCTTATGTTGGACTGCAGCTAAAGGGCATCCCCACCTCTGCTGAGAAGGGACTTCACATACCAACCCCATCCATGCCTACTGGTTCTGGGTCTCAGGTTCAAGGCCTTTCTGCCCATCCTGTATCTCAGGAAGCCTTCCCTGCGATGCTGCCAATGAGCACAGTGGAAGACTCCAAGAGAAAGAAAAGTCTCCCACAAGAGACAGGTAGAACTGGTTCTCCCCCCCTGACTCCACAAGCCAGACCAGTCCCCAGCCCTTCTGGGCTGCATGACAAAGGGGACCAGAAAGTTCCTCTTCACAGCTTTGCTCCTTCGGCCTCAAAGATGCAGCAACCCGGGAGCCTGGCAACTTCTGCTGCAGAACTGCCCTTGGTCCCTGCACAGGACTTGTCCAGCTCAACAGCAGCACACCCTGAACCAGTGGTGCCCAGTGTTCCTGGTGAGATCCCAGCAGCACTGGTGCAGCAGTTCAGTATGGCCCATGATGCAGTTACCCAAAGCCTCAGTGTGTTCAGAGGTGAGCACCTCAGAACGCTGCTGTCATCCCCACACTTGTCCTTTCTGCTTAAAAGTGCTGCTGGCACCATCTGCCTGCAGCCCCTGCAAGATTCCCCTCTGCCTGCACAGTTCCCAAATATCAGCCTCGGGGCTCTGGTTTCCATTCAGCAAATCCTCTCAGCATCAAATTCTTCAACACTGGACCTTGCAAGTTTACAAAATCTGAGTCCTTCTAGCTTAATTCTGGTCAAGCCTGTGTTTATCCTTTTGCCCACTGACAGACCAGATTTACAGCTGGTGCCCTCTCCTGAGGGTAAAGATGACCACAAAGCTGCCCTCTCATCCACAAAGAAGGAAGATCTGAATTTGGGTACCCCTGAAAGCAGCCACGATATCCCAATGAAAGCTAGTTCCTCTCATCCCACTGGTACATCTCTGAGCCCTGGAATGATTCTCTCCACCATGTCTAACCAACAAGGAGAGAAAACAAAAGTAACTCCTCAGCCAGTGCTCACTAATCCTAGTCAGACAGCAGTCACAGCTTCTTTTCAAGGTGTCACCTCAGCACCAGCTGGTTTGCTGGACCCATGGGTGGGCTCTACACTGCAGGCTCTGCATCTGCACAGGCTGCCTGCAGAGATCCAGGTACCTGCTCCCAGCTCCCAGGAAGCCAAGGGGACTGATTTGCTGGTACCTACTGGTGTGTTAGCAGAGCCTTTCACCTCCCCTGCTCCACCACCAGTGGTGTCTGCACAGCACAGCCCTCCTGCTTCCCCCCAGGCATTTTCCACAGCTGAAAAGCCACGTTCTTCTTCTGTAATTCCTCTACTGTCAGCAAAGGGAGTCCCTGGTTCTCAAGTGCCTGCCCAGCCTCCATTCACTGCCACAGGGACCAGGGACCAGGTTGAGCACAGTAGGGACCTAATGCTGCAAACTCTTGGCCACCACCAAGGCTCAGTGCCCACAGTGTCCTCTGTCCATGCCCAGTGCACAGAGTGTTGGACCTTGCCCTCAGCCAGAACCACTAAGCACCCACTGAAGGTCTCCACAGGCATCCTGCCTTTGCAGTCCACACTGCAGAGTCTCCCAGGTCCTGAGTCCCTTCCAAAGCTGCCATCACAAGCCCCAGTGGTGCCCAACAGACCATTGGCTTCCCCAGCACTTCCAGCTGGGAGTGACCACAAGGAATCTGCAGTGGGGAGCACAGCCTGTTCAGGAGGAGCCACTGTGCATGCTACAGCAGCACCAACCCCCACCACTGCCATAAAACCCAACCTCCCTAGACATTTGGAATCTATTCCCATTGTGCCTCAGCTCTTTATAATGACCGAGACACCAGCAACAGCACCAGCACATTCTCCATTGTCAACGAAGGTCCAAATTAAAACAAGTGTTTCTGGGAAACTTCTGGCTACAGTTACCCATCCAAGGATGGATACCAACTCTGCTGCAAGCCCACCTTCACCTGCATCTGCACAGGTTCCCCTGCTGTCAGCCATGAAACGTGACCAAATCCATCAAGACCCCACTAAACTGTTCTCACAAACCAGTGTGGGAGAAAACACAAAGCCAACTGAAATCAGCACAACTGCAAGAAGAACAGGAGCTGGTAAATTCTTGGGAACAAGCATGTCTCTGCCAGCCACCCTTAACACAAGGCCAGAACAATCCTCCCTAGGAGTTCCTGGGAATAAGGTTGGTTTCACTCTGGTACAACCATCTATGTCTGCAGGACCTATTACTGCTCTTGAGAGCCAGCCCAAGTTGACCCAGCCCTCAGCTGTGACTTCTCTTGCTGCAGCTCAGAATGGTTATATCACTGCTTCACTTACGAACAACCAAGTGTTCCTGCTGCCAACACCAGCCATCCCATCTGATCCAAACATGGTGCTGCCCACAGCTGCCAGAGTGAACACACTCACTGTGGTCTCTGCATCCGTGGAGAAGAGTGAGGAGGTGTTAGTGGAAGGAGATGCAGCCACCACTGGCCAGCTGCCCACTCAGGCACCCGTGTCCTCACCACACCAGGCATCATCCAGACACCCTTTGGAGAAGTTATCACTGGAAGATAACCTTGAACATGAGACTCTTCATTCCAGCCCCAGCACTGTCACACACACCACTGGGCCATCTACAGCAGCAGCTTTGTCTGTCTCTGCTAACAGGGGTGTAAATAAGGTTACTGATCAGACAGGTGCTGTCAGCAAAGTAGCTGTCATTGATGCTGAGATGCCTCCAGCCAGAGATCTAAACCAGCTCCCTCCATCCCCAGAGAATCCCTGGAGTCTGGTGACACTTATGCCAGAGGGGAATTCCTTGCTGGGTGTTGCAAACACTGGGCAATCTGAGGAGCTGTTCTTGAACACAGAGGCAGAGGAGATGATTCAAACGGATGAAGTAACAGAAGCTGAAGGCTTAGTGACTGTCCTGACACTGCTGGATCCAGAGCCCAGTGCTCTGCTGAGTGACTCACATCAGAGGAGGGTTTTGCAGTCAGATGCTGCTGTCCTGAATGGGTAATGAGCTCAGTGTGGTCAGTGTTGCATGTTCATGCAGTGTCATGTGGGGAGGGGGCTTAATACCCAATGACTGCATGGGGTCAGTAAGATGGGTGTGCTGTATTGTGGTTTTAAAAACACTTAGTTCAGTCAGCAATGATTTACCATTTTTTAAAAAGGGTCTTTTCCCATTTCAGATGTTAATACTCTCCTTCAGACCCAGGGTTGTCAGGTCTTCATCTCTCTCTGCCTTTCCCTCCCGAAACAGTCTACATGCAGTTTTGCAAGTGAGAACATCTGATATTGCTCAGGTCATGAAATTCACTAGCAAAGAAGGCAGATATTCCCACACAGTTAAACCCTTCCAGGTTCCCCTCACTTCAAATGACTGGGCTGCAGAGGGGCAGGAGGGGGATCAGGGGAGGGTCTCTCACGGCAGGGGCTGCTTGCTCATGTGTTTCACCTCACTGTTCAGTTTCACTGATGAAACTCACCCAAATGCTGTTTTGTCCCTAACAGGCTGTGGAGCCTACCTGGGCCTCAGCTTTTCTTCCTTCTTTCCCTAAAGCTTTGCAGTTGTCAGTGATGATGCCTGTGGGTCGGGTAACTACACAGTGCAGATGAGCCTGGGCCCTGCTGCAGAGACAGCCCCGGAGATGGAGGGGTCAGCATCTTCCCAGGAGACTTTCCTGGCTCTTCTGGCTGTGCAGGGGAACGGCAGCCAGCCCGTGCTCCAGATCCACTCGTGCTGTGTGACACCTTCTGCCAGCCCCGGGGGACCAGGCGCCGTGTGCTGCTTGTTCCACAGGTCAGAGATGTAACTTCATGCAGCTCTTTGGGCCTGGGGTGGGGCTGGGCTGGTCCTTAGAGGACTCTCTCTCTTGTCTCCTGTGGCTGCAGTCTAATCTCTTTGGAGTTCAAAGTAAGCTCCAAGCAGTGAGAATGAGTCCCAGCCTGCTTTGGTCCCTTAGCTGTCTCCTAAGTAATGCTGAGGGCTTGATAAGACCAAGAACCCTCAGGGGAAAAAAAGAAATCCCTCTCAACCCTCTGATTTATGTCCAGAAGCAGCCCAGCCTCTCCATGCTGTGCTGGTGCCAGCTTTCCAGCATCCTCCTGCACCTCCTGCTGAAGGACAGAGCAGTCCAAGGATGGGAGCCAGGCTCCTCCACATGCCTCTGTTTTCCCATCAGCATTTCAGGGCTGTTCTTGCCCCAGTGCTCTGGTTTGAGCACTGAAAACCTGGAGGATTCATTAGTTGATATTTGTAAAACCACAGGGGCATGGCAGGTGCTTCAGAAGTGCCACACATTGTTGCCATCAGTAAAAGAGCTGTTTGATTTGCCTACATCTGCTAATGTGGAAACTCACTTCTGCAGAGCTTCTGGATGTGTCTAGGTCAGGGGGCAACTATCAAAATACAGCCTTTTTCATGGCTGTAGCAAAACCAACCTCCCATTACCAATTCTGCTGCTCTAGGACTGTGGCCTCCATGGCAGGGACAAGTACAGCCCGAGATGCTGACATTTTGTGGACAGTTTTGGCTCTGACTCTGTAGATGCAGGTACCTGGCTTAGCCCTGTGTCATCAGACCCTCCCTCTCCCCTGCCTTTACTCAGGGAGAGCTGGAATGTGGAACTATTTGCCATTTGTCTTTGCCAGGTTGCCCTTCGAATGCAGACACATCCAGTTGCTGCAGAGCAGTAAACCCAGAGCTGCCAGCTTCACCATCCAGCTGTTCCAGATGCTGAACCATTCCGTGGCCTATTTGCACTGTGAGCTCAATGTCTGCCTGCATGGCAAAGCAGGCTGTGAGCAGGTACGTGGGGCGGGGGGGTCCTCTCCCTGCTCTCAGGGACTGTAGGAAAGGTTTGGTGCTTCCAGCAACCACTGCTGATTCAGCAAAGAATCTTGATGGATGATTAGAGAGCTCCTCTTCCTGCCACCTCTCACAGTTCTTAATCTCCTGCCTAACTCTGTCTCTCCTCAGGTAAGTTTCTGCTCTCAGTTAAGCTCCCAGTGCTCTGCTTCCACTTTACAGCCACAATTTACCTTTGCTTGGTGTAATCAGCAAAAGGAGCATTACCCACAAAGAAGCAAGTAGCAACCATGCAGGAGAATTGCAAGGAACAGGCTCAGCATGCCTTGTAGGATTATCTGAGAGGTCTCAAATGTATCCCTATATTGGATTGTCCTGGCGCTGGGATATGGAAGTTTTCAGGCTTCCAGAAGCTTGGAGGGCTCAGGGATAAGGCTTCCATGGAACACTTGGCACAGTGCCTCACACGTAGCTGTCGGCCATGCTGTGAATTGAGAAGGCACAGCACTACAGAAGTGGTGCAAAGAAGTGTTCTGGATCTATGTAGAGACTCATGGAAGTTTGAGTGGAGGAGCTGCACAGCAGAGCTGGAAAATCTCTGGAAATTCAGGCAGTCAGGCTGAGCCTGCTTTTAAGAAACTTTGGCAGGAATTGGAAAATGAGTTGCACGGGCATGTGAAGGATGAATATCTGCATCTTGCATATGCCCTGCTTGCTCTGACAGTCCTTCATGGCTGCAGGCACGACCACTGGGCCTAAAAAGAGAGCTGGACCCTCTGGGAAAGAGCTTGGCCACCTCCTGTAACCAAGTCACCACATCAGGATCATCCCATATCTGGTCAATTGCTTTGCTAAAAGTCTGGAAGATGAGTTAATGATATGGAATGGTAGCAGTAGGTGCTCATCCCTAGGGAAAATGAATTAGGAAACAGAGATTTACAAATGGGCTGCTCCAAGCATTAGGAAACACTTTTTGGAAGGACAGCAGAGCTGGACAGAGGCTGGATCTGAGGAGACCTGCTCTGCCAGGCACTGCAGTTGCTGTGGACCATGTGCAGGTGCTGGTGGAGAAGATTTGTTGAGGCCCCACCAGTGATTCTTCAACTGTTTGTCATGTGTCTTTCCCAGAACTGCTTGGAAAGTGTGGAGCCACTCCTCCAGCCAAGTGACAGGAGCAGCTATGGGAACATGCACAACCTGATCTCACTTGGGCCAGTTTTGAGAATGAAGAACAGGTTTCTGTATGAACCTGAGGAAGGTGAGGCCATACCTGCTCGGCATGCTGTAAAGATGAATGTTTAACCTTCTCTTTCTTCTCCCTCCCTCTCTTTAATGCTGCTCACTGCTTGATTACTTGTTTCTTTATTTCCAGGCCCTGGATCTGCCATGCTGGTACCCATTCTGCTGGGATCCCTTACTGGCTTTGCTGTCCTGGGCACTGCTTTCATAAGCCTTTGGCTGCACCACAGACAGAAAACCAAAAATATATGCTATCCACGACTTGGAGAAATCCATGGCCTGTGAACTAGGAGCAGCAGACTGGTCCTGCAGATCCCACACCCCTGCTGCAATGACCAGAGAAGCAACTGATTTTGTTTTGCACACTGTATTGCTTTTGTAGAGCTTCTGCTGACCCAGGGAGCAAGATATCCAATCTCTGCTTTAAGCACGTTGCTCCTTCCTTTCTTTGCTTCTGCAACAAGCAAGTCCACAAACTGCAGAGTAGAGAAAGAATTGTAGTAGTGGTCCAGCCATCCAGGAGAGCAGAGCTTGAAATGCAGTGTGTGCAAGCACCAGCACACAGCCTGATCACAGGAATGGGGAAATGGGAAAGCAGCCAGGAAAGCAGGTGCAGAAGAGCCATGTAAAATAAAGCACTTTAGAGCCATGTGATCAAGGGGAACGGGTTGTTACCAAAATGATGAAACCCAAGTTTATTGGTTGGGAATGTGGACAGGACCCAAGAGCTCTAGAGATCCAGCCACTCAGCTTTACAGCTTTTCTCACATCTAAGGAGCCAAGTCCCTTAAACTTTTTGCTTTGCTCATGTCCCTGTTTTCTCTCCGTGGAAACAAGTTGCCACTAACTGCCTGTTGGTAAAACCACCCAGTGAGAGAAAGCTAAGAAAGCTTTAATCCACAAGGCTGAATTTGAGAGCAGGTAAAATGGACTCGCCATGATTGATTTCTAGGTCCAGTTTCTTTATTGTTGTTGCCAGAATGCAGGCAGGAAAGAGGGGCCACGGCCAGAGCATCTCATGTCAAGCACAACGAAGAAGCAGCTTGCACTTCCACCTGGATCACTCTTCCCCCAAGAATTTCTCCAGATCTCATATATTAGCTAAAAATTGCAGGCCAAGACACAATGGCAATTACCCTTCAGGAGTACTAATTATTATCTGTACTGCAGTAGTGCTATGGAAGCCAGCACCAGCTTGTGTTTGACCTTGAATTACCCACAGAGTCCCTCCAGGCTGACCTTCCCATCCTGTGACAAGGTCCTGAGCTGCCAGGAGGTGGCAGAGATGGAGCTGCTTTTTGGGAAGGAAATCACCCAGTTCTTGCAGGTTGTTTTCAGGTGCTGGAGCAGCCCCTGCCCTTGTTGCTGATCTGGAGAATGTGGCCCAGGTCTTGTTGGACCCAGCCCCGTGTGTGACTGCAGTGGCTCTTGCAAAGGCAGGGTGGGCTTCCAGGACCTGCACCCATTCTGAATGTGGAAACACCTGCTAATGAAGACCAAGCACCCTCCTGTTGTGTGTGTGTGTAATGAAACCTCAGTTTTAAAAGTGGAGTCCGACTTTCTAGGGTCTTGTGAGACTGGCCTTGATCTCCTTGCTGCTGCCACCTCACTCTTCCTCTCCTTGCTGGTGGGTGTTTGCCCAGCACCTTGTGCTGGTGGTGGCCGTTTGGTCCCCTGGAGGAAGGAGGAACCCACGGGGTGCTCCCCACAGCTCCCCAGCCCCTTTCCAGCCTGTTTTCCCAGGCGCTGGCCCCACAGGGTGGTTCCATTCCTGGCTCCAGAGCCTGCAGCCGCTCCTGGCTGGCAGCGCTGCCCCCGGGCGCGCAGCCCCAGCTCCCGCAGCTGGATCTGCTGCCGGGAGCCCCAGGAGCGGGCCGAGCTGCGGGGCTGTGCGGCTGCCCCTGGGCGAGGCGGCAGCAGCCCCGGGGGCACCGACGGGGCTTCTTTGCTCCGGGCTGGGAGCCCCGAGGTCCCCGCGGCTGCTCCCGGGCTGTGCAGACCCCCCGGGGGGGCTCCGTGGGACTCTCCTCTGCCAGGAACCGGTTCCACAGCTGGAAAATCCCCCCGTTCCCCTCCCGTCTTGTGACACCGGCGCGTTCTCCCGCCGGGTCTGCGATGCAATAAAACAAACCTCCCCGTAGGAAGTGCCCGAGTCCGGCGGAGCCGCGGGGGGGGCTCGGGCACGGACCGACCCCCCCGTCCCTCTGCCCGCGGGGCCGGCGGGACCCCCGGGGCTGCCCCCGGTGCAGGGGGGGGCAGCGGGACCCTCCTGAGGGGCAGGGGAGCGGGCCCGGGGGGCAGGGGCGGGCAGAGGGGGGAGCGGAGGGTCCAGCCCGGGGGGAGCGGCGGGAGCCCCGAGCAGCAGAGCCCCGGGCGCCCGGCCCCGCGGGGGGAAACGCCGGTTCGGGGGGGGGTTCTGGCACGAGAGAGATACGGAGCTGTTGGAGAGGGGCCGGAGGAGGCCACCAAGATGCTGGGAGGGCTGGAGCAGCTCTGCTCTGGAGCCAGGCTGGGAGAGCTGGGGGGTTCAGCCTGGAGAAGAGAAGGCTCCAGGGAGACCTGAGAGCACCTTCCAGGGCCTGAAGGGGCTCCAGGAAAGCTGGGGAGGGGCTTGGGACAAGGGCAGGGAGGGAGAGGACAAGGGGTGATGGTTTTAAACTGAGAGAGGGGAGAAATTCCTCACTCTAAAGGTGGTGAGGAGCTGGAATGGGCTGCCCAGGGAGGCTGTTGATGCCCCATCCCTGGAGGTTTTTAAGGCCAGGTTGGATCAGGTTTTGTGCAGCCTGGTCTGGTGGTTGGGTTCCCTGCTCATGGCAGGGGGGTTGGAACTTGGTGATCTTGAAGGTCCCTTCCAACCTTCATGATTCTGTGATTCTGTTTAGGGGTTTTGTAGGGGGTAAAGTGAATGGTGCTGTGGAGAGCTCCCCGGGGGTCAGTGTCCCTCTTGGGGCTGGTGGAACATCAAGTTACTTACAGAAAGAGTCCCTGTGCTAAGTCATGGAAGACATACATGTACAAGACCCAGACAAATGTCACTGAACCCTTTTTACAGCTGGGGAGGCAAGGCTTAAAGCAACTGAAAGCATGCATGCTGCTGCTGGTAATGGTTGAACTGCTCAGACCAGCTCTTCAGTCTTCCCTTGTTTCCTCCTTGCCCCTCACAGGCATTTGATAATGTACATTATCCCTGAGGTCACCACTCTGGCTTATTATATTTGCTGTATTTCTGCTTAGGTGTTTTGTCAGGTTCACACGCTCGTGTTCTCCACATGGTAGTTCTGGGATTATTCTCTGTATTTTATCTTTCTGGAGTGTTTTCCACTTCTTTTCCTCACCCAGCTCACGCTGGCAATGCTGCACAGGAGCTTTGTGGGTTGCTCTCTGCATGAAGCCTTCCTGGAACTATCAGTCTGCCCCACAGGAGCCTGGCAGGAGGGCCTGGAATTAATTAATTCAGCTCCTCTGCATCCCAAATGAGAGTGACACACAGGATCCACCTCTTGGCAGTAACATCTCGGGTAACTCCCTACTTCCCCATGCAAGTCAGGAGTAGGAAGAGCTCCTTTATTCTTCTCTGCTATCACCTGAGCAGGAGGCAGACAGCGAGGCTGCCTTTTCTGTCATGACTTCGGAGAGAGACCAGCAGCTGGGCAGCTTAACTGTCTTTAATAAGGAAGATTTTGAAGAAGACTGGATTAAAGTGGCCAGCGGAGGCTTTGGGCACGTGTACCAAGTCAAGCACAAGAGGTGGAGAACAGTTTATGCAGTGAAATGCTCCCCATACCTGCTGCAAGACTCCAGCACGGAGAGGTAACTTTGCTGTCTCTTCCAGCTCAGCAGCTCAAACTTGTCAGTTAGAGCCATTCATGGGGGTTGGTGCTGAAACTGAAGGAAATGCTCCCATGGCTGCTTGTCTCTGGGAAGTCAAGATTTTGGTACCCAAAGGGAGTGGAAAAACTGGGGTATAGGCAGTAATAGGGAATCCTAATGAACAAATAGCTGAGCCAGTGAAGTTATTCATTCTAACATTTGATTCTGTTGGAGCTGGAAGGATCCTGCCTGATAAAAAATCACAGGCTGGTGGGACTTTTCTTGCCATGTGGCTGACAGCAATGGAGATGGTTCAGCTTGGGCAGTGACTGTCCTCTTATGCTCTTCAGGTGTTATGTGTGTATTTCATTCTCTTTTTTTGGAGGGAAAAAAAAAAAAAAAGAGTCAATCAGTTTTACTTCTGTGTGTATCAATTCTAGTGAATTTAATCATGTGGATTAAAGAAGAAGAATGGTTGACTGTGAACAGAAATGTAGATCGTTGGGGTCTGTTTTTTGTTTCCTTTTTAAACTATTTCTGCAGTCACCAGGATTTGGAAAACATCTGAAAATCTGAGTTTGGGAAAAATATCTAATAGTACATGTGCCTCAGCAGTTCAGTTGTCTGGCAAGGGAGGCAAAAGTTTCAGAGGAGCCTTTGAAAGTCCTTAGCACTCCTGTCTGTGGGCTTGTAAAAACCATGTTTGTCTCGTCAGGAGCTCTGGATGAAGACAGTGATGTGGTGACTTCCATCCTCTCACATCCCTGATACATCACTAGCTGCTCCACACTGGGCATTCAAAGTGCTGGGGCAAATGAACAGTGGGAAAGACCTGAGATTCCTCAATCCAGGGGCACATTCTACCGTGGGCAGCCTGCTAGAGAAGTCTGGCAGAAAGATTTGCTTATCTGGACTATGTTTAGAGCCATCAGTGGCCTGGCATCACGTTGTTGCAAGCTCAGATTCACTCCCAGGACGTGCTTGTTAAATGCAGTGTTGGCACTTCACTGCTGGGCTGCTCTGGGCTCCCCAACCCGTTCAGCAGGTTGGGAAACGTAAAGATTTAGTGAAATAGGGCTGCCAGAGTTGGCAACAATGGACAGACATGTCTAGACTCCCTCTGGGACCAGCTTCACCCTGCTCACAGACAGAAGAGGAGGCATAAATACAGGTCTGCAGCCTGTGAATCAACTGATGCCATTTCTTGGTTCCACTAGTTAAAATTTTTCTTTCTTTTTTTTTTTTTTTCCTTCTAGGACCAGTATGAACTGTCTAATGGAAGAGGCAACCAAGATGGAGAAAATCAAGTTCCAGCACATTGTCACTATCTATGGGATCTGCAACAGCCCTCTGGGGATAGTGATGGAATACATGGCAAGAGGGTCCTTGGAGAAAATTCTCCCCACTCACAAAATGTCATGGCAGCTCAAATTCCGGGTTATCCATGAGATGGGCTTGGCTATGAATTTCCTGCACAGCATGACTCCTCCTTTGCTGCACTTAGACCTCAAACCAGGGAACATCCTCCTGGATGGGAACATGCACGTCAAGGTATGACCTTAAGGCTGCGTGTGGAGGGACTGGGTGTTTCTCATGTAAGAGAGAGGTTCTTTTGGCCAAGTGAGTCCAGAATCCTAAGAAGTTAGGTTCTTCAGGAACACTCAGTGGAAGATAGACCAGCAGGGCTTGTCAGAAGCAGCTGGTGAACAAATGACATGGTATTCCCAAGATCGTCCAGGCAATCTGTGCCAGAACTGGGAACTCAGGGGGGAACTGCTGTTCTGCTGGACCCAGTGAAAAGCACCAACCACAATTTTACCAGGGTTTTACCAAGTTTCAGCTCCTCATGTCCCTGATCGTGAAGGGCAGGGGTGTCTCCCCACTAACAGAAGGGGAGGGGGAGTGTGAGTGTTACTAGGGGGACTCTGACTTTCTCTGCTTGCAGATCTCAGACTTCGGGCTGTCCAAATGGATGGAGCAGTCCAGCCGAATGCAATATATTGAAAGCTCTGCTTTGAGAGGCACTTTGAGCTACATCCCCCCAGAAATGTTTCTGCAGAACAGCAAGCCCCCAGGCATCAAATATGATGTGTACAGGTAAGGGCTGCCCCTCTGCTCTGAGGTCACTCAGAGCTCTTGCACAGCCACCGAGCTCTTGCACAGAGCAAGGACTGGCACAGCCCCTCCTTTTGTTCATGTTCTGGGTTTCTGCCTTGCAGAATGTCCCTGGGGAGCACACTGGGAGTGACATGGGGTGCTCCAGCTTCTGTGGTGGAGAGTGAGGGGGAGTGGGATTGTCTGTGAATGATCTCTTCGCACCAGGTGCATCTCTGTGCAGCACCAGTCCCATGTGAGCTGCAGACTGTGTTGCCTGAAGTTCCACCACACCCTGTGAGATTGCTGGAAGTTATTACAGAAAAGGAGTGTGATTAGAGCACAGAACAGTGTTTGCTCTTCCATAGCAGGCACTGCTTAGATTGATTTTAAAACAACTGTAATATTTCTTGTCTATTTTGGTCAGTAACAGGTAGAGAAAAGATTTCAACTCTACTTTTTTTCCCTTTGGTCACAGTGCTTTGCAGTTCCACAAGCCACACAGATACATTCTGGAAATTGGCCAGCTCCTTAGCCACTACACTGCACAGTAACTCAAGACAGGAGGAAAGGGGGGGTTTGCATGGCCACGTGAACTTGCAGCAGTCAAGGGCTCTAAATCCCAATGTGGTTAAAGTGAATAAAAGGCACTGAGAGCCTGACTGTGACAGGAAATGCTCCAAGTCGTTCACTACACCAGCCCTTTCACTGACACACGTGTGATGATTCATGAGATCCTGCCCTTTTGGTGTGGGGGATGCAGTCCTCCCATCCTGCAGAGCTCCTTTTTCAGTTTTCCTGTTTCTCAAGAAGATGCAGGCAGTAAGTGAATGTCATGTTTGTGTACACATGGGAGTGATTGCTCATGATCTCTCATTGCCTGCAGCTTTGGAATTGTCATTTGGGAGGTACTTATGCAGAAGAAGCCTTATGCAGGTAAATATGAATATTTCTTGCATGCTCTGCACTTATGAAATGTTTATTACAGCCATCTTCACAGAGGAAGGGCTCTGTGACCTTGCTGTTTTTTAGGGGCAAACATGATGGCCATTATAGTCAAGGTTGCAGCAGGAAAGAGGCCCTGCCTGGAGCCCATCAGTGATGACTGGCCAGGGGAGTGCCAGCAGATGGCTGACTTGATGAAGAGGTGTTGGGATCAAGATCCTAAGCAACGGCCCAGCTTTACAGGTGTGGTAGCTGACTGTGATATGGATTAGCCAAGGGTCACCTGCATGGATTAGCAAGTGGGGGATAAGCTTGTGTATAACTCCTGGGAAATGCTTGGTACCCATCTGCTGTCAGCACATCCTCTTTCTCCCTCTTGCCTTCGTCCCCATGTGGAAGGTGTGTGGAAGACTTGCACAGCCTTGAGGGCTGACTGGGTGCTGAACATCTGGGTAGTCTGCACAGCTAACAGTCCTTTTGCTCTGGCAGATATCCCTGTAGAAACAGACATGCTGCTGTCGCTGATACAAAGCCTCGTAGTGGATCCAGAGAACGAGCGCCTCGTCAGGAAGATGTCCCACAAGCCAGCCATCTCTGGGAACCAGCAAGTGAGGAAGGCTTCCCAGTACTCCTCACAGGTGAGAAGGGCTTCCCAGTATTTCTCAGGAAGTTCCACTGACTCCTTGCCCTGTTCTTACCAGTTCTTGAGAATGTGTTTCCTCTCTTGTCACTGTTCATCATCAGCGAACACACTCAGCAGCCTTTGCACCGTGTGTTGGCACAGGTTGTCCATCTGGCGTTCATTTATAGGGTTAGGAAACTTGCAAATCAATTTAGCAAGCTGGCCAGTTTGCTAGATGATGGACAGTCTGAGAGGAAGACCCTTGTTTCTACTGGCTCAGAAGAAGCTGGTTTATCGTGTAGGCTTCAGTCATCAAAAGAAGCTCAAACAGGCAGAACCACAGGGGCTCTGCTCGTGGCACTGGCCTGTGTGCTCAGATCACCATTTCCTAGTTCCATGGAACTGAGGACAGTTCAGTTTAAACAACTTTCATAGGAGGAAAAAAAACCCAACAAAACCAAAAAGCAAACGTTTTAAATCCCTGTGTTTCTCTGACTGAGAAAAAACCCCAACAAAACAGGTTTCAGGTTAGTCACAGTTTTAGCCCAGCTCCTGGGGTGTAACTGTACCTAGAAGCTCCATCTGGGGAGAAGCAGCAGTTGAGGACTGTTGCTGTTTTGAGGTTTTGCCTCTCCAAGGATAATACAAAATCCTGGAGAAGTAGCAAAGAATTCTGTGCAAACATCACAGAATGCAAAGAAGCAACTTTGTCTTATGTTTGTTTGTTTGTTTCTTTTCCCCTTTCTGAAAATGAGAGTGATAAAGAAGAGTTCACCTTCCCCCAAGACACCAGAAGTGGTGGTAAGTAGGGGACTTTCTTTATAATTTAAAAATTAAGAAGGAGAAACCTACACCAAATAGCCCATTTCCTCACTCTCCAGGGATAAGGATGTGGCTGAAGAAAAGTTTCCACGTGGGTGACTTTTTAAGTTACAGAAAATGAACTATACAAGAAAGAGCAAATATAGTTCCTGTGAGGGAGAGGCCAAATGTCTCCCTGCTCAGGAGGCTGCACGAAGCAGTCCTGCCTCATTCCATACTCCCTGTCTCTGAAATGCCTTTTGTTTCATTTCATACATGAAGATTCACATGCTCTCCCTCCCGTTGGTGTCCACCAAGCTGCTGCACTTGGTCTTAACTCTCTTTTTCCTATTTTGTTTTTAGAAACTGATCACCAGGAGGTTCATCTCCCACCTTCTTACAGTGAGGTGGAAAGCCCAGAGGACATCCTGCGTGAGGAGATCTGCAGAGTCCACGAAAACGGCCTCACGTTGCTTCACCTCATGGTGCTCCAGGGACATGTGGAAAAGGTGAAGTTTCTCCTGAGCTGCAAAGCCAACGTGAACAGCCAGGTAGTCTGTGGCTACACCCCGCTCATTATTGCTGTTCAGAAGAGGTCACCTGAGATCTGCTCAGTTCTGATAGAGCACGATGCAGACATCAATATGCCTGATGAGGATGGCTGGACACCCCTTCACTTTGCTGCTCAGAATGGGGACGACAGAATCGTGCGCCTCTTGCTGGACCACCAGGCTCGGGTAAACGCTCAGGAGCACGACGGGTGGACCCCTCTGCACTTGGCATCACAGAACAACTTTGAGAATGTGGCCCGAGTCCTGCTGTCTCGCCAGGCTGACCCCAACACCCAGGAGGTGGATGGGAAAACTGCCCTCCATGTGGCAGCTTGCTTTGGACATGTCAGCCTGGTGAAACTGCTTGCCAGTCAAGGAGCAGACCTGGAGAAAAAGCAGAAGAACCATAGAACCCCACTTCACGTAGCTGTGGAGAGGGGGAAGTTCAGGGTGGTCCATTATTTGCTGAAGAATGGGACATCTGTCAACAGCCTGGATCAGAACCATTACAGTGCCCTGCACCTGGCCGTGGTGAGGGGCAAGTATCTCATCTGTGAGAAGCTCATCAAGCACGGAGCCAACGTGGAGCTGAGGACAGACAAGGGTTGGACGCCCCTGCACTTGGCTTCTTTCAAAGGACACATCGAAATCATCCACCTGCTGAAGGACAGCCATGCCAGGCTGAATGCCAGGGGCAGCATGGACTGGACACCTCTTCACCTGGCGACTCGCTACAGTGAGGAGCCAGTGGTCTGTGAGCTGCTGAGGTGTGGGGCAGACCCCAACCTCCCCGAGAAGTCAGAGTGGGCCCCCCTCCATTTCGCAGTCCTGAGGGGCTCTTTTTTGACTGTCATCAACCTTCTGGAGTGCAGGGCAGATGTCAATGCTAAGAACAAGGTGGGCTGGACACCCTTGCACCTCGCTGTCCTCAAGGGCAATATGGCCATTATAAAGACCCTGATCAAGGCTGGAGCTCTGCTGGACGTGGAAGATGCCACTGGCTGCACAGCCCTCCAGCTGGCCATCAGACACCAGAGAGAAAACGTCATCACGCTGCTTCAAAGCAAGGACTCCTCAGTGAGCAAGTTGGGGAGCAGGACTCTGGGGAATGAGGCTAAGACTTCAAGACCCAAATTGGTTCCAGGAAGGACAGATTTGTAGGTTCATCAAGTCTGGCATTTATGACTTGAGTTTTCCAGCGTCAGCTGCTGTGCCTTAACCCACCGTATCCTGTCCCCTGCTGACTGCAGGAAAATGCTTCTTTTTGTTTTTATTTTTTAATGAAAGTTTCTAAGCGTGAACACTAAAAGACTAAAGGAAAATGGAACTGCAGAAGGAAACTGACAAATTATTTTCCAGAGTCTGACCAAGCTTCCAGAACATTTTAGCTTGGTGATGCTTTAGCCAATGCTTTACTGTTTTAATATTTACTGGGCAGGGATGGAAATGGATATATGTACTCCCTGTTCATATGGGCACTGCTGAAACTGTGCACAGCAACCTGTATTATACACAGATTTTATTGCTTTTATTCCATGTTTTCCTACGGAGCAGATTGGTGTAAAATGGGCTCGACACCAGTGGGAATTGAATCATGAGAATCTCACCTGCTGCTGGAAATAGACACTAAGCATATGGTGCAGCAATGTGTCAGGTTTCCTGACATCTCATTTTTTGTAACAGAATAAAATAAAACAAGGAAGGAAGAAAAATCACTAGTAGAAAGTATCTAAATGGATGCAATAGAGAGAAAAGAAATTCTAGAATTATTCCACTCTATCCCTTCAGAGCCAAGAGCTTTTTCCCTAGCTGTTCAGGTTACTTATTGATCATCTCCACACTTCAGCCTTTAAACACTTGGGGCTGCCATGAGAAAGATGCCTCTAAGGATAAGCCAAAAAGTGGGTGCAGCTCTGAACTCTGTTCCCTGCCTTGAGGGCCACCAGTAACCTGCAGCCTTGACTCAAAAAACGCTGCTGTGGGAGTTTCCTGGGTGGGTTAAAAGAGTTTCTACTTAGAAAAGCAGGGTTTGATTTGGGTTACCCCAGATTCTTGGAGCTGCCTGGTTTTTTCAAGAGTGCTGAGCACCTGGGGTAGTTAGCAGGTGGTTACCCTGTGCCAAGGGACAGGTGGGGTTTATAACAGTCAGCTGTGGTATTTGTTGGCTTTAAATGGCCAGTCTCTAGGAGCCTTCCTGTGGTCTCTGAGGAGATGGAGTCTTCTGGAAAGCAGTGCTTAAGCTGCTGAATTCAACTGCCTGAATTCAGGGGGTTTTTCTGCTGAAAATATGCTGCTGTGGGTGAGTAGAACAGGCTTTATGAAAAATGCATCCTATTCTTATGGTCCTGTTTGTGGGGGTTGTTTTTGAGGTGAAGAAGCAGGGAAATGGCTCGACAGTAAGTTTGGTAGCAGGGCAGGTCACTCAGTTTGCTGGCTGGAGAGCAAAGGAGGCTTGTAATGCACAAGAGAACTGGCTGTTTTCAGGTGAAGGTTTAAGTTGTGTCTCTGCTGGGAAATAATTATTGGTATCCATCAGGAGGATGTTCTACAACTTGATTACTTCTCTGGAGACCATAGGTTTGATTCTTTTGTCACAGTAAGCAGCACTTCTGTGCAGCTTACATCAATCCTGCCATGATTTGCTAAGCACTTCCAAAATATGGCTGGGATTATGACTTGCTTTCATTGTTTCATCTGGAAAGATGCTGCAATGTAAACAAATTATCCACAGCTCTTCAGGGGAAAAGATGCAGCTTTCCTGATGGACATGAGTAGCAGGGAGCCATTGCTTTAGCAAATACTGCTTTTTATCCTCAGTAGATGGAAAAAGAGAGAAGCCCATTTGTGTGTGCAGTGCCCTTCAGGTCCCAGCAAGCAAGCCAAAGCAATCATGCAAACATGTAATTTGCTTCCTACAGCGAGACAATGGGCAGGGGAGTGTCCAGACAAACAGACTTACTAGATCTGAATAGGCATCTGGTAAAGCTCCAGTAGCTGAGCTTGGGCTGAAAAATAAATATAATTGTGCTGGAGACTGTCTCCTCTAGCTGAACATCAGTAGTTGTTGTCTGGTGGTGTTGCAGTGCTGGTTTAGTGCTTTGCTATTCATTCAGAAATGTGCTGGCTCTTTAGCTCCTGGTACCAAGGGTGAATGGCATTGGGAAGGGAGCTCCTTTCCAGCTCTGCCCAACTACAAACACTCTAGTTCAGGGAGCTTCTGTTCAGTGGCTTCTTTTAGGCTGGATGTGTCTGAGAAATGCTTCTTGTCCAGGAAAAGCTGGTGTTTGGTGTGATCAGGGCAGAGCAGGATGTCGGGGTTAAAATGCCTCCATGAGGACTAAGTGCTGTTGTGATGTGTGAGTCACAACTGCCTCTCAGTGTTTGACACAGCTCTGCTTTTCCTTGGATTGGCTTTAACCCTCTGCAGCTCTGTGGATTACTCTAAATAAAAGACCAGGAGGGATGATTGTAATGACAGTGCCTGCTATTAAAAATCTTAGTCACCTCTCATGCTTTTATTTTCCTTTTGCTATTTGACCAGTCGAATGTGTCACAAAGCCATGATCATGAACTGGGAAGGGCCAGGGGCTGCTTTTCTGGTTCACTGATGTTCACTCCAGTAAGAATGGAGCTCTATGCAGTGAGAGTATCTGCAGAATTGCCCTTTAGATGTTGGGGGAGTATCACTTCCTCCATGTGGCTCCCATTCCTTTTTTTAGCCATTATAGTATTTCCCTGCCAAGGAGCTGAAACCATCTGTTTAGCTTTGAAGCCTGGCTCTAAAACCCAGAGCTGTTTCCCAATGATTGCTGCTCAGTGTGCCCTGTCCCCAGTGCAGGGCATGGACAGAAGGCAGACTTTTGAAAGAGGTTGTTCTGCTGCTGGTGCCTTTTCTTACTCATCACTTGAAGTGGACGAGGGGAAGGATAATGACACCTTCTCATTAAGTTAGTGCCCAAGGAGTTCAGAGAAGGCAGCTACCTGAAGACTAAGTGCCAAGGGACTCCAAATGCTCCTCTCCTCCAACAAACCTTTCACACTCAGGAATGCCTGGGTGGGGTTACCCAATTCTCATTAATCAGGGAAAGCCTGCAATTTAATGCCCTGAAACTAGTCCTGATTGTTGAGCTCTCTGAAATGATACAGTTCCTGTTCTGTCTGCTCTCTGTGCTTCTCTCTGCCTTGAGATGAGCTTGGCTTTCAGGATGATTTTATCACTCACGTTATGCAGATGGCAGGACTGGCTAATACCTTCTGGTTGTGATGTGTGTGTGTGTCACAAGGGAGTGAAAAAGACGACCTGTGCATACATCTTGCTGATGTTCTAGACAGCTCCATGGATTCTGTGGCATGCCACAGGCACACTGCATTACACGTGATCCCAGAACTGGGCATGGGTGTCTGCCTGACACCCCCACACACGCTCTTGGGAAGGATTCCTTCATAGTAACACTTGCAATGGAAGCAAACTTTGCTCACAGAAGGGTTCCCTTCACACCCTGCAGCCAGGCACTGCCATGAGGTGCCCCAGCCTCCTTGTTTAACAGGAGTATTTTGAAACAAGTGCAATTTCTCTTTGCTTAGCTGCAGCAGGGCAGGCAGCTGCTCCAGGGGGTGCCCAGGGCTGAGCAGTGAACATCCCTCCTCTGAGGTCCAGACCAAGGGGGTGCCAGGGGCACTGGTGGCCCAGCCAGCCTCCTGACTTCTGGGCATCTGCAGGGAAGCTGAGAGGAGAAACCACAGGGCTCAAGGCAGGGAGAGGGAGAAGGAAGAAGCTGCTGAAAAAGTTAGTGTGAGGCCTGTTCTGCTTTGCTGTTGTGGTAAAGGTTAAGATGATCATCAGCCTGACCCACACGAGGGGTTTCTCTGTGGAAAGGCCCCATCAGCACCAGTCCCAGGGACCACAGCCCTGCCTGGGGCTCTGGTGGGGAGTTAAGGACTTGGCCACTGCTGGTGCCCCATGCTGTGCTGCAGAAACCGTGCTCCTGGTGCTCAGCCTCACACAAGAAGGGTGTTTGTAGCAAGTCGGAAGCTTCGCTGCTAATTAAAATGTCATAATCCTCATTCTTACACAGCCTGGAAATCTCTTGCTGAGACCCGAGCTGTTTAGCTGTTGTTGGGCTGTCGAAGGCATAACATTAAAGAAGGATGAGGCATAGGCAGACAGCTCTCCCTTGGTGTGACATTTTTACTCTGATATCACTTTGAAGATGTTTTTCTTAGCAGTGATGCTTGAAATTCTGCAAGATGATGGATGTGCCTGGCAGCAAGAACACTGGGCTCCCTGCACGGGTAGTGCCTTGAGAAAAGAATACCCAACAGCACAAATCACAACCCAAAAAACTCAGTGGTAGCAGAAGTAAGACCAGAGAGGGGTTTGGGGGCTTAGGGGGTGGTTTGTTTATTTAAACGTGTGCTCTCAAGGCCTCAAATTAGTGACGGGACCCTCTGGTGTTTGTTTTATTCCCTTTAATCTCCAGATGAAAGGTTGGTGAGGGGGTGAGGCTCCCCGGGCTGGCTCCTGCCTGCTGAGCACAGTGCATGGCTCCCAGCTTCTCTGTGCTGATCACAGCTCTTGCTCCCACTGAGCTGAAGGGCTGCGAGGACTGAGAGCAGCACGGTTCACCTCCCGTGCCTTATCTGTGTGTGTGCACTTCTTTGGTGATCTCTGTGCATCCCTACAGGGAAGGGTGTTTGGGATAGACCAGGGGAATAACAGAAAAGCAGTTGAGGAGTCTGGTAATGTGATAGAGAAAATGAAGGGATTTCAATTTTATGGGTTTTTTTTTTTCTATGTATCAGTATGTTTTTTACAAATTTTACCTTGATGCCAGCTAATGTCATGTGAGCTTTTCTTGCTTCCCTCTTTTCTCAGGAAGTGAAATTGCAAGGTTAAGATACCAGAATCCCTCCAAAATGCTGAGCAATGACAGGCAATAAAGGCTTAATTATTCAAAAAGGGTGGGTTGGGTTTCATTCTTGACATTTATGTCCAGCTCTGAAAATCCTGCAGCCAAAATGCAGAGAGCAGGTTGTATGGGCCTTCAGAAACCTGTGCTGAGCTTGTGCAAAACCTTCTGGCTTTACTGTGCCAGGGACTCCACCAGCTGCTCATCAGACAGGAGCAAATGCAGATGCTGTAAGTGTTGCTTGGTTGAAGTGGAAAACTGGGAGAGGGAGGAGCATGGATTTGTTTTTCAGACAAGAGAGCCTAGATCCTTTTTTGAGGGCCTCTGCTTGACAACATAAATGGTAATTCTAATAATATCTGTCTTCAGACACTATTTGTGGTCATCTTGAACTTGGATAAATTTCATGAAACAGTGTCAACTGCACCTGTATGAAATGAGCAGGGTGTGAGAAATGAGAAGTAGGATGAATCTTCTCCTTATAATCTGCAGAGAGAGAACCAACACAAGAACTGTCCCATGCAAGGTATGTTCTGTTGGAGCATAATGTTGATAATGCAGCAGATGTTGCTGGGTAACCAGTGCCAAGCAGAACAGAGAGGACACTTAGAATAGTCCTCCCTGGCATATGAATGTCTTGCAGGGAGGGCCAGCACAGAAGGAAAAAGCTGCCAGAAGAAGGAGGGTTCAGCTGGGCTCTAATCTGAGGAGAACCCTCCAATGCCAATTGCACAACAAAGAGCAGGAAAATCTTCCTGGGTTAATTCCTGCTGGGCAGATGGCTGTGTTTGAAGCTTTGGTCCTTGAGCTGCTTGCATGTACCTGCTGTGCACAAGGACGATTTGGTCTTCAGATGTTCCACCAAAAGGCAGCTGGGGACACCGTCCGAAGGAGGGGTGGGCTGGGAGGGGTACTTCAGATGCTCAGTCTGCTTCTGTGCTGCTCTTAACTTCAGCTGTATCGATTCAGCTGGGGAAAGTGAGTGTCTCCACTCCTTGGCATCATTTGAAATATTTACACAGAAAAAAAGAAATGCAATTGCCACATAATTCAGCAGCTCGTTTCTGTCACGGCTCTGATGGAAGGACACGACTCGGCTCGTGTGTCACAGAACGCTCTCCAGAACAGCTTCATTAAATTTATTAGGAAAATAATGGGATTAAGAAGACACGGGGGAAATAACATTCCTCTTGCAGAGCATTACAGTGGTGATAGAAGCAATTTGCAGAGAAAATTACCTGTTTGCTGCAGAGTTTCTGTAGAAATTAAATGAGCCTTTACAAACTGGAAAGGTGCATTCCAGCCTCTGCTTTGTGACTCTGCAACTTGCAGCGTGGTATTTCTAAAATTAATCCTACGTCTCCCTCCCCCCCTTTTTCCCTTGTTCAAATACGTTTCACTCTTTTGTCCCTGCTGATAAATATACTGATGATTATATCATGTTCTTAACCAAGAGCTGCCAACGCTGACAGCCCAGGCAGCGTGTGTCAGAGGTGTCTTTTGAAGGAAGCAGCACAGGCCACAAACTTCTTAGCAGCTCATTTCCTGGGGGCAGTTTCGACCCCTCGAAAGACAAACATTCTTGTCCCCCAGGCCTCACAAAAATCCTGTCTTTAAGGTGCCCAAAGTTGCATGGGTGAACAGAGCAGTGCTCCTCACTTTGGAACTGACTTTTTTTTGGGAAGGCAAGTGCAAGTCCTTCTCCAGAACAAGGTGGTTCTTCTCTCATTGGCATTAGCAATGTCTCCCTGTTGAGCCTGGATTTTCTGTGATATGTACTTATGAAACTGCAAAGTGAATTAAAGCTAGACAGACTGAATCTCTCATCTGGCATCTTGCAGAGACAGGCCTGTGTAATTGGTGCCATTAATTATTGATTTGATTTTCGTGGTGGTTTTCATTTACTCAGCTTTGTGTGTGACAGAAGATGATGGAGAATCAGCTCTAGAGGTGACCAGGTTCTTGGGCAGTTTCAGATGCCTTTGGTCAATGAAACACTGGCTGCTGACACATGGGGGGGACTGTGCTTTTGAGGTATTTCTACATGGATCTTGTTATGAGACTAAATCACAGCAACTTCTACTCCCCTTTAAAAAAAATGTATACACAACTGGTATGATACTTGTGTTTTCTCACTGCTTTAGTACTGCCTGCCCTTTGCACTGCGTTGAAGGCACCACTGTTCTGATCCCTGTGGGCTTCTGAACCCACCCTGTGCTCTGTTAATTCACTGTCAAGTGGCCATCCCAGACCAGCTGCCTGCATTGGAATTCCACTGCTCCTCTCCAGGGGATCCATGGGGAAGTGGATCCGGGGTGTGACTTCTAACACATGGTTCTCGACAAACACCACACAAATAAAATCAGTAAAGTGTAAATATATCAACAGACCCAAGGCTTGGTCACACTGCATCTGGTGTTCTTACCAGAGGGGTGAAAGCTGGGAGTGCTATTGATTTCTTAAGTGCTGTCTGCCTCCTCCGTGCTCTATCTGACTAGAAACAATTTTTCACTTGAGAAGGACAGAACCTAACGAGCAGGAAGGGAGCAAGTGGGGATTTGTCATGGGTAGCATGGAGCAGCATCGTTTCTGATGGAAATTGCATCTGCAGGAGAGGTGGTTTTGTGATGGCAAGATGCTTTGTGGATGTTTTGGTTAGAGGTGTCCTCGGGCAGGTGTCTGCATGCCCAGTCACTTGCAGGATGCTGCTCTCACCAGTGTGGATCTGGGCTTGGCAAGATGGCTCTGCACCTCCTGCTCGGGATCCCGGGTGTCTGCTTGTAAATCCACACTGCTCCTCTTCCCTGTTCCTCTCTTCTTGGTTTGGGAAATTACCCTCATTAAAACTCAGACTTCTTCATCTTTGTTTTGTCTCCACCCTGGTCTATGTCCTCGGATCTGTCAGCTAATGCAGATTTCTCTGGACCTTGGCCTGTTTGTTCCCTGCTGTCTCCAAATCGCTTGACAAACTTTATCACATAAATGGATCTTCAGAGACTCTGTGTGTGATGCTGCCTTGTGCTTCCACCTGGATAGTTGCAGGTTAAGCAGTGTTCAACTCTATAGGCATTTCTACTGATTTCCCTCAGGTTTTCTAAACCAGTGGGTTTTCAGAAGAGAAACCTTCTGCACTCACTCCTTTTTCCTGGGTGTGTTTCCAGTGTTTGCTTCTCTATGTGACCTTCCCTCAGCAAAGGGAGCTCTGAAGGGGGGGAAGCTCCTGCTTCCCAATTTGGTTGGCAGTACTGGAATTATGTTGATATGTGAAGAAGTAGAAATAATCCCATGTTTTGGAGGAAAATAAATCCAAATAAATGCAGCTTGGAAAAAAAGACCATTTTTAGCAGAAATGCTTGGGTTGTTTTTTCCATGGCCCCTTAGGTGTGGAGAAGCAAGATGTTTTTGACAGCAGTGATGGGAATGTAGGAGGGGGTGATTTTAATGTAAGAAGAAACAGTGAATTCTCTGTGTTTCTTTTTTCTTACAAGGAGGTGTCTGTAGGATCTGTGCTGTACCAGACATCAGTGTCAGTCATGCCTGACTCCCCTCACAGGCTTCTCATGGCCTGACATAATTAATCCTGCTCTGACTCCTCTCTTTCCAGACTACCCAGCACTTTACCTGTGCTACTCCCCAGCTTTAGGGAGTATTTTCATCCTCTTAATTTGAAATAAAACCATGTACTTTTTTCAAAAAGCTGCTCTCCACCCAGTTCCAGCCTTGCATGCAGGTGTGAGCCAACTTCCATTAGAGTAATGGAAAAAACTGCCTGTCTGGGTATCAAGGAGCACTTGCTGTTTTCTCCTACCAGGCGTTTCATCCCCAGCAAGTTTAACATCTTGTGATCCTTTCATCAGCTGCCTTCCTTTATTCTGTCTTCGAGTACAGTATGAAACACTTCTGCAATTTGCCACTGGCCTGGTTATAACCCCTCGTCCTCCTCTTATTTTGGAAAAAAAAACCCAACCCAAAACAAAATACACAACCCAGCTATTATTGGTTTTAAAGCTTGGTGATGCTTTGTGATGTTAGAGCCCCAGAGAGACCTGAGTTCAGCAGCATGGAGGCAGTTTGGTGAGGAGGTATCATGGCTCTGCCTTTGGCAATTCAATCCTCTGCTCCTCACACCCTCCCTGACCTTGAGAAAAGTCTTTTGTACCCAGACAAAGCCCAGGAAAGAGAGGTTTCTACCCCCACCATCATGAGCAGCGTCGGCCACCTCAGGGGTTCAGAACCATAAAGCTGCTCCCAAGCAGAAGCTGCCTTGTGTCTGGGGTGGTCAAGAGCTGGTGGAGCTGTTCTTGGGATATTTCCATGTTTGGGGCAAGGATCCTGTGCAGGATCCTCTGCCTCATCTAGAGACAGCAGCTTCTTTTGCACCTCTGACTGGAGGTCCTGAAACCCCACAGGAATGCTGCCATGAGAGACACCATGGCCCTAGCTCTCTTGCACAGGTGATTTACAAATAGAATAAAACCTGACGAGAACAAAATTAATCAAGGAATGATGCAGAGAGGCAGTTGCTCATTGTACCCGTGCTGAGGAGCTGTGCTCTGGTTGGTTGGCAGGAAAGGCTGCTGATGCTTTTATGAGTCACTAAGTGCTGCTGTGTTTAACAAACTGCTCCTGCAGTGACAGGGTGCAGTAGCTTTCCTTTAAGCCAGTCTCTCAGATGTACCCAATGGAGTTGGAATTTATGGACATGGTTACCAGACTGGGCTTTTGGGCCCCAAACCTGCCAGTGTGCAACCCTGTAATGAATTAACCTGTGTTTATGCTTAGCTTAAGTTAACCAGTTTCCCCAAGGGATCAGCATGCAGACCTTGAATGATTTGATTGCAACTCCCTTCTGTCTAATGCTACTTATTAAGGGGAACAAGTGTGAAGTCCTGGAATAAATATCCTCAAGCTTTTTTGTTCTGTTGCCTGCAGTGTGTCTAGGATGTGATTACCCCTTTATTATGTACTGAGTTGCATGAGTATAATGCAATTAACAGAGGCAGTTTGTGACCCACGTAACTGACAAGCAGCTATAATGAACTGCCACTTATTTACTGGGTAATTGCTTCATCTCTGTTTAAAAAAAAAAAACACACCACAAAAAAACCACAAAACTGGTTTAAAAAAGGAAAAATCAAGAAGATTAAAGATAAAAATCATTCAGTGGACAGAAAGCTCAGCCAGAACATGACTTCACTCTGTCCTGCAGGGAATCACCCCAGAGGGACTGAGGTTGGTCGGGTTTTGCTGACACCAGGGCTGCCAGTTTCTTCCACTATTAGTCTTCTAAAAGCCAAATGAAAAGGGGACAAAACCTAAATGTTTGTTTACACAGATCCCAAAGGAAACAAGGCAAAGCCTTCGGGGGTCTGCCCCTTCTGGGCCAGGGCTTGACCTGTCTTTATAGACAGAGGGGAAAGTTTCAAATCCACTTTAATATGCCTGAAAGATAATAATAGATTTCCTGCCTCAGGGCAACATGTGGCAGGGTGAAAAGGCAGCTGGCAGACAAGCCTTGCTGCAAAAAAACATCTTTTCTGCTTATGAAGGAACCTGTGCAGCACACTTGTGCAGGAGCACAGGATAGAGTCAGCTCCTCCTCTTGCAGCAGAAACTAGACCCAAACCCTCTGCCTCATCCCAGGACATGCTGGGATGACCCCCCCTGTGAGCAGGGGTGCCCTGTCCCACTGCTGAGCAGGGATTGTCTCAGGTTTTCTCCAAGGCTCTTGGTTTTAAGTATCTGTTTCTGAGAACCTTGCTTTACTCAGTCTTTGCCAGACTGGCTGGGCAAAGAGGAGTGTCTGAGAATGAGTCTGCTTCGTGGAAAACCTCCCTTTGCTTGTTTTAATTAAGAAGACAGCAGAAGTTACTGGCATTTTCCCTTTCACTGATACCTCTGAGTCACCTTCCAGTTCATGGTATTTCACTCTCTCTAATCTGCTTGAGTGATCCTGGTTTCATCTTTGAAGTAATTTACTGACTTGTGTCTCAAAAAGGCAATCAGACATCTTTCCTACAAGGTGCCCTGAGAACTGCCACACAGACCTGAATATTTGCTTTGATGGTGGGCTCAGACACAGGGACATTATCTCTGAGGCTGAACAGGTTCCCAGGCCTCAGCTGAATCACTCTTTGCATGACCCTGCAGCAGGGCAGGCGTGTTACTGCCAGCACATCAGGAGGGTGTGTAACCTGCAGCATTTTACTGCACAGCTGCCCCAGCTGAGAGCAAGACTCAATTACTGGAGCACAGGAAATGGCCAAGCCACAATAATTCAGTCATAAATCTGCATCCCTGGGTTAATTTCATGTCTTTTGCATTCAGGCTCCAGCTTTATGTATATATACATTGCAGGGACTGTTTCCCTGCTGTTCTGCCCTTGTACTGTCATTTACAGCAAACCAGAGTGCCAAGTGGGTGTGCAGTGCTAGGGAGGCATAAACACTTTGCCTGATACTTTTCACCAGCCTACTCATTAGGTTTAGGTGCTGCAGCCCTTTTCCAGACTCACCAGTTTGGTTTGGGGTCAAGCCCTTTCATTCTGTATCATTTTCTGTCCTATTCTGTGCCAGTGAACCCAGCCCCTGGGGAGGCAGAAGCAGTAGTTCAGCTCTTTAATATCAACTCCGTGTGGCATTAAATCATGTCCTGGATTTAATCCAGGTCAGACAGGGGCACACGGGTGTGTTTTTTAACCTGCCAGCCAGGGCACATGACATCATGATTATGGTAGAAACATAGAATGGTTTGGGCTGGAAGGAGCCCTTAGAGGTCATCTGGTCCAAGCCCCTGCAGTGAATGTGCTGCTGAAGGTGGTGGCTTCAGAGCTGCCTCTCACCACCCACCTGTGGGTGAGGCAGGAGCCAGGCAGACCCCTGCCCTCCTGGGTTCATCTCAGAGCTGATGAATCTCCTGTCTGAGACAGGCTGGGGGGTGCTGAGAGGCTGATTTACCTCATCTGGTCTGTGTTGAGGAGACTCTCCAGTGAAGTGATAGCAGCTGAACTCCACAATCACTCTCCAGAGCCCATTTCAATCAGCTCATTGAGTGTTTGTGACTTCTAGTTTGCTTTACTTTTCTAAAACTTGCTGCCAATGTACAACATGTTGTATTCCTGTTACAGTGTGGTAATAATTCTGCAGTGGCTGGTTAAAAACAGGAGTGATGGCCTCTCATGTAGAGCAAGCCCTAAACCCCTGTGCTCTTTGCTTCCTTCCCTCAGTAATTCTGGCATCAGATCCTGCAGCTGAGCTGCAAGGGATGAAACTTTACAGTCTCATCAAAGCTGTGGATGCAGTTGATTGCGTGCAGCAGGGAAGCAAGGCTAGGCTTGGGTAAATGTGCCCACTTGTTTTCATTATCCCACCTCTTTTCATGTGCCCAGCATGGCAGCTTGGGAATGCAGAATGTGTTTTCCTCATTTAAAGGGCCTGGGGTTTATTTTGTGTCTTGAGTCTCTTTAAATGCGTTTCCAGGTCTGTCAATTATTCATTGCACCTTAATTAGATTTAGTCCACCATCCCCACTCTTTGGTGAAGAAAGTTATTATTTGTGAGTCAAAAAAGCTATTTATGAAGCAGACAGTCTGGTATCCTCAGAAAGGCAGGAGTTGGGGAGCAGTTTTAGTTATTAAAGGAGCTTTGATTAAAGAGAGTGAGGTAATGCAACCAGTGCAACTGGTTTGCTTTCTTTTTTTTTTTTTTTGCTAGATATGCAGAAGGAGGCTTATCCATTAATCTGCCAGGCCTGACCTGGGACTATAGGACTAGTTCAAATGGCCCTGCAGATGGACAGATCAGTTCTGGTTTATTTCTTCTGAGGGCTGTGAGCAGGGCTGACAGGCAGGGGTTGCTGGGGCTGTTCTGGAGTCCAGAGGCTCAGAAACAAACTTTTGCTGTAAGGGAGAAGCTCATAGTGGCCTTTTCTCCAGACAGACTGGAGCTAGACGTGATAAAACAAGCTGGTGTGTGTCCTGTGGCTTCATCTTGGAATGTAATTTCTTCTGTTGTGTTGAGGAGGGTTTGGGGGTGGGGGGGGAGTCATTTGAGCACCTATTTTTTCCCTCAGTCGTGGTGGCATTAAGGTGGATCATACAGCAAGGAGAATAAAGCATTAGTTGAATTTAGTAGCTTTGGAGATGCTGGTTACTGTGTCAGCTGAAGGCTTCAGGGCAGGGATTCTCTTTCTGCTCAGTATTGGTTTCAAACTGAGGAGACCAACACCTTTTGGTTCATGTCAAGGATCCATTAAAATGAAATAGCAGTATTGGAGATAGTTTTCTATCCTGGCAGTAGGAAGGATCTTGGAGAGAACTCTCCATGAACCCCAACTGTGTGGCAGCCTGAGCTGGGGTTTTCCTGTCGTGCTGGCTAAGCCTGGCTGAGGTTCATGTGCATCTACTGGATTCGTTCTGGCGTAAAACCCCAACGTTTCAGCAGGTGGCTTGAGGACACTGAGTGCCACAGGAGCTGCAACACAGACCTGGGCATTCCTAAATGGCAGAACAAAGTTCTCCAGCATAAAAGTGAAACTCAGAGGTAAAATCCTCCATCTGACCACTTATTTAACCTTGGCATAAGCTCCTCCAGGAGCTCAGCTGCAGGTGCCATCTGTGCTGCCAGCCCCACGTGCCTAAAAGCACCAGAAGCTTTTAGGCAAGATAGAGGAGAACAGCTGAAATGCTCCCACTGACACCACGTGTGCTTAGTGAAATCCAGAGTTACTTTTTTTTTTTTTTTTGGGGGGGGGACATGACATGTTTAACTTCTGCATCAAATACAGCCTTAAAAAACTACTGTACTTGTCATACAAATCATCTGCAGTTCCCAGTGGTCTGACAGCTTGGGTTGGTTTTCTCTCTGCAGAGAAGTTGTGAGTTTTGTAGATTGCACACAACTGTTTGTTGTTGCCAACCAGACTCGTACAGGTTGGTGCTTATGTTGGACTCACATGTATGTAACAGCATGACTGCTCTTGGCTAGGTACTGATCTGGTTTTCATCCCTTCCTCCTCCAAATCCTCCCCAGTCTGCTTCTGTCTAGAAGAGAAGAGAGATGGAGAAATTTAAGGATGTTTTCAGCCTGTGTCTTTCTGCACTCTTTTCCCCATGTCTGACTCCTGGCTTCAGTCTAGACAAAAGCTAGGAATCCTAGGGATAGACTGGGATAAGGGAGAAAAACAATCTGTAATTAATGTGAAAAGTAAGTAAAAAAAAAAAAAAACAACCCACAAAAAACCCCAAGGTCTGCTCAGATGGCCTTATTTCCCTGTGAAGTGTTTGTACAACGTGCAACATAACTGCAGGGCCCTGGAGCCTGGCCCCTTGCAGCCCAAGCCAGTGGTGCTGCTGGAGAAAGGAAATAAAGAACATAAACCATCAGGGGAGCTTGTGCAAGTCTCTATTTAATTACAGTGCTGCATGAAGACATTTGTTGGTGTCACAGGTACTTGTGATGGGTATTATACATTCTTGACTCTTCAGGGAGTCGTGTTTTCACTGGAGATTTTCACTACAGAGGTAGTGGCTCTTCTGGTTTCCTTTTTATTTCAGCAGGATTTTGATATGCTGGTCAGACCTACTGTACTTAGTTTGCTCTTCAGTCAGGAAGATAAGCAGGATCATGGCTGTGGTGGGAGCAAGCAGGCAAATGCAGTGCAGGCAGAATTCACTAGGTGCTGGAGTAAAACCTGTGCAGGGAGCCACAGGGGCTGCAGCAAGCTGGGAATCACAGGGAAGAAAAGCAGGAACAGGAAGACTCAATTAGCAGAACTAAAGCTTCAGTTACAAATAATGAGCCACAAAATAGGGACTTCAGCAAGGGTCTTGCATTCTTCTTCAGGAAAGAAGAAATGAAATCTTCTCTCTAATGCGTGTTCAAAAAATTCATCAGTGCCCTTACTGGTGATGATCAGCATGTCCTGCCATCTGAAGTCCTTGGGAAAGCAGTACCCTTTCCAGAATGGAAGTGACAGTGAGAACTGAGGGCAAGCAGCCTCAGGGTCCTGTAGGATGCAGCTGGCTTCTCCTATTTCCAGCAGTTCCTCCAAACACCTTCCATCACAGCCATGGGCTGGTTGTCACTGTGCCAGGTGCTGTACAGATTGCAGAGACCGTCCTTGCCCTTGGCAGAAGTTTATTCTCTGTGAAGCCAGAAGTGATGATATATCTTGGTCCTCTCTCAAGGAGTTATGAAGGCTTGATTCATGGGTGGAAAGTGCTTTAGTTTGTTGTCTGTAAGTGTAGAAGTTTTATGGGAAAGGAGAACCTGCTGCAGAGGAGATGAACAGACGTGGCATTACCTCCTTTACAAGGGCGGTGGGGTCATGGACACCCCCACAAGATACCTTTGAGTCTGGAGTGTTAGGAATGAGTGGCTTAAAATGTCATTGGGATGAATGATGGGCTGCAGGTAATTTCTCCCAACAAATATTTAATCTCTTGGAAATGACACCTGGGGTGTTTTTTTTGGTCCAAGTTAGCAGATGTATGAAGGACACAGGCCCTTTTTCAGCAGCTCTTTTCCTCTGTGATGTTTCAGCAGAGTTTTTTGTCTAGTAGTCAATGTGAGTTGAGCTAGCAGGTCCTGCATCTAGATTCCGAAACAAAACGTTCCAACCAGGTTACACAGCATTGAAGATGAGGATTTTGTCCTGAGTTAACTCTGAACACAAGATGATGGCACAAAGTTCAGATGTTATTCACATTCCACTTATTTTGAGGGCTCACACCAGGTTATAGTACAGGGCAAATATCAACTCTGGCAACTTCCAAATGCTTTAAAGCTTTTTGTTTGTTTGTTTATATGCATATTATTTTCTACTTTGATTCAGCTCCCAGCTGTTAATTCACTAAGTGAAATGGCACCTTTCTGCTTGGCAACTGTAAATATGTTAGCAAGTTGAGCAGCAGCTTGTTACTGTTTTCCACCAAAACAAACAAACAAAACCCTACTGACTATAGGTTATTCTTTGTATGTTTTGATTAATACCAGTCTGAGCTGATTCTCATCACTGAGTGAACTTGCTTGGTTAAAATTGGAAAAAAAAAACCCTAAAAACAACCAGATAACCTGTGCATGAGATCTCTGGAGTCAGTGTTTCCAGTTTTCTGATGAAGAAAGAATTGGAAAGTTTCCTGTGCTTCTGTAAGAACTTTTCCCCTTGCCTGTCATCCCATTAATGTACAAGGTTCCCTGGCTGTGCACCACAATGCTAGGACAGAAGGGTGCCTGGCCTATCTTACATGTTCATAATGTTCAAGAAATATGTTCAATAAATGACATTCAGTAAAACATTGCTCTGATAAGCCTGGACTCCCCTGCTGAATTAATGCACGGGGCCAGTTTCTGCTGAGGGTATCTGATCTCTTTTCCAGCCTCAATAATTCTGTGATTCTGTAAAATCCATCACTAAGGTAGGACCTTCAGGCGTCTGTAGGATCACTCATTTAAACTGAGAGTGCTGGTCAAGTGTTACATGAGTCCATGGGCTGAATATTCCTGGCACTGGTGTGCCAGGAATGCAGGGTTTGGAATGGAAACCTCTGGAGCAAGGTGGGACTCCTGTTTCCAGCTCAGCAAAGAGCTGAGAGCACGTGTTCCAGCTGCTTGGCACCATTTCTCCTTGCTCTGCAGCTGGAACACATCCTACCAGCACAGCCCATCCCACAGGAAGAGCTTTGTTAGCAATATAGGAAAGCCAAGCACTGAAAGAGCTCCCCCTTGGCAGTGGTCTTACCTCTTCTGAAGCAGGAGCTGTGTGGCTGTTCCACAAACTGCATAGAGAGGAAACAGATTCTATTGCTCTCCAGATTGTGTTTTAACACAGTTAGAAAACAGCAGGTAACTGGAGCCTGGGAGCCTCTGCATATGGCTATTGGAATTGTCTAGTTCTCCAGGTCCTACATACATTTCTGGCCAGACCTATTTCCATGTCTTTTTATTCATCTGACTCTAGTTCATTTGCAGAGATATTACAAAATATATTGTGAGCTGAGTACAGTGTGGGTTTGGCAATGCCAGAGTCAGAGTGGGGAGATGAGGCTGTCATGGGCTTTCAATGGCTTGAAGCCATGAAAGATGGACACCAGTGAGTAAGGGATGCTGGAAACACCCTGACCTTTCCAGAGTCCAGCTTGGACACAGGAGCAGGGCCAGCTAGGGACTTTCTTGGGCTTTTCTTCTGGCCTTTTCCAAACCACACAGTTTTATCATCTTTGCTGTTAATTTAAATTAGGCACAGTATTGTTCTGCACACTCTCAATTGAGAGATGGAGGCAAATACCATCTGAAGTGGTCCTTGACTTTGAGGTGCCCTGAAGTTAGGTGAGAAGAACTGGACCCAACTTAGCTGACGTGTTCAGGTCCACATCTGAGATGGCTATGGCTGCAGATGCCTCACCTGGCACAATGTCTCCATGTTTCTACATTCACTAACACTCCTCATCCACTTTTGTAACTTCTTGTGAAAGCCTGGAGATGAAATGCTGGTGGGCAGAAATTGCTGCTGGGCTGGCTGATGATGGGTGATAGTTGCTGTCCTGTTTGATCTGAACGCATACCATGCAATACAAGGTATCACTCCTTTACTTTCTCTCCATCTATTTTTTGGCTTGGGCTTCTGTTCAATTCATCCTGTTTATTTATATTTACACTGAAGTGGCCTCACGTGAGACGACACATGCTTCCCTTCTTCCTTCTGCCCATTGCTTGTAGGCCCACGTTGTTGCAGGGATTGGATTTGTCTGTGGCAGAACCTTCTTAGCCCACTTGGGGACCTCTTAAAGTGGATTTTTTTTTTTTGGTGTGTGTTTGTTTTTTCTCAAGGCTTCAGCAGTTTGATAGTGGGTAAGTCAGCTGGAGGTGAAGGCAAAGCTATTGCATGGAGTTTCCACAGGCTCTGTCTGGCTCCTGTTGCAAAGCAGAAAAGATGGTCTTGTCTTTGGTGAGAGTTGTGTGGAGGGTGTCACACGCAGGCTGGCCGTGGCAGTGACCTGCCACTGCCTTCACGTGGCCCTGGGGCTGTCTGTGTTTAATGCACTCCAGGTCAGACGGCCACAGGCAAGAACCAAGCCAGCGCGTCTTGATCTTCGCTTCTGCTTCCAACACAGTGTGAGGGTGGCTCTGAAAAAAGCGCCCTTGGGGTCGGTGTCCCAGAGTCCAAAGGTCACCTCGAGGGATGAGAGAACCTCCCACGTGAAGGTCCACCATGCATCCCCACCAAGAGATGCGTGGGCATGGCACTGCTGTAACGCTGCAGGCCTCCTGCCCCAGGCAAGAGCTCGGGACCTCCCCAGGGCTGCCCGTGGGTGTGCGGCGGTGGCGGCGGCTTCTCTTGTCTCAGCCTGGAAAAAAACCCAGCTGCTGCTGTTTCACTTCTTAGCAGTGGAGGATCTTCATGAAAGCCTTGCGGAATTCGATGTTGAAGGTGGTGTAAATGATGGGGTTGACAGCACTGTTGACATAGCCCAGCCAGGTGAAGGCACTGTACATGGCGGGGGGGATGTTGCAGTCGCAGTGCATGTTCAGGATGTGGGTGATGAAGAACGGGAGCCAGCAGATGATGAACACACCTGGGGGGGGAAGGGGAGAGAGACAGTTGGGTTCCCTGAAAGCTGGACGGATTGAGCGACTGTGAGAACAGTCAGGTTCTTTTGGGTAGAAAAGGAAAATGCTTCCCTGTGGAATAAGCCCTCTGGTTGTCTGTCAGGTCTCGTGGTCTCTATTCTGAATGTGCAGGATCTAAAGAACTGGTGTAATTTGCTGGTGTAATGAGACCTGTCGTGTCAGAAAATCTGCCCTTTGGACATGCCAGTTTCTTGCTGCCTTTTGTGTTCTACAAAGCTCCTGAGCTCTCTTACCTTGCACCCAGCTGTCTTCTGGCAATCCAGACAGCCCAGAGGTGGACAGCTTCCTGAGCCCTGTGTACATACTGGGAACCGTTTCCAGCTGCCTTCCTGTCGGCAGCCTCTTGCCTACCTACCCTCCAACATCTCCAGGGGAAGGACTTCCGTGGAGGCCTGGAAAGACAGCCCACCCCTGGACATCCAGCCTGGCTACCCTCATTCTGGGTACCTGCTGGTTTTCTGCACGAGAGGAAGCCAATGCTCATTCTCACCCAGTACAATGGCCAGCATCTGAGTGGCTTTCTTCTCCTTCTGTTGGGACAGTTTCCTCCTGTTCACAGCCTTGAGAAAGGTCCTTATCTTGCCGTTGGGCATAGAGTGGATCTCAAAGACCTTGGCTGTGTGGGGTGTTTCTCTGGCGTGTCCATTCTTCTCTACTCTCCCAGGGCTGTCCAAGGGTGCTTGCAGGGTTGAGTTGGTGCCCTGATGAGAAGAAACTGGCACAACCAACTGATGGTTACTTGGTGCCGCCGGCTTAATGGTGGTTTTCTCAAGGGGACTGGTACTGGACACCATCTCCATTTCCATGTCTTCTATGTGACTCTCTGCCTCCTGGACAAGAATCAAATGTCCACAACACAAAGACAGATAAGTATATACAAAGAGGAGCAATCAACACCCCTTGCAGAGTGAAGCTGGATGATGATGAAGAACAAACAATCCCTCTTCTCCCTCCCTGTGTTTCTGGTAGATGCCTGGAGAAAGGGCTGTAAGGTGGTTACAGATAAAGGTACCTTTGGGTTGGTGGAATAAACAGAACTGCAGGGAATGGCTCCTTTACTGCACAAGGAGGCTAAGGAAGGGGAGATACACTGTCTCCACTCCCCACAGATTTTATTTGAGTTTTCAGAATATAAATAAAAACGAAATCAACAAGCAAAACCCAACAAAGCCAATGCAGCCCAGGACTTAAAATAAATAACAGAGAGGAGAAAAAAAAAAATCAAAGACATAAAATGTTAAAATGTCATGGCTTTTATAGCTGATCTTTAGGTGAGCTTAGTCTGTCTTTTTGAGCTCTGTGATCTTAAACCCCCTGCTTCACTCTAAGGAATGGGAAGAATATTTAAATTTTGAGATGGAATGGTAACCTTTGTTCTCAGTTTATTTTTCTCCCAACCCTACGTAAATTAATTCTGTGTCCTGAGGGGAGAAGAGGGGAAAGCCAAATGCTCTGGAAAGCTCCCACTGCTCTTTGACACTCACCACTTTGCGCTTATTAACTTGGAAGCTCCCATTGGACTTCACAATAACTGTGCAGAGCTTGACGTCTTCTGGATGAGTGCATTTGTCCTAAGGGGCAAGCACCAGCTCAGAGGTTACACAAGCAGAGAGCAATTGGAAGGGGAGGCACGTGGATGTACAAACACAGGATCAGAAATTAATCAGTGGGAATCAGGTGCTGGGAATGATGGAAAACTATCCTGGAGAAGCAGAGACGGAGGGAGGTGCCCCCTGTGCTTCTTGCCAAAGGGAGGAGACCACAAAGGTCTGCTGCTGTTTCAGTCTGTCCCCCTCTGCTTTGCTTGCCCTGGCCTCCGAGGCAATGCCCCTGGGGCTGCAGGTTCCTGCTGGTGGGTTTGCAGAGGAGGGTTTTGACAAGAGGTCTCACACTTCCCAGGAGCAGCTGGACCTGCTGACACGCAGCCCTGGTGCTCCCAGAGGCTCCTCTTGCTGCAGAGCTACCCTGACCAGTCAGGTGGTTTGCACCCAGGCACTGCTGTGTCTGGACAGCAGGACTGACCCTGCAAATGGTGTAGCTGCAGCCTGGGGTACCCCAGCCCAAGCTCAGCAGAGCCAAAGGAAACACAGTCTGGTTAAGGAAGCAGCTCCTAACACATCGTCTTACTGGTGAGATGTCCCCCAAGACCTGTGGAGCACCAGCCAGTGACCTGGTAGCCCCGAGTGTGCAGCTGGGGCTGCAAAATGGCCCAGCACACAGCATTAAAAGGTGTGCAGGTGTGGTGCTGAGGGACATGGTTCAGTGGTGGACTTGGCAGTGCTGGGTTGGCAGGTGGACTCAATGATCTTAAAGCCCTTTCCCAACCTAAATGATTCCATAATTCCCTTTGTGACCTAGCATTCCTGCCATTGTCCTTCAGGAAGAGGAGGAAACGCTTTGGGAGATGAAGCGGAGTGGGAAGGGGAAGGCTGGAGCCTGCTGGGAGCAGGCAGAGGTGGTGGAGTTACCTTCAGAGGGGCTTGTGTGTCCGAGTCCAGGCCGTGGCTGCTGCGCTTGGTGGTGACCCTCTTCCTGCGCCTCCGGAGCACTATGTAGATCTGCACATACACCAGCAGGGTGACAATGAAGGGGACGTAGAAGGAGACGATAGAGGAATACACAACAAAGGCAGGGTTGGCAATGATGCACTCATTCTCATCTGGAAGACAAAAAGTTTCAGGCTTGTTGTCCCCGCTGCTAGGAGCTAGCACCGGCCTCCCCTCCTCTCTCCTGCTGCCAGAGGCACAAAGACACCCTGAGGGGAGGGGGTTCAGGGCCTAGGGGGGACCCCCATGTCAGCTGGACGTGGTACCGGATCAGCCAACTCCCCTTGGGTCACAGGGAGTCAGATGTGACCCCAGAGCCCCTGGCTACTTCTTGCCTTCTCATTGAAAGCCTGCTGCTCCCATGCTGCATCCAGTCCAGCCTTCCTGGGAACCGGTGGCTGAACAGCCTGTCCTTTCCTGTCCTGTCTGGTGAAGCTCTTTGTCCCATGACTTTCCTTTTCACATATTGAATATAAGAGAGATTTGATTTTTTGCAGTGGAGAAATACTAAGGTAATACTGACCAATGTTGTGTCCCAGTCTATGTAACCTCAGTTCCAGTGTGTCTGGAACAGCAAGAGATGAAACCGACCCAGAAGCAACTGACAAATAATCCTGGATGGCACTGGGAGAGGACACCTGGAGCAGGGCTGGATACATCCCCATAAACCTAACATTTGATCCCCGTGCTTATTCCTAACTGGAGACTCCCTGGGGACCCAGGAAAGCCACGAAGATGCCAGCTGCAGGTGGCAGAGCCCTCACCTGTGTTGTTGAGGCCGAAGAGGAGCGGGCAGGAGATGGCGAAGGAGAGCACCCAGACCACGGCGATCATCAGGGTGACCCTGCGCCTGGAGCTGTAGCGGGTGTTGTACAGCATGGGCATCGCCACCGCCGTGTACCTGGGGAGACACACCAGTGCTGACACCCTCTCTGAGAGCCTAGGAGTTCCACAGGGCACGTCAGGTGTTGGGAATCTCCGAGGTGTCCCCTGTTCTGGAAGACACGGGGCTGGAATGGGCTGACACGGGTATTCCCGTTCCTCTCTCTGTGCCTTCCCGCTGGTTTCTGCTCCAGTGCTCAGGTGTATAAACAGGAGGACAGAACCAGGGGCACAGGGACAGGCATTGCCATTTACTTTCTCAAGAGCAGTGTTTCTGTGTCTGCTTCTGAGGAAATCCCTGTTCAGACCTCATTGAGGTCATCCTAGCATGTTTGGAAGGGACCTTTAAAGATCATCCAGTTGCTCCAAGCCCCATCCAACCTGCCCTTCAACACTGCCAGGGATGTGGCAGCCACAGCTTCCCTGGGCAACCTGGGCCAGGCTCTCACCACCCTCACAGCAAAGAATTTCCTCCTCGTGTCTAACCTAAATCTAGGTCCTCTGACTTGGTCTTCAAAAGATGCCAGCACCACCAGCTCTCACCACTTTCAAGTGTCTGAGTCACAGGTAAAGTGAGACCATGTCAAGGTGGCTGTGACTTGCTGCCCTGCAGCCCTCACCTGTCAATGCTGATGGCACAGAGGTTGAGGATACTGGCCGTGCACATCATGACATCAAGGGTCATAAAGATATCACAGTGGATTCGACTGAACCTCCACTCACCAACCACCTGTAAAGGGAGAGAATGAAGTCAGCAGAAGAACTGACTGAGCACGTGCTATTGAGAGGGCCTAAGGGAGGTTTTTGCATGAAGATACAGACACTTGCTGGTGGCTGGAGTTCTCCCAGCCCAAGGGAGATCAACATTTTGTCTACAGAAGTTCCAGCTGGAATCATGTCCCATGTGGTGCCAAGCTGAATTGTTTGCCTTTGAGGACTTTGTCTTTTCTGGTCTGAAATGGTGGCAGGGCCACCAAGGAAGTACTCTGCTCCATCCAAACCCTTCTCTAGCACATTGTCCTTTAGGCTGGTGTGGTTTTGTCCTTCCTAATTCCACCCTGTTACTCTGGATTGCACTGGGCAGCCCAAACAGCAACCAGAAACCCGGGATCATGTTCCAGTGACATAAGGGAGGGCAGGTCTCC